>NC_142009.1:30702822-31302822 GCF_049901735.1 Notechis scutatus
TTTTTGTTAAAATTAATTGGGTATTGATTTGACTAATTTACCCCTGGTGGGAACAAAGGAGATACATAACAGTAGAAACCACATTTCTTCTGTGATAATCTGTGGAAATATGTCAATTTTTCTCTGATCCCAATGTTTTAAAGAGCAGATCTACAGGAGAAATGCTGTTAGTTTAACTACTGAGCATACAGGAGATGAGGGCAGAAATGACTTTCTTTAAAGTGAGAAAAGATCTGGAAGAATCTCCACTGCTTCACAGAAATTTAATACTGTTTTAATATTTTAGGAATATTTTTGGAATGAAAGGGTTTCTGAATAATTTTAAAAGGAAAACAATATAAAGAAATGTATGAGTGGTGAAAGGTAAATTGGTAATGGAGCTCCATTCTATAATGTATACTCATTCCCATACATTATAGGATTAATGATTCTTCTGACATTTACTTTCGTACTGACATTTTCCTCTCGGAGGGTATACATGCATATATTTTGAAAAGAAGAGCATTCTGTTTAAACATAATCACAATGGATAATAGTTTCCCACATAGCCAATATTTGGGAGAACCACCAAAACAAAAGAGAACACAACTGCAACAACTCAGAAAGCTTATTATTCCTGACTGCTGTACTTCTGCTTCCACCAACCTAAGTTTTCCAGATCATATATCACCAACATCACCAACCAGCTTGGGCAAATCGGAGCTTTTCTTTTTTTTCTTTCCATTTCTTGTGCAATGGCAGGAGGAGGAAGGAAAAAAACTTACTCACAAATTGATGGCATGGAACTGACTGGTATCCTAAAGGTGAAACTAGGGTTGATAGAGAAATTCTATCTATCTATCTATCTATCTATCTATCTATCTATCTATCTATCTATCCTATCAATCATCTATCTATGGTCTATCATTGACACATACTGCATTAAAAAATTACTGCCATAACTGTGGCTATTGCTATGTGAATAGGGAGATGACTTGCCTTTGCATTACTTTTTTCATCCTGCTTTCGTGCTTAGGCAAAATGAACCAAAGGAATTGAAGACCTGTAAGGATAGTTCAGGAAGAGCTAAAATTATACCAAATATAGTACTATTAACAGTTTATCATGGCTATCTCCATGGAATTATTCAACCAACAAGGAAAATTATGGGTTAGAATAATTATGCTCTTCCACTCAATGAACTACTGTTTCCATGTTTCCTTGAGAAAAGAGAATTATGTCAATCTATATCTATAATTAAAATGCTACAATGAATGTGTAAAATTTGCTGAATGCCCCTATTTTCAAATTAATTCTGTAAACATCAGAAAACAGATAATATGGAAGAATTCAGTATATAAATATATTTATTTCTGAGGGATGTTTTTCTTAAGTGTCTCATGTTTTATTTTAAACATCTTTCATTATGGTAATTTCATTATGTAATTCTGCTTATTTGGGTTTTATAATTTTGTCCTTTAAAGTAATATTTAACCCTGTAAGATGCCTAGAACCTTTTTAGGAAGGAAGGAAGGGAAGGAGGGAGGGAGGAAGGATTTTCAAATGTACAAGTCCATGTTGATCATCAAAATAGTTGCCTCTGAACATTCATAAACAGATCTGGAACCTTTATCTTTATCATTGAATAGATATGGTTTTAAGCTTTGGACAGTGTATTCCAGTTGTTACCCATGGGAAAAAATTGTTATGACCAGGAAAAACTCAAAAATACCACTTAGTATCACCGAGGAAAGGGACGAAATTCAATGTTTGTGAGGAGTTGGGACACAGAGGGAGGAAGAGAGAATAAAATGCAAGAGCCAGTTTTCATTTGCAATTTGTAGGAAAAGAGCTATGTTAATTAATGGTGGCAAAAATCAATAGGAGCATTATTTTGATTAACAAATGCTATTAAAAACCATAAACCTTCATGAGCTGCAACTCACTCTGATTTTTGGATCATAGACACAACTGATAATACAATGCTGAAATCTGGCAGGATATCCAGAGGGAGACTACAAAAAAGTTGGGGTTATTGTAGCCTAATATATAGTCCTTCTATGTTTGTTTATAAACGGTAAATGACCCATGAAAAGAAACCCCAAAAGAAACTACTAGGGTTCAAAAGGAACTTTAGGATCCTTCAATTTCTATTATGGTCCTGTTAATCTTACCTCTACTGAGTGTCTCACTTTCTCTTTTCCCTATTATATGAGATAATTACTTTTTTCCTGCCCTCCTTTATAGTGTATAATGATCCTATGCAGTGATCATTTGACTGTCATGCCAATTTATACAATAGATACTATACACTCTCTGTGGTTTGCTTCTCAGCAATTAGGAAATGGATTTCTGTTTACTAAAAAGGAATATTAAATGTGCAGGAAAAGAAATTCAGAAGTGAATTTCCTACTTATTCACTGTATGTTCTACACAGATTGTAAATCAAGCAGACAGTTTATAAACAGAAACCTGAAGTTGTCTTTGCAATCCCACTTTCTGCCTCCAAGTTCAATAACTATATTTGATCATGCAGACAGCTACAGCTTTTGTGTATTAAGCTTTCTCTTATGTATCTTTAGTTCAAAAATAAAGAAAATCTGTTCAAAGTCATTGAACAATGATCTTCCTTTTAATTTTATACTAGACAAGCAGAATTGCTTCCTATGATATATATATATTTTAAATCAAGCATTAGAAATAGTTGTTTCTTTATATTGGTAGAAGTAAGCAAAGAAAGTTCTATAATTAGGAATGAATTGGAAACCTGGTAAATAGGAATTAGAACATTCTAGAATTAGATCAAAGTACATCAGGGCCAAATCATGCTGTATGTTAAAGAAGTATCCATTCTTTTTGAGTAATTTTACAAAGATTGGTGGCTGATAACAACTAGTAAAATTAATTAAAATGATATTTCAGAAATGTTTCCTTCCTTCCTTCCTTCCTTCCTTCCTTCCTTCCTTCCTTCCTTCCTTCCTTCCTTCCTTCCTTCTTTCCTTCCTTCCTTCCTTCCTTCCTTTCCCTCCCTCCCTCCCTCCCGCTCCTTCCCTACACAGGATCCTTACTAGTGATTTATAGTGTTTTCCGTATCCAGCCATTGTTGTGCCAATGTATCAGTATGGAGGACAGGCTTAATATCACAATATCTAGAAGATGTACAATATTGCTGGAAAGGAATAGCCCATTTTTTGATCATTTACAAAGAAACTCACATCTTGACTTAATATGAAAAAATTAACCCCTCAATTTTCTACCTTGGGGTAAACCCTGCTAAATTCAGTGGACTTATTTGAGTTTATGTACCTAGGATTAGGTAGCATATCAGACTCAATTTAATAACACAGAGAATGCATTCAGTATCCTGCAGTTAAAATATAAAACTAATAATTATTGTAAGATGTGTAAAAATAGCTTTCAAAATATTTTGCATCTTTTTAAAAAAAGTAAAATAAAGTTATAAGTCTTATTGAACTAAGAGATAGCACCTATTGTTTGGCGTTTGTTATTCCTCAAACTTAAACTTCAACAATTTTGGCTCAGATTAAGGGCATATTTCTTTTACAGATTTATTCTATTTTCAGTGATCATCATCATTTTCAGTGATTCAAATCATTGTCTAGACAACCTCAAAAATCAATCAAATTTATTATTGTTTCAATCTACAAATAAGCACCAATGTTATACAGAATTTTAAAAAAGAATTTGGATCTAAATAAGTCAACACGGTAATGACTGAGATGGAGTTTTAGAATTTGCCTAGTTTCATGAGTTGTACTTATCTTCCATTTCTGCCTCAAATTTTATATCTCTTTTTCTAGTCATACACTTTAATGGAGTATGGAAATGATTAAACTGGAACTAAATGTGAATATATGCTGTGCAATGAAATATAAAGTAGAAAACTTCATAAATATATATTTGCATGATGAATTAGCTATATGAATATAATGTCAGTAGAAAATTGTATATCTTGTATGAATACACGGTTATAATTTAATTTCATATGTAGTTTGCATTGCCATCTATGAAATCTTCCATATCCAGCGTTAATATTGTTAGTGAACCTCACTCTAATGTCCATAGAAGCAGATTCATCTCTTAATGACCCAATGATGGGAAAATTTCTACAGTAAGAATTTGGTTTGGCCTCATTTTTTTTAAATGGCAAAATCATCTGTATTTGGAATAAATTCTAGTCCTTTATTATAGATATATGAATTAGCTTGATTTATTTATTTTGTTCAATCTATTTAGATTGTATTAATTTGTATATTTTTCAAAAATCTGTGTATGGCTTTTGCACAGAAATGCTGTATAAACACATTTTAAAATAAATTTTTGCATAGGCAGTAAATAATTGTACTTTGTGGGAGCTTATCATCAATTTGGAGCTTCTCATTATGTTATCTAAAACATATGTGCACTCACTACAAAGGACTGTGCAGGGTCTCACTTATGGAAGAGACATATATGGAATAATTTCCCCATGTATAGAAGTTTCATTATGACTTCAGAGTAAAATAAGGAAGATCTTTTATGTCTATGGAGATTCTCAGTTATCCAGGTCATGGTTATCTCAAAGGTGCTTTCTTTCAAAAGGCAACTGGACTTTCTTCAAGCAAAACAAGAAAGTCCAGTTGCCTTTTGAAAAAAAAAACATCTTTGGGAAGAATTTTTATATATCAACCCACAAAGTGCTTAGTATCTAGTTGAGCTCCTCTACAGTATACTGTATGGCAATGCTACTGTATGGAAATACTAATTTTCACTTGGAATAAGTCTCATTGAATATAATAGGACTTATTTCCAAATAACTAAGGTACACTTTGATAGCAGATTATTCAACATTTCAATTATTTCCATGCTATCAAAGTATAAAGGGATAAAGTTAGGAAACAATGATGAATAATTTCTGTTTGGAATATTTGGAACTCTTGATCTTGCCTTTTCAAATATATTAAAGTTCTTATTGGCAATTCCATTATAGTTCTTCTACACTGCCTCCCTTGATACACGCAAACAATAGGCAATGAGTACTATGATTTGAGTGAGTGTATAGGGGTGGGGAAGGGGTTATTTTCTATGTATAAGCAAACTGTTGTCTAGAGCAGGGGTCTCCAACCTTGGCGACTTTAAGACTTGTGGACTTCAACTCCCAGAGTTCCTCAGCCAGCTTTGCTGGCTGAGGAACTCTGGGAGTTGAAGTCCACAAGTCTTAAAGTTGCCAAGGTTGGAGACCCCTGGTCTAGAGTTAATATTTTTTTCTAATTAGCTCACACAGAAAATTAGAGGTATATTGTACTCTCAAGTGTATATAATGCACTCTCCCTTCCTTCTTCCCAAAGAGATTTAGTTTGAGATTTGGCACAACATTGGTTTCTAAACCAAAGCCCCTCTCCAGCTTATTTGAAGATGGCAGCTGAGAAAGAAGGAGTAGAATCTACTGAAGTCCCAGCAACTGCATAAGAAGAATGATAACAAAATGGTCTCTCTTTCATTCTGCAGTTGCCCCATGCTATTTAAACTGATGTGAACTGACAAGAAATAGTACAAACTTATTACTAAATTTTTCAAATTGTTCCTTTTATTTTATAATCTCCTAAAGCAGTGCTTCTTCATTTGTGGTTATGGAAAGAGAGACATGGAATCAGTGGCCATTTCAGTGCACATTTTGATGATACCTAATAAGAATAAAAAATAGTTTGTTTCCACTGCATGCTGAAAAGACTTTCCAAAGAGGCCTTCCAATCAACCCAGAGGTGGTATTCAGCAGGTACTGACCAGTTCTGGAGAACCAGTAGAGGAAATTTTGAGTAGTTCAGAGAACTGGAAAATACCACCTCTGATTGGCCCCGCTCCCATCCATTCTTTGCCTCCCGAGTCCCAGCTGATCGGCTGGATCTTTTTTTGTTACCCTGTACAGGAGAACGGAGCTGGAAAGCAGGTTAGTGGGTGGGGATGGAATGGCATTTTGCAGTAACCTTCCCCCAGGAGTGGGTTGGGAATGGAGATTTTGCAGTATCCTTCCCCTGCCATGCCCACCAAGCCACACCATGCCCACCAAGCCATGGCCACAGAACCAGTAGTAAATTTTTTTGAATCCCACCACTGAATCAACCTATAGTATGATCATAAGAAACTATAAACAAGAAAATGCTCATCTGTACAATACAATTAGAATGACTGACCAGAAACCTCAATGTGGGGCTACTATACTTACTTTGGAGTTCAGAGAGGAAAAGTGATACATAGCCTCCTGGGATGAAATACTATTTATTTAAACTATGCTGCCATTCATTTATTTCCTTCATTTGCAATTCTGTAGCTTATCATCCTTGACTTCTCTAGGCTATGATTTTTCTAATAACCACAGCAAGCATCCATAAAAGGACCAGCTCATAGAATTTCTGTACTGGTAGCTTTCAACTTTAATCTAAAACACAAGGTGACAAGTTTGAGCCTGGGCTGCAATATTTCTGACTGCAGGAATAGAAACATACATAACTATATTCTCCTCAATATGGAAACGCTCCAACCACAGAAAACACTATCAAGACAGAATTAAGATTTTACCTTAGCTTTTTTTTTTTTTTGTCATGCTAGTTTTCTTGGTGCAAGAGGTTTTTTTTAACTGAGGACTATTAAATCAAGCTAGACCAGAAGACTATTCTCTCAAGAATATTTACATCTAGAAATGGGTAGGTTTTCTTTAGTTTATACCTGCTAAGCACCATTTCATTATTCAGCCTACACCTTAAAATTGCTCAGGCAAGGCCATGCTTTTTAATGGTGCCACTATTTAACAACAGCAATCAGACAGTAATTTGCATGTTGGAACAAGGATTCCGCTAACTCACTTTTAAGCATGAAAATGGGCCTGGTTATTAATCAGGTTGTAATTTCAATAATATTGATTACGAATGAAGGCAAATGTACATGTCCCTAGATAACGTTGCAGGATTCAGTCTGAGTCGGTCACCAGGAACAGAGGTCTCCTGCTTGGGTGGGGGGTTTGGACTAGATGACCTACAAGGTCCCTTCCAACTCTGATTATCTGTTATCTTTTTCCAAGCTTTCAGAATTGTGCTGGAGCCCATCCTCAGGGACCTTCTCAATCTCCAGCCCATCTGAAAGTCCGAAAAGCTTGGAAGAACAAACCTTTGGTCCCGCTGACTCACTCAGATTGGATTCTGCAATAATATTGATATACAAGCCCATTTTGTATAACGTGACACTAAGATGGATTGATAACATATTGAAAGTGCAGCCAAGTTGTGCAACAGGTACTACAGGCAGAAAAAGTTACAACTATTATTATAATTAAAACATTGATATTTTGTATGCAATCAGGTACAGTGTGGGATCTTCAACACTGTACTGTTCAAGACAATGCTTGGTGAACCAGGAGTAGTTTCTTTTTATGAAAACATTGAAATAGGGTACCACCATAGATTTAGGAGATTAGATGTAATTTCATAAATTCTCATAGTATTCAACATTTGGAAATATTCAATTTTAATATTTTGGGAGTCTTGGTTCCTTTTTGGTCCTCCATTAGTGTTAAAATTTAACGTCTAAATGTTTTTGCCTGCTGTGTAATTGATGGATGCAATATCCTTGTTGGGATTAAAGAGCAGATACACAAAGGTAACTGTCAACCATTGATCAAGAAGCCTAAACCGAACCCATTTGATGGGAGGGGCAGGACCCCCATGAGCAAGACAAAATAAATGGACATAACCAGCTGGACAAAACTTTTTGGGTGGGCAAAAAAGGAACACAAACCTATCCTAGTGTCAGACACAATGAGGGACCTGAAAATATCAGGAAATTCTGGAAGAAAATAGAGAGTAAAAGACATGATGGCTGTATTCATAAAAATACCATTTATGTCTAATACGGAGAGTTTCAGTTTTTAGAGTCTATAAGGATGATTTCTCCTTATTTATTTCTGCCACAATGAAATTATGACCTTACACTATCGGAAAATTTTAGAGACTTTAAACTGAGCAAATAGATGTAAAGACAGTTTCACCATGGCAACCATATTTGAACTCTAGTAATCAAGTTCTTGCATAAAAAATAGGTGCTCTTAAGAGTATAACTGTTTCCATGACTGGATCCTTGTAAGCCAGGGGAGAGCAACCTTTTCAGGCATAAGAGCTACTTGTGACAGATCAACAAGTTGCTCTCTCTGAGGTTGTAAGAATTTGGACATTGATGCTGTGATGTCATTGAAGAGGTTAACAATTTTGGATCCATTTTTGTGTTTTTTTTGGGGGGGGAGGGATGGTTCAAATAGCAAAATAATTCTTTAATGTTTCATTACTTTTTTGTTTTGTAACACTTCCTGAGGGAAATATTGGTCCAGTTTGGGGATTTTTTTTAGGGGATGCAATTTCATGGGTTTTAAGGGCGCATCAAACCTCTGCAACAGTTACGGTTTCCCCTTAACTCCCCTCCATCAAAACTGCTCTCACATGTTTTAGGAGGTTCTGAGCAGTATAAGTGGGGTGCTGAGGGTTCCAAGGGGCCTGTGGGTTGCCCATCCCTGTTAAACAAGGCTTTAAAAATAATCTTAATATAAGGAAATTTGGAAGGCACCATTTTTTCTTACCCTTGGCAAGGAAAACCAGAATTCCTTTTCCTTTATTTCAGAATTACTTAATATTTTAAGTCCAGTCCTTCTTTTAAGGAGGGTATGGTTATTTTTCTTGCTTTAAAAGAGTGACATTCACTAAAAGATAATGAATGGCCCCAGGTGACCAGGGGAATTTTATGTTTAGGCAACAATTTGAATCTAAATCTTAATGGACCCTATTCAATGTTCTAACCACCATAATACACTGTGATAAATTATATATTATGTCAATGTGATCCTTAGTGATTCCCTGAAAAGAAAATCTTACATACAAAACTACTTCCTGTTAGATGTACATTGGATCAATGTAAAACCATTGATCTGATTACTGTATACAATTCTAAATGTTTGACATGTCCTGTGCATGGTTAAATGTGATCACATTATTCTTTGGACAGCTAATGCTTCTTTGAATTAAACTTGCAAGAATCAAGAACATCCAATATCTTCCTTTTCCAATATTCAAAGATTAATTATTTCTCCTCATTAATTTCCAGAATAGTGCTATATAAACAATGTTAGCTAGATGGGAGAAATACAATCTAGAAGAAAAGGGAAAAATAAAGGAGTTGGAAATACTTTTTGTTCATTTCCTGTTCCCCTCCCATCTTATTTGTCATTGTATACCGGTATTGTCATAGCAGATTTTAAACAACTATAAAGGGCAGCCATTAACCAAATTAATCCCAGAGATAAGAGTTATTCCACTGCTACCCTGGGCTGTACTTATTTCAATAGACCAAACCACGATTATCCACTGGATTTCTAATGTAAGATCACTGTTCTTTGTCTCCATTTGGTTAAATCACCTCTGAACGTTGACATGAATACTGCATGATGAAAAAGGTGGACCTGCTGATATATCACAGAACACTTTGTCCCCCCACCCCAAGTCCTGTTAATTGCAGTTTGCTGGGTCATTCTCAAGGTCTTGGGAAGAACTGCTGCATTTGAATAGCTGAAAATCTCTGATGAGTTTTGATATTTCTTTCAATCTTCCATTGTCACCACTGCCAGCAATCTTTGCATAACATCATGCAGTTAAAATAACAGTAAGAACATATAACAGTTGCACACACTGGGAAAAAAACCCTAAGTAACATATTCCATTTGTGATTTATAGGTTATGCAGTCAGGGAAACTCAAAGGCAACCAAATGAACCCATTTGACTCAAGCAAAGATAATTTTTTCTGTAGTATACAACTGTCGGCTGTTTCCCTCATTAAATCAAGGCTTTCCCCCAAAGTATGAGCAAGCATTTCACTGATTTAACAAGAAGATTGCTAGCATTAAGAATCACACCACTGTTATCGTACTGGTTAGGACATTGCTCAGGTTTATCAGATGGTAAGAACTGGTAAAAGTTGAGGGTCAATAAAAGGTTGGTTCACACATGCAATTTTATCACAAGGAGTGAAGCAGGGAATGGTCTGTGTATGTGAACATGCTATCAAATATCACAAATGAAATTGTATTTGCTCACCATAAGGCTTTTCACTAAAGCCTGTTCACACAATCAGATGAAAGTCATCAGGTCAATCAGAATTACTTATATATGTGCGTGAACCAGCCTCATGACACACATGTGCCTCAACTTTGTGCAGAGGAATAAGCTATTTTTCAGACCATTTATGAAGAGATTGTCCTCTATTATTAGCAGAGAACACTTGCTCTTTCAGATTAACTAAACACTCTCACAGCTAGTGATAATATAAAGCTAAACTATAAATTGATTAACACATATTTAGCACTTTTTGTCCATCAGCTTCTGAGATGGTTAGCTGGGCCTCACAACATCCCTGTGAGGTAGGTCAAGATAATCACAAATAATTTACAAATAGATAAGTTGAAGACACAACAAAACCTATTACTGAGAGATTTCACATTGTTCAAAGACTCTACAACAGAAATAGAAACCACAAGTTTCCAATGAAAAGTCTTCATCACAACCCCAACATCACAACCCCAATATCATCACTGGTATCAAACAAAACCTATATCTATATAGATATAGATATATATCAAAGCAGTTAGTCCTTTTTGTGTTCAAAAAAATACAATGGCATAATAAAACTGTTGGAAAATACAAAATTATCCTTGGTGTTGTTAAATTCATCCACCTCTCCTTTCTTTCTCTCTTTCCCATGTACACCTTTTCTTTCACCAGATTCACAACATACATGGGGTAACAAAGATGATTTCATGGCTAGATTGCTTTCAGCCCATAGATGTTTCTTTCCCACATGCTATAATTATTCTACTTCACAGACTGCTTCATATATGCAGACCATCATTTGAAGATTACAGCACCAAATGATGACATACTTCTTGCACATGAATGTAAGTGCCTTTTCATATAGCCAACATTCATATCAACACAATGCTTTTCAGTGGAATCTTCTCCCACATTCAGCTTTGATTCTCCCACTGTAATGAATCACATGGCCATTAAGAGACCTCTGTGAGTAAATTAGCCTGTGGTTCAAAGAAGATCCACTTGTCATCTCCATTTCCTAAATTTCTTGTTGGAGCTCACATAATCTTCTAGTACAAAATAGTACTTTGGTGTCTGGTTAATATTTACTGGTGATTCTGAAGGAGGGTTCTTCACTGGTTTTTTTTTAAACCCTGCTTCTAGAAGAAATCAGTGGTTGTATTGTAAACTTTTATTTAGATCTGTCAATACTGAAACAGTTTGTGGCAGAATGCCTCAATGAAACATTTGCCCACATTGCTTTGGGGGTAGCCTTGAGATGTCCTATTAGCTGAGTTTCCCTGCACCAGAATATACCTGAGATACAAAGATAAATACTGATCTTTCCTTCAGCCTCCATTCACTGAACAGTCAAGGCCATCCTGAAAATGTCTAAGGCAGCAGACAAATATGGAAACATTTCCCACAATTTTCTGAAACAGAAATGTTTTCCTTCTCTTTGTGTGAAATGTTCCAAGTAGGCTACCATGGTTTAATTTTGTAAAATATTGGAATTGGGGTGTATGTGCAGAATCAGCAGTATGTAATTTTTTTTTACTGACTCACTGATAAAAGTCTGAGGCCTTGTGCCAAAAAATGGCACAGCAAAACAGGCACAAAAAGGCTTTTGTAGTAGAATAGGTTGCAAACTAGCAAATCACCAACTCCAAAGTAAATACGCAGGTGTATGGATGGTAGCCATGCCTTGGTGCTTGCAGCCTTGAGATTTCTTTTTACTCCAAGCACCTCTGGGATTCTGTTGAAATATGCCAGGACAGAAATGTTGCTTTAGCACCAAATTTTTAAACTTTCCCTACTTCTCTTATGGATAATGCTAACTGAGGATTTTCTGCTATATATGATATAATAGAACCATATTTAATATTTCACGTTTATAGGGTAGATGCTGTCTACATAGGCTTTGGTGGAAGGAAACGAGTAGTTACCCAACTTTTGACATTTGGAATTGGAATTAAGACATCAACCTTCCACAAAAATTGTGCCAAAATTGATCTCAGTCCAAGACACAATTTCTCTCCCACCCCAGAAAACCTTATACATTTGAAGGAAAGGATAGCGTACATGGACATAAGGCACAGGCATCATAATTTTGCTTAAGTGTTTGGGTCAGAGGCCACATTACAACCGGGGATCATTCTTTTCCTAACTGATCAAGTATGAGATTAAAAAGTTGTGGGAGTGGGTGAATCTGCAGACAAATTATATGCAAATATGTGTTTATGAAGCCCCCACATTTTATTCATAGCCTTCTCTTGTTATTTACTATGAAAGTTGAATCCTGTATAGGATTCAGTATTCTTTGATAAAATGGTGAGGTAGAGGTCTGCAAAAGCGATAATCAGCTCAAAATTAAGTTTTTGGGTATAGAAGAGCAGATCCAGATCTCTATTTGGTCATCAGTTATATTTGGTAGCTGTGACTTATTCAATACAGTCTTCATGCCTGTCCTTTCCCATAGCATTGTTGGGAGTAAAATTAAAAGAGTAACATTTTGAACACACTGAAAACAATGCTAATAGCTATTGCAGCCATAAATAAAAAGAGAATGGAGAGTAAAATATCTCTGCGCAGAAACTGAAGTATTTCAGATATACAATGTTTACTCTCCATCAATGCCCACCTTAACTGATGAGGCTAAAGTAGGTTCCTTTGGACCAGAGGCTCATTTTGAAACTGAATACTGAAGAGACCTCTCTGTCCCTTGTATTCTGGCAAGAAAGTCTTCAAGCCTCTGTAGCATCAAATAAAGATGATATACCCTGCTGAATGTTTTGCCTTGTAGCATGCTAGCTTCCCCCTTCATGCTAATCCTAAAGGAAAACAAATGAGCCAGTTGCCCAGAGAGCATTGGGCACTGAGGAAAATGTCTTCAACTGCAAACTGCTGCCTGTAGGTATGAGACTCCTCCATTTGAATGACTTACTGGGTGCATAATTGTCATCACTTAAAGGTAGCTTGGGAGCTCTTGCATACTGGATGACACATAAAGTTTGATATAGTGCTAATAATTTTATAGAATAACATCAATAATAATAAACTAGACGCTTCTCTTCCACTTTGGTTGTTGTAAATTCTTCCTTTAAGGCTTAAATTCTATAGCATTACTTGAGAATAAGTAAGGGTTACTTAGATTTGTGCAGCATAGGTTTGTGCTTTAAGCAAACTTTTCATCTTCCATAGAAACAACTTTGGAAGGGTATGTGTTACTTTATTTTTATTAGTCATCAAATGTTTCTTCTTTGTTACATTAACTAATATTTGGAAAGCTACCCTGGTTTCTTGAGGGAGGAATGGCCATCAATATTTAAGGAACATCAAGTGACTGCAGTGGCATAAAACAGACAGGATAGAGATCTGCTATGGGGACAGCACGTTATGCTAATAGTTTTCTGCCAGCAAAAGTACACAGAATTTTCTCTCTCTCTCTCCATACTTTTAAGTGAGCAGTAATGAAAGGCCCTAAACTACAATTAATAAGGAGTTTTAACTACCTCCCTGCAGACAGAAAATAACCACATGAGTGACTTACTCTCCTATACTATTTTCAGTTTAGAAGTATTTGTCTTGGGATGGGGGAAGATAATTAAAGAATGTGCAAAAAGGAGAAAAGTACAGAGAGAAAATTACCTGAAGCCTTCTAGATCAATAATTGTCATGACAGGCAGACCTTTGTTAATATGATGCATTACCTTTAGTAGTAGATGGTTGAAGTCCATGATATGAAGATTTTTCTATCCATTGAATTTCTTTTCATTTTTTTAATGTTTAGCTGGTTTCAGATAGTAGCTGCTATCTAACTCCAAGTCTAACAAAGCACAGTCCCATAATGACTATGAAAAGGCTGAATCACTTTTATTATGATAAATTAGTCAATTAATAGAGTGATTCATCTTTATGTAGAAGATTGTACTATTATGGTTGATGGCATGAATAAAATGAATTACATTATAACTGTTTGATATAAACATATATTCTACACTACTGTATTTGAAAATTGAAGCCTGATGCATATTTAAGACATATTTCCACTTTCTTCTGTTTCCTTTATTTTTTCTTCAATACTATATCCCAAAACTGCCTTAATAAATAGGTTTATTAAAATAAAATAATAATTAAGAATCCCAATACATATCCGGGATGTTACTCCCAAGTAAGAAAATAAGGAATAGCCACTTTAGCTCAGAACTGCTTACAATTGCAGATCAAACATGGCAAATTTTGTCAGTCTTATTTGCTATTTATTATTTGGATGTAGAGGTAATGGAGGGGAAATTTAAAAATAGAACGGTGGCAGCATTTTGTCAGAGACTAATCATTCGTAGAATTCTTTACACATAATGAGTACTTCTACCAAAAGCCTTCATTTTTAATCATTATAGGTAAAATATTGTGTCAGTCTACCATTTTTCATTTCTACAGGGAAAAAGTCAGAACAAGGAGACCATGTTCTCTATTAAATTAAGATTGCTAATAAGGGTAGAGTTATTATGTTGACCCAAACATTTGGAATTTTTTGCATTTTTTTCCATTGTGTAAAAATATTTTCTCTATTTTTTGAGAGTCACTGAGAGTGAGTGAGCGAGCAGCCATACAAGTTTTCTTAAACAAATAAATACAAGCGAGTATCTGTTACATATATTTAAATATCCAGGGTTCTTGGTAGGGGCATGAAATTTCAATTTTAATATGTGCCTGCCCTCCAATTAAAAAAAATGAATACACTGTTTTAATAAAAGTAGGAGGTTTGAAATAAGAATATCTTCAGTAAATGGGGGAACAAATGAAAACAATGACTGTGGATAAAAGGATGGCCACATGACAAATTTCAATAAGAAGCCCAGAGTTGCTAAGTCTAAAAGAATTATTAATTGCCCTGAGACTAGTAAACATTTGGCTTTTTTTTAAATAATAAGACTTTTGTGCATTTGGAGTTTACCCTAATAAATCCTCAACTCTTTTCTGAAGCATAGTTGTAATAATGATAATAATGCCTGCATCACTGCAAAATCTGTTACTGTCAGGTATATTCAGGTGAAAAGAACTTTCAGCTTAACAATATACAATTAGTATGAATTTTTTTCTTCAAATGCTTCCACCAGTTTATTTTATAAAGTCTCCATCATTGAACCCATTCTCTCTTGTTGGATTTCTGTTCTGAAGATATCTATTTGGCTTAGATCATTATGCATGTTTTTAAAAATTTCACCCATATCCCAAAACTGGCATTGGTTTCGGATGGTTCACTTGTTTCCCTTTTGCCCCTCGGTTTTGATGACAAGAGACTGAAATCTTAGTACCCTAGACAAGAGAAAAATAATTTTAACAAAGTGATTTGTGAATGGAAATATTGTACACAGTCTGCTGTTCCAGCTGAGAGCCAAAGAAGAAAATAAGCAAAATGTTAACCTTCAGACATCAAATATGGTTTATGCAAACTTGCAGAGTCTAGCTGTAGAGTTTTCCTGTGAGCAGGTATCTGAAACGTTGAGGTTGAAATTCTATACTAATCTGTCCTGTTGTTGTTTGGATGGTGGTTTCTTTTCTACATACATTCAGCGGAGGACACCATCAGAACAAGTCTGTGTTTGTAGTTCCCCAGAAATGCTATTAGAGTCAAAAGATTCTTGGCTAAATCATGACAACTATAGAAACAATAGAAATATTAAGCACCAAATTTTCACCAGAAACACATCAGTAATGAGTTATTTCCATACAGAGATTCAATCCTCCATTTTCATTTTTTTTGTTTTCCTTTTTTCCTTAGAAAATAGAAAAACATAAACAAACCAGAGAATGCCATAAGATCACTTTAAGGCTCACACAAAAACAAGCTGCATGGTTGCAAATTCAATTCATATATCCCTCTTCGTAGCCTTAAAATGATGCCTGTAGTCAGAAGCCCAATTTCCAATCAAAGCATATTCCTTTAAATGGACTTTCTTTTTGCTACTATGCTGAGTTTTATTAAGACTGAAAATGATTGGGAGAGGGGAGGAGAGAAATTGTTATGGAATTTTAAAATACTTTATAAACTCCTTCAAATACTACTTCTTTTCTCTCATGCTTGTTTTTGGTACTTAATTTAAAATTAAAAGGCTATCTAAAATGTGTTCTCAGAAATCAAATAGGCCAGTTACGCTTTGAAGTTTAAAGATACCAATGACGATTGAATTGAAAACCAATGAAATCACTTGCTTTTGGAGACTTGCACCTTGGTTCAACTTTTTCAGACAAGGAGAGATGTAAATGGATGTAATGCTTTCCCTATTCAATTCAAAGAAATAAACAGTTTTGTGCATGAACTTTTTAAAAAATATCTCCAGTTTCAACGAACTGGGTAGACTCTGTGCCAGAAGGGACATTTTTGTGCTTCTGAGCCCATGCTAATTGTTTGGTCATTATACAACAGATGCAAGTCAAAATCTGGGTTTTTCATTGATTTTTTTGGGGAAAAAAGAGGATTATACCCTGAGATTCAAGTTTAAAACAATGAATCATAAAGAACCCCCCCCCCTTTTTTTTCCTATAGCAGGGATGCAGTTAATGTACAGTCCCATTCAAAATGACATGAGGAAGTGGAATTTAAACATATCAAATTAAAGTAACTTTTATGCCAATCAAAACACAGCCATGATCGCTCTTTAAACTTAGCCTGGCATTTCCTTTACTGGGGGTTGGTGGGAGGGTAATCATTTTCACCTGTCTTGTGCCAATCTAACAAAACCAATGGCATTTCCTTTTTACCTGATTCTTTTGTACAATTTCATATTATATATAAACACATACACACACCTATGTGTGCATGTGTCACTATATCTATCTATCTATCTATCTATCTATCTATCTATCTATCTATCTATCTATCTATCTATCTATATGTCATTAAAATAATCAAAACATTTTGCATGAGGAAGGTGACAGTACGTAATGAAACTCAGCACCTAAGGGCATAAGGCAGTTGTAGGTTTTTTGTTTGTTTGTTTTTTTATTAGTAGTATTATTATTTTCAATCAGCACCAATCCCTATAATAATGTCCTACACTTGGTGTAAGATATAAAACTCAGAGGTGAAGTAATTAATTTTTCTCCAACCTCTGAATCGTGGAAGTTTGCAATACTGGTTGGTTTGTGTTGTTGTTCTTGTTTTCTCCTGTGTGTAAAAAACAAAAGAAAACCTTTCATTTCATTTTTACTTATAAAACATAGAGGATCTCTCTTTCCTTTAAATACATACAGCAACCAGAAAGAAAACTTATTGGAAGGTTATTTCAGAACTGTCTTGACCATAAACAGTTAACCCACCTCTCTCTCCCTCCCCCCATGAAATCCCTCTTTTAATAGGTGGGTGTTTATTTGCAATAGTGTGCATGTCTGGGTGTATGTGTCTGGGTGTTTGTGTGTGTGTGTGTAGGGGCATTTGCATTTAAAGGAGCTTTTAAAGTGAAGATTCATACTGTAGCAATTCATACAAGAGAGGTCCATCTCTATACCTAATGCCTACAGCGGTGGGGGTGACGTACTGGAGAATGTTTATAGTCCTTCTCAACCTTCGGTCTACAAAATGAGCATCCCAAGCTGGGTATCTCTTTCTTGGGATGTCTATCTTAATGAGAGGGCCTTCTGGGTGGAATGGTCTCCCTGACGGAGTTGATGGCACCATAGCTCTCACTTGGAAAACTGGTAAGCATGTGTCAGCTGTGAGTTCCTCCTGTTGCTCCGTGGCCGCTCTGGGTGGCGTAGCCTGGGCCACCCTATACCCAGGGGTTTGAGGAGCCATGGGTTCAATGTCAGGGGGCAAAGGAATGCCCCAGAGCAGCTCGGCGCAACAGGAGCTGGCAAAAATCTTAGCTCTTGGCCCCATGGGATGCAGGACGCCGTAATATAAGAGCATCAGCGCTATCCCAGCAGCAAAGCTAAGAAAGACACAACAAAGCGCTGGCACAGCATATGAGTCAGTAGTGTTGGGATCTCGGTAACAATACCAAAGGAGCGTCAAGGCAGCATTCTCTGTCAAGACTATGGTGTAATAGGCAAACATTCGGTATCGGGTCCGCCCTTCCTTGACATTAAACCAGCAAAAAATGTACACAATCCCTACCACCATGTTGAAGAGAATCTCTTCCCATTTAGACATGCAGAAATCTGTCCCACCATGGATGATCCAGAAGGCCATGGCGCACCAGTGGACCACGACAAAGATCCCAAAATAGAGCTGGAAGATGGAAGCAAAGAGGGCAAAAGAGATAACTCTGGATGAGATGGTGAAGAGACGCCAGAAGAGATGGATAAGGGCTCCTCTATAACTCATGCTCTTCTTATCATCCCTAGAGTCCCGGAGAAGCTTGTGATAGGAGGCTAGCACCCAAGCCAGGGACATCAGGGAGGCCACAGAGGATACACCTGCCGGGAGAACACACACAAATCCACAGAGTTAAACTGGAGACACAGGAGAAAGGACGCAGTTGCTTACATCATCCTCTTGAGGGGCAGGTGTGAAACATGATTATAATGCGAGTCAGGTTAGCGAAAAAGATCTAGAGGAGGAAGAGAGAGAAAGAGAGAGAGAAAGAGAGAGAGAGAGAGAGAGAGAAATAAGCATAAACATGATCCCACCTGCAATAAATGCTGACTACCATTTGCATAATTTTATCACCTACAGAAGCAGCAACTGTAATTTATATGCAGTTATGGTTTATGATGATGGCTGTCATTGCTTATCAATAAAAGGTTGTGATTCTCAAATTGCTAATATCCTCTGTGACATCGCAAGTAAGAAAATAACGAATAAAAGAATAACAGAGTTGGATGGGACCTTGGAGGTCTTGTAGTCCAGTCCCCTGCTCAAGTACCATTCCAGACAAGTGGCTGTCCAGTCTCTTAAAAGCCTCCAGTGATGGAGCATCCACAACTTCTGAAGGCAAGTCGTTCCACTGGTTAATTGTTCTTACTGTTAGGAAATTTCTCCTTAATTGTAGGTTACTTCATTCCTTGATTAGTTTCCATCCATTGTTTCTTCTTTTGCCGGCTGGTGCTTTGGTAAATAGTTTGACCCCCTCTTCTTTGTTGCAGCCCCTCAAATATTGGAAGACTGCTATTCATTAGACCAGACAAACTCAATTCCTGCAACTGTTCTTATATGTTTTATCCCCCAGCTCCCTAATCCCCTTTGTTGCTCTTTTCTGTACTCTTTCCAGAGTTGTTACTTCTTTTTTATAATACCGTGATCAAAACTGGATGTAATATTCTAAGTGTGGTCTTACTAAGCGGTACTATACTTCACATAATCTTCATTCTGTCTCTCTATTAATGCATCCAGGATTGCATTGGCTTTTTTGGCTGCTGTTGCACAACTCTGGCTCATATTTCAGTGATTGTCCGCTAGGACTCCAAGATCCCTGTCACAGTTACTGCTTTTGAGTGAGATTTCATTTAATCTGTACAGTACATTTGATTTTTCTTGCCTAAATGTAAAACCTTGCTTTTCTCTATATTGAATTTCATTTTGTTCAATAATGGTCTAAGTGACTCTGATTTCTAACTTCCTGAATTAAAGTTGTCCAGGAAAAAAAGTGAATTGTGAACTTTTTTCCACTCTTATTTGAAATCATGCCATTGAGGGACATTTGTTGAATTCAGCTCTGCACAAAATAGGCCCAGAATCTTTCGTCTATTCTGCCATTACACGTGCTCTCAGATATGTGGCTCAGCTTAGTTTATATTCTGATAGAGGCATGATAAGAAATCTTTGAAAATGGCACTAGTGTAATTTTGTCCAATAGCCACAGGTTACAAAAGTTTTTTTAAAAAAAGTAATTAAAGAATCATGAACATATACAGAGTGCTATTCTATTCAGATCTCTCCACAACAAAGTGGGTAAATTTCAGAGTTTAGGTCATTAATCTATCCAGTTTTAATGCTCTACTGCTGAGTTATGGCCTTTTCACAACAAGCATGTAGTTGGTCTCTTAAAGACCTCTCCACTTTTCTAGTCTAGTCTTTTACAGATATCATCCTGCATATGGACTATAACAGGGGTCTCCAACCTTGGCAACTTTAAGCCCAGAAGACTTCAACTCCCAGAATTCCCCAGCCAGCAAAGCAAAGCTAAGCAAAGCTGGCTGGGGACCTCTGAGAGTTGAAGTCCACCAGGCTTAAAGTTGCCAAGGTTGGAGACCCCTGGGTTTAGACCATGGACACTAAATCCTAAAGCCCAACACTAATTTTTTCCCTAACTAAGACTACTATATTAGGGTGGTGAAACTTCAAAAAACCAACTAAAATAGTGGCACAGAGATAGAGAAGCCATCAGTTTTGTGTTATCTCCTGAAAAAGCACCTTTGGGACAACCATGACCTGGGTGACTGAGAATCTCTACAGGCTTTTTTGCCATACAATGTGGGATAAACACCCTTGAATGGTATGGGAGTAGGAATGGATTTCCAGAGGAAAAAAATTGCAGACTGCAGAAACTACTCTGGAGATCCCGAGGACACAGATAAATCTCCAAGTGCTTCAAAGACCCTCTAAAAGGATGCAAATGACCAACTGTCTGAAAGGAATATAAATTCTTCCATTCCCCACTATCCTGTCAGAGCTGACGAAGCTTCTTGGTTGAGAAGCGAAATATCTTTAAAAAAACCCCAAGAAATTCCAGTTTCCTCCGGAAAAAAACACCTTTAGGACACGAGTTTTGTGCTTCCATCTAATAATTGTTCAGATGCTTGCAGCCCAGATATGGCAGCCATATTTTAATATGTAGTTTTCCATGTGAAAAAACTTTTCATGAATGCAGGCACCTTTCTGTTTTGCATCTGCATCTGAATTAATACACTTTATGCTTAGATTTACTGCCTTGGTAAATGTAAAACAGTTGAGTCACATGAAATGGAAGGGTTATAAATTGAACAAATAAAAGAAAAGGCAGAGTTTTCACTCTTATCATGTAAAACAGTTTAAAAGCCACATCAAACTGTAGATGACATGTTGAGTGCTGCACTCCAAAAGGGGATGGAATCAGTAATCCACTGATCCACTGATTTTGAAAGGGATTTCAGGAATTTTGAAGATAAGCTCCTTAAATACCTGCAAAGTTCCTTAAAATCTTGACCCCCCCTCCCTCCAATACATAATAAGGTTTATACAGTATATTTGGGCTCATCTACTTCAAAAACAACAGTTGGTAAGCCACATGTAGCTAATGGACTAGCATTTTGAACCTTTTCCATAAGTTGTTGTTTGAATTGTTTAGCTGGTTTCATCCCAGCTGCCACCTGGAGACTCAAAAATATTATTTACAGAGAGCCCCTTCTTGCATTCTGTAATGGGCAGTAGTAATAACTTGGAAGGGAAAGTAAAGGAATGGAAGATTTTGTTACTGTAACCATATAATAAAGTGGCATTAGCATTTGTAGTGTGACTCTGACATCCAAGTTTAGTCTATCTTGAAGAGATGACACATTTCAATCTCTTATTTGTCAGACAACCCACAAACTGCTATCACATATGAGTAACTACAGTATATTGCCTTCCTATTGTTTATTGGAGGGGCATCTTTTATGGTGGATGGGTGTCCCCCCCCTCAAAAAAAATCAAAATGGCAATTGTGATGATCTTTTTAGATGCCACTTTAACACTTTCATCTCCCCTCTGCAAATGCCCTGGTCGACTGAGTGTTTCTGGGTACTGTAGGAATTATTAGGGAAGATGAAATTGCTGCTGAGTTAATTCTCTTCAAAGGGTGGATAAAGCAGAAATAAAGACCCTGAGGGCTCTTAAGATGTCTTAGGGCTAAGGACATTAGAAAGCTTATGTGAAATGGTCCTGTATGAAATAATAGTGTTGTTTCTCCAGTTTAGAACAATAATAAGAAATTGAAATAGCAGATAAACTTGTTGTCCTATTATATGCTTGTGTGTGTATGTGTGTGTGTGTGTGTGTGTGTGTGTGTGTGACTGAGAAAGAAAGAGAAGAGAGGTAAGGAGAGAAAGAAAACAAACATAATTTCATTCTAAGCTTGCTGGCACTATCTAGACCAGGGGTCTTCCTCAGCTTTGCTGGCTGAGGAATTCTGGGAGTTGAAGTCCGCAAGTCTTAAAGTTGCCAAGGTTGGAGACCCCTGATCTAGACAAGTGCTTCTCAACTTTAAGATGTGTCAACTTCCGCAACCAGCACTGCTTCGGGAATTCTGAGAGTTGTGGTCCACCCACCTTAAACTTACCAAGTTTGAGAAATAGCGATCTAAACCCAGAAAATTTAAAAACATTTAATTCGATATCCATTGCAAAAAATGAAAAATAAGAACTTGTCAGAAATTTCCTTTCTGCCTAAATCAAAGACCTCGGGGTCTGTGGCTAGAACCGTGATAGTGAACCTATGGCACGCGTGCCACAGGTGGCATGCAGAGCCATTTGTGCCAGCATGTGAGCCGCAGGCAAACTTACCTCACTGTGCATGCGCACACCTCATAGTTGATTTTTGGCTGGTTTGAAGCCTTTTTCGGCCTCCTGGAGGCTTGAAAAAAGCCTCTGCAGGCTTTGCAGGTTGAATAATAGGCCCATTTTGTCACTTCCTGTAATACTGCATGCGCAGGGGGCATGGTGGGGTGCATTGCCTTTTGGGTGCTGGCACGCAAGTGTAAGAGCACCAGCACATGCACAATTTTTGCCACAGGAGCCCAAAAAGGTTAGTCACCACTGGGCTAGAAGCTAGCTTAGCTCACAGTACTTTGGAGTTTGTGAGGTCTCCAAGTCCTTTTAAAACATAGGGGGAAAAATAGTTGTGCCCTATCAGCAGTTATTTCGGAATCAGAATTTTCCATGAGTTTGTAAAAGAAAGTCCAGGATTAACGGAATGGGGTTAAATCCTGTTCTCTGCCAAGACTTATTTTATAAAGAAAATCATGGGAATGGGATGTGTTATGCTAGAAGCAGTAAATTGCTGAGTTCGCATTCCTTCGGAGTTAATCAGTCAGAGGCTGAAGCTAAGGATAGGGTTTTAGAATATTTTATATCCTCTTTTTAATACTTTTCTTCTCTTTCTTTTTCTCTTCTGCCTCCTGTCCTCCCTCCCACCTTTCCCCTCATCTCTTTATCCAGCGAGTGCTGGACTGCTCTTGCCAGGGGACTGAACTGGTGATCACTTATCTATGCCAAGGCAAACTATGGGCAAGAGAGATAGTATTTTACCAACCATTATTAATAGCCAACATTCACTGCAATTTTTTCTTTCTTGTTGTACTGTATCGGGTTACAAACTTTCAGATTCTGTTTACTTTACATGATTACCTTCCTCCAAATTTATATACAATAATTTATGTGCAAAAAAAAGTCCATTGTTGAAATGGCACTTTTATTGTTACATAACTCTATGGCTTCCTTCTTGTAAAATCAATATATAATAATGAAAAAACAAATGCTATACACCTGCCTTCCTTTCTAATGTTCCACAAGAATGTTCACTGCAAGACAGGCAGGGGAAAGTAGACTGAAATTCTGCAAAAGCAGACCTAGAAGCCTTCTCACAGACCTTCTTAGAGGAAACACCTTTTAGCTTTCAGAAATTCTGAGCTACACCTTCTTTAATGTTAAGGAAGTACAGTACAGGGTTGGGGGAATTCTAGAATTCTTGGTGCTTTCTGAGCTTGCTTGTTTGTTTGCAGACATTTCATTACACAACTAACCATCAGGGTCATGCACCTGGTGATGTTTCCTAGTTGGATAATGAAATGTCTGCAAGCAATCAACCAAGCTCAGAAAGCACCAAGGATCCCACAATTCTACCCTAAAGTACCATAAAGTATTCTCCTCACTTGGGGGTATTGCTCTTGACTAATGTGAAGGACCATATCAACCACTGAACCTTCCATCTGGGTGAGAAATCCAAACATGCACCATTTTTTCCCAAAACGAGGAACACCAGTCAGATCACTTACACGGTAAAGCTTCTGCACGGTTCTTTTGGATCATTATGCAGAGTTGTAGCACCAATTGTGGGGCGCTCTCGAGAAAGGTCTCTAAGAGGCGCAGCATGTTGACATCTGCATACTCGTACATCATAGCCCAGTAAAAGCGCCGCTGGTGTTCTTTTTGCCTCTGGCTTTGGATCCCCAGATACATGGTTCGGATATACCTGGAGATGGGAAGAAAGTATGGACAAAATATGAAATGATGAGGGAATCAGGTGAAAGGTAATTCCTTCTTCCCTATTATTTCATTGTCTCTCCTCCTAGCCCCCATATTTTTCATTGAGGTTTATCATTCTTCTAAACTGTACATTCAGAGATATTACTTTTTTTCTCAACGTAATAAATTTTCTTAAATGAAAAAACATTTAGCATTGTTCCTTGTTTGGGGAGGGTGCCGGTTATGTATTGCAACAAAGAATCAATTTAAAGCAGTGTATCTTGTTCTCTAATGATCAGAATTGGAGTTCCTTCTCTAAAATGGAAAAAAAAAATACAAGTACTTTTTTTAATATGAGGAATAATTCTTGTAGGTCAATTAAAGAGAAGCAGTTGCTTATTTTATCAAAATCTTTCAAACGGACTGTCATAGTAACAATGAAGGCAAATCTACACAGTCTTACTTGAAGTAAGTCTCTATTCTAAGTGGAGCATGTTTGGGTATACATACAGTATATAAGACTGTACTATGAATATTGTTGGCTGACTTATACACATAAGGTTAGCACCATAGCATTTTCAATTATTTAATATGTCTAGCAATTACATACACCTCAATACCATCATCTTCATTTCTTTCTTACAAACTTGATGGATTTCAAGTACTTACAGCTTGTTACTCTGCTGTCAGCATCCAAAGCAGTATTCTTAAAAAAAAATCTCTAACACCAAAGTTCAAACACACTGATAATGTGTACTTTAGCCCGTGTATTGCCCTAAACAAGCGGGTTGTCTTATTAGTTCAAGGTTCGTGTGTCTTCATTTTCTAAGGAGATGGTATTAATTCCATAAATCATGCATAAGTTAAGAATGGAAAAATGTGCTGCGCATAAATGAATACAAGGACAATTCTGATTAGTTAACCAATGCCTCTTACTTCAGAAAATAAATGATTGCAGAATGAATGAAAGTAATACCTAAAAGCTTTCTTCAATGTACAATGTGAGGATTGGTATCCGTTCAGCCAGAGTTTTTTTGGCTTATGTGGCCTTAATAAATTTAAAAAAATTAAAAAGCAGATAACTTGATTATAGGGTTAGGATAGAGCTACTGTGTCCCCTTACCAGAAATTCAGGAAGGGTTATTGTTCTATGATAGAGTATGTTTTGCAATATCTCCCAGAGACCAACATCAAGCAGAGTGAATAACAGTGATATAAATGGACAGAGATCCTATTAAAGGCAAATTATTATGTTCTTATTTTCATCTGTGAAAAGGATGGAGAGTGTCCTTCATGTATAATAAGATGGTTTTGGTGAAGCTCAAACATTTCCTCCTGACTTGTGTAATAGCTGTAGTAATAGCAGCAAAACAAGGTCAACTCTGAATGAAGCAGGATGGCCTGGAAAACTTGTTTTTTTTTTTTTTTTGTAAAAGAATGAGCAAGAAGTGACTCAGGTTTGACACTAGGTGGCAATATGCTCTAATTATACAAAATTTGATATTTAGGCTGTAAACTCATGCCTTGGACAAAAAAAAGGATTCTACTTTCCATTCCACTTTCACGTTGTATTTTTAAAAAATTGATTTCACTGTAAATGTAGCAGTGGGAGCAGGAGGAAATATCAGAAGAATTTCCACTTCTGAAAGGTCTGTGATGCTCTCTGATCTTGGTTGTTTTCTTGCAGACTTTTCATTATCCAAAGTAGATTACATCATCAGTGCTAGTCTGTGCTAGCACTGATGATATTACCTAGTTTGGGTAATGGAACGTTTGCAAGAAAACAATCAAGCTCAGAGAACACCAAGGATCCCTTATTTCAACCCTGAGCTACAATTCCCACTTCTTTTTATTCTTTGTGTAAAAAGCAATTGCTCCTAGACTTTGCAGAAGAAATATATTTTAAAAAAATCTTGAACTCCTCTTTTCACATAACAGTCTTTGTGAATCCAAGTTGACATTGTGATCATAATTTCATTACAGTGCATATTATCTCATTTACCTCAGTGACATCACTGAAGGCAAAGAAAGGCTTTGGGGTTTTTCCCCTTTATTTTTTTAATTGTAATTTCTTTTGTTTTATTGTTGCGAGCTGCCCAGAGTTAGGTAGCATACAAGTTTAATAAATCAATATCATTATTTATTCTAAGTAAAGAGAAGGTATAGACCCCATTGCCCAGATAGATTAGGTAACATCAGTGTTTTGACTGTATAGTACTGGTGTATTTTTAATGCAATTTTATCTTTTTAGTCATATAGTTAAGCCACTTTGCCAAAGTTCAGTCTGTAGTATATAGATAGATGGCTAAGAAAATGTGTCTAGATGCTTTCCTCTGTTGTGTTGGCCTTTGCAAATCTGTATGTTCATATCTACCCACTTTGCATCCCTACCAGTTAACTGTGTACCACTGGAGAAAACTAAGAACCAGCCTGTTTACTAGCTTGCACTAGACATCGACAAGATACTGTACCTAAATTGATTGCTAATAGATTTCTGATACAATTCAAAGTACTGATTTTAACTTTAAAGAATTCATCCACGGGCATTTGTCTGTTCAATATATTTTCTTCTTGTTCTTTTTTTCAATTGTCATTGCCTCTTTCCTAGGACTGAGAGAAAATGACTGGCTCAAGATCATCCAATTGGCTTTATTCCTAAAACAGGACTAGAATTCATGGTCTCCTGGTTTCTTAACTTGATGCCTTAGCCACTAGACCAGTGGTTCCCAAACTTTTTCAGTCCACCGCCCCTTTGGTGCTACAAACTCATCCTCGGTGCCCCCCACCCAGGGGTGGGATTCAAATTTCTATGAGCGTGGCCTAATTTGAGGGTGTGGCTTGGTCACGTGACTGGGTGGGCATGGCTTGCTGGTCACATGACTGGGTAGGTGTGGTTGGTGGGCATGTGACTGGGTGGGCATGGCCAGGTGACTGACAAACAAGTGGTCCTCACTTAATGGCTGGTTGTTTAGCAAGTGTTCTAATTTATGACTGGCCTCTCCAGAGATACTTGACCTGTTTTTGGAGTTTTGACAGCCGTGCACACACATACACACACACTCCCTTCTAATCACGCTGAAGCAGGTCATTGGACTAGAATCGGCAAAGCATCTCTGATTAGATTCTAGTAGTGAATAAAATCTAATCAGAGATGCTTTGCCGATTCTTGATTTGTTTTATTTGTATCTCTTTATTTTATGTTGCTGAATTGCATTGACATGTATGTCCCTTCTTGTGCACAACCCAGAAGTTTTGTGATTCTTTGCAGCAAAAATTACCGACCTCTGGCTTTGCTCTACTTTTCAAACATGCCGCCACTGCCGCGTTGTAGGTGCTGGCCCCGCAGGTCCACCCCATTGAGCCCACTGCACTGGAGGGACCTGCCCAAGCAAGTCAAGTCAATGGGGTGAGCCTGAGAGGGAAAGAGAGAGAGAAAAGAGAGAGAGAGAGAAAGAGAGAAGGAAGAAAAGAAAGAGAAAAGGGAAAGAAAGAAAAAGAGACAAAGAAAGAGGGGGGATGGAAGGAAGGGACAGAAAGAAAAAGAAATAAAGAAGGAGGGATGGAGGGAGGAGAAAGATAATGAGATATCTATTCTAGTCCAGTCACCTGCTCCAGCAGGGTTAGAAGGGTGTGTGTGTGTGTGTGTGTGTGTGTGTGTGTTCTCCTTGTAATTTACCAGTACATTTTGGTTTTGCCTTCTTCAGAATTGGCACTGTAATACATTGGGGAAAAGTAATTTTTAGGGTGGAGATCTGGTCCAATGGATCCTGTTTAAAGCCTCAACAAAATGTGAGAGCTTCCTGATAGTCTTGACCATGTTTCGTCCACAAAACCTTTAAAAGAAGCCAAAGATGTTTCAATGTGCTGGCAAAGATGTTTCAATGTGGAAAAGGGCCTCAGTCTAAACTAGGCCTCATTTCAATCTGATGCATCAGATCTCTCTCTCTCTTTCTTCCCCTTCCTCCCTCCCAGACTGGCTTTGCTCTTCTTTTCCAATGTGCCTGTGGGGCTGGGGCTTCAAACATGGATGGATGGATGGATGGATGGATGGATGGATAGATAGATAGACAGGTAGGTAGGTAGGTAGATAGATTGGTAGATAGATAGGTAGGCAGGCAGGCAGGCAGGCAGACCTTTTGGATGAATATATGGATAGGTAGGTAGGTAGATAGATCTATATAGGTAGGTAGGTAGACAGAAAGGCAGGTAGGCAAGCAGGTAGGTAGGTAGGCAGGAAGGCAGGCAGACAGACAGACCTTTTGGATGGATAGATAGATAGACAGACAGACAGACAGACAGACAGATCTATATTGGTAGATAGATAGATAGGTAGGTAGGTGGGCAGGCAGGCAGGCAGGCAGACCTTTTGGATGTATGTATGTATGTATGGGTGGATGGATGGATGGATGGATGGACATACAGACAGACAGAAAGAATGCGATAGTGGCAGCACTTTGGGAAAGTAGAGCAAAGCCAGAGTGGGAATTGAAGTCCACACAAGTTGCCAAGGTTGAGAAACATGGGCTGAATATATCAAACCAACCATTCTGTTTTAGAGTTTAGCGTGCTGTTTGATTCCGGCTTAGTCAATAAACCATGGCTAAGATTTTCCTGCTCCTTAATGCAGCTGCCACTCTGCCCCTTCTCCAGCCCCCTGCCCCAGTTCTTTCTTTGGCATCCAATTTTGCAATGCCAACCTCCCTGGGGCAGCGATGCAGCTGACTTCACCATTTTTGCTTGAACCCAAGGTCCACTTCCATCGGGCCAAGCAAGGGGAGGTACTCTGCACACGCTCAGAGACTCCCAACTTTGGGGAAGTGTTCCGCCCATCTTTACGCTCCACCCGGGAGGAGGAAGGCATGTGGAAGCACCCCAGACCGGCAGAGGGAACGATCACTTGGAAACTAAGCAAGCAAACAAGCAAGCGCAGGGCTCGGTCGGAAGAACCGGGCTGCAGAGGGAGGCTAGGTTCTAGTTCCAGGATGACCATGTAGAGCTGAACTGAACCGAGCCACATGCCTTGGAGAGCTGCAGCTGCACCTACCCTCATCCTACGCGCAAGCCTGACTGGCTGGAGAGGTGGAGGCCGGGTGGGCACTGCACACTCCCTTGTTCTCTGAGGAAGGGGGCACTAATGCCGGACCAGCCACCCCTTCCACTGCGCGCCTTGGGACGGTTTTGTTTTCAGGCCTTCTGGCACACCTCCGCTGCTTCCACCGTAGAGGGCAGCCTGCAAGCTAAGGCGCCCCCTTTCCATCACCTCCCACTTCTCTCCCCCCCCCAGGCTTGACAAGGCTCACCGCGCGCGGGTTCCGCGTTCGAGGCCCTGGCTATGGAGCGATGAAACAGTCAATGGGCTGCATAGCTGGCAGTCAGTGAGCCTGCGGGGCCGGTGCCTTGAACGCCCCCCTGCCACCTCTTAGTGCCCCCCTGCCAGCCCCCTTGCCTCTTAGCGCCCCCTAAGGAATCCCACTGCCCCACAGGGGGTGGTAACGCCCACTTTGGGAATCACTGCACTAGACCAACGGACTCTCATCCAATATCATACCCTAAGAGAAACTTGATGTTTCCTCATTTTCATGAAAAATGGGGGACTGAGACCCGGAGGTTCCTCCATTACAGTCTTGATATTGTGGAACAGCCTGCTCCATTCTTGATCCATTCTTCTGGAAGTTGATAAAGACAAATCTTTTTCATTGAAGCTTCAGGGACCGAGAAGATATTGTTGCTTGTTGTATTATAATGCTCCAGCTTTTATTTATGGTTTTAATTATTATTACTATTATTGTAGATGTTTTAATTTAATTACTTAATTATTAATTTATTGTGGATGTTTTATTGTATTGTTCTGTTGCTAAACACCAGGAGTTATTCTAAAATATGGTAGCATACAAGATTGAACAAGCAAGCAAGCAAGCAAAACATTGCCTTGATTACTTGGATGGGGGTGGGGTGGGGGAGATTGTAGTTGATGGTTGTAGAAGAGTGCAAAATATTGCCAAAAAAGTAGCAAAACTATTTTCTAGTGGGTTTCTCAGCATGTAGTTCCAGCTCTCTATGTTCCATAGTCACAGGTCTCTGATATAGTAAATACATGGCAATGAATGCCAGATTTACACCTCTGAACAAATTCATTTGAATCTCTCTTGGGGCAGCTGAAGTATAAATTAAACTGGATAAAGATACTGATATTTGCAGAGCTATCAACCACGTTTGATGGCTTCAACTGTTGGGGGCACCATGGTTGCCTGAACAGAAATAGGGAACAAGACCACTCTTCATCTTCTAGAGCAGGGGTTCCCAACCACCGGGCCCTGGACTGGTACCGGTCTGTGGATCATTTTCTACCGGGCCGCCGGTTTGCTGGGCGCCACCATCTTGTTTTGACGAGAAAGTGCTTCCGGGTGAGCTTTTCCGGTTGGAAAGCAGCGTTTGGGTTCTGAAGGAATCCTCGCGCCTTAGTTTCATCGAAGGGGGGGGGTGGCTTCGAATGAAGAGCCGTCCCGATGGCGGAGGAGATTAAGAAAGCACAAAAAAGCACAAAAAAGGTACAAAGGAGGAGTTGAAGGTGGCGGGGAGAAGCGGGGGACGGCTGGCTGGCCGGTTGCTCGGCTCGCCTTGCCTTGTCATGCGTGCTGATGCCGGTATCAGGCCGCGGATCATTTTGTGATGCTGGTACTGGGCCGTGGCACAAAAAGGTTGGGGGCCACTGTTCTAGAGAACCTTTCTCCATAGGAAGATATAGTTAGGGAACAATAAGTATCTGGAAGTGTGATGACAAAGTTTGAATTGAGCTAAAAAGGCTGGGCCAGAGCTGGAAGGAACAATGGAAAAAACATGTAGCCAGGAGAGTAGATCTAGAGATGGTGAACGGCAAGCAGCATCTGAGTTAAAAAGCTGGAACAGAGATGTCAGGAGACATATGGAGAAAGAAGGTGGAAGCCTGTGAACAGAATGAGTGGGCAGAGATACTTGGAAACCTTCAGTAGAAAAGCAAAGTCCTAAACTGACTCAGGAATGTGTATAGCAACATGAAGTCTGAAGGAATAAAAGGATTTCTGGAGGGGAACAGGAGGAACATTGGAGAATAACATAGCTACTTTAGTTTTATTATTCTTCAGCATTGGATGGTCCACTATAAAATGAAAACATTGCACAAAGTGAAAGTGGTCACTGCCCAAATATTTGTTTGAAAACTCACCATGTTTGTCAAGAAAAACACTAGATCAGGGGTGTCAAACTCAAGGTGTGCTTAAATCTGGCCCGCAGGGTAGCCTAGAAATAGCAAAGGACTGGCCCGTGATGCTCTGGCAGCCAAAAGGGGGTGCAGAGGGGACATGTATGGCCCCCCACACCCCATTTTTAGCCTGGACGGCCTCCTGCACCACTCTGCCACCCAAAATGGGTCATGGGGGGGCTGCATGAGAACCCCGCCCTCCATTTTGGCCGGCAGGGTGGTGCAGGAGGCCGTCCAAGCTGAAAATGGGGCACGGGGGGGGGCTGTGCAAGTCCCCCTGCACCCTGTTTTGGCTGGCAGGGTGCTGTAGGAGGGGTCTGTCCTGTCTCCCCCTCCCCCAGCCGGCCCGCAGAGAACTACAATGCTGATCCGGCACTTCAAGAAATCTAGTTTGACACCCCTGCACTAGATGAATGCATTCTCCAATACTATCTCACAGATAGAGTTCCCTCTAAGTATAGATAATAGCATCACTATGAAAAACAGAACCTTGGTAAATGTTCACCCATGATGTGTTTCCCTGGAGTTTAATTACAATTAATGACAGAGCAGAGGGCCTATCCCTACTTGAACCTAACCATGGCATCATTTTTTTCCATGTTGCTATTATCTCATCTCCAGTCCATGAACGAGATAGAGTTAAGTCATCTTTAGCTGCCCTAGGATTGAAGCAGTCTCCCTCTTTCTCTGACATCCTCTAAACGCAAAATCTTAAAACCTGAAGTCAAATGATTGAAGTAATCTGAAACAAGCACAACAGGTATGGCAACAGAAACAGTAAATTTCACAATGAGTTTTTTGCCAGCTCAAAGATGAACAGAGAATATTTTAATCAGAGAACAATATATCTTGTAACTAAGTACAAGAATACCATATTCCATCCCTAAGAATTTCTGTATAATGTTATTATCTGAATGAATTTCTTACATTTCTCTTTTGTCAAACTGAATGGGATTTAATAGAAAAAAATATATAGAATAACTTGTGCCCTAATTTACATCTGGGCCAGCTCTGAAATGGAAAACAGTTGGTAGAATAAGCTCAAACCAAAACTAATTATGTCCAGGTGAATGGAGCAGGCAAGAAGGAACAGATTTTGAGCATGGCAGGTATATAGGGGGAGGGAAATCATTATTTTTCACCTGAACTAGTGTTTCTTAACTCTAGGAACATTAAGATGTGTGAATTTTAAACGATCCTGGCTGGGGATTTCTGAGAGCTGAAGTCCATACATCTTAAACTTGCTAAACATATGGGAAACTACTGACCTTTGAGTGTTGAAAGCATTTCCAGTTACTTTAGCCATCATTTCCAAAAGTTTATAAATCTTCAAAGTAATATTTTGTAAAATTAAAATTGTGGTTTTGTGAATCATTCTTATGACTTCATTGATTAAAAACTGAAAGGAGGATCTTTCTCATCAAGGGAAAAAAGGAAATAAAAAACTGCACATAGGGCAAATGTTTTTCTTTTCCCTTGACTCAGTAAGCCCCAATTAATGCCAATTCCTTCTTTTAATAAATGTTGCATTTGCTTAGGAAATAAAAATAAACCTGGACAGGTATTTTTCCTGCTTTCTACTTTCTATGCTTTTTTCAGAGAGGTTTCTCCGTGATTTTTGGCCAAGGACATTTGAGTTCAGAAATCTTGAGCTAAATCCTGTACAAACCATGGAAACATTTCCCCACCATCAGTTCCTTAGTGACTACAGCACCTTTCAAATAAAAGTAGAATTATGGATGGTCAGAAAATGAAGAAAGGATAAAAGGGAAAAAGAGATAAAACACCTGATATTTCACATAATTGTTAAAGTTTTGTAATTGTATATAGCATAGAAAGAGCTAGGCCAGAATGTTTTTTGTTTTGGCTAGAAGTGGTATGGTCCTACTCTGCTTGAATGTATCAATACATTCCCTTCTCTTCCTATTCCATGTGTTATTCCCTTATTTAGGGGTTTTTTTAAGCAGGTTTTTATTCTGTCTCCGTTTGCATTTGGATTAATTAATGGGTGATTAACTTGAGTTTAGCTAATGTGATTCTAAATGTTAGCTAACCTTGTTCCTCAGCAGTTTGCAGTAAATGGCAAATGTTTGTGTCCCGGAACAAATGTTTGCCGAATGTCTCGACTTGGCTTGACAAATGTATCTGTAAACTCAAGTGGATTGGTTCACATTCAATGCAAGAGGCAAAACTGCACGAGAGTTTCAAGTAAGGCAGTGAGAAGAAAGAGAACTCTTGTCCAGTATGCAGGAAGCTAAATGCAATTCTGACAAAGCTGTATCAATGCTTCCAGCTAATGAAGCTGCCCTTATTTACTGAAAGTGTGGCATCTAGTTCTGAATTTCTCTGAGCATATGTAAAATTCTTCTCCCTCTTCACAAGAGTCAAACTGGAGTGCCTTTCTTAGATTTGAAAAGTTGATTGGGGAAATCAGTTGAGAAATATCAAACCAGCAACAGAAGGAAGGTGTAGTTACTATACTTCCAGGCAAAAAGTAAATCTTGTTAATGATAGGTGATTTCAAAGAGATTTAGCAACCTAGAAGTAGGAAGAATTTCATCCCACAACTCTAATATACTGTTTAATTGGTTCATCAATTTATTTTATTTGTTAAAAAAGAGGAAAGTGTTCTGACCCAGGCTTCGTCAAACTGAATTTAAAAGTAAAACCTTTTTTTAATGCAATGCTGGGAATTACTTGCATTCCCAGCCAAAACCCGTTAGACACAGTTCCTCCAGATAAGAGCACACTATCAAATGCTGCCAAGAAACAGAAGTTCAATTAAGGCTCACATAAAACAACCCAAAAAGCTAGAAAAAACCGACCAGAGCTTCACGAAGGACTCGGAGATTACTGAACTGCTTTGCTTCCTGCAAAGCTCTTCTCATTGAGGACTGACTTTTATCCCTTATGGGAGGGGCAATCACCTCCCAGCCTTACTCCTGAGTTGCCCCTTTTGCTTCAGCTGCTCTCGCCTTCTAGCGGCTCTGCACACACGAGCACCGGGAACAGGCTCCCTGGAGTCCTCTGCTTCACTGCTGCCAGACTGTGAAAGCTCCGAAGGCAGCACCCCACTCTCAGATGGTCCTGCATTGGATGCAGGACCCTCGTCCAAGTCCTCGCCAGACTCCCTGATTGGTTCCCTTTCATCCTCACTGTCTGATACCTCTGCCATTCGCACCAGCTGCCGGCAAACCACAACAGAAAGTGTGTGCAGGGACCTATTTCTTGGATAGTTTAGTGATTATAGTGAATGACTTATTCTTAACTGCTTGTGTATTTTAATTTTTGCATGATTATAATTGTTTTACTTTTTTAAAATTTTGCTTGCTGCCCAGAGTCACTTGTTGAGCTGGGTAGCCAAACAAATTACATACATACATACACACATACATACATACCTCCTGTCATGATATTCCATTTCAGCATAAACAGTGTTACAAAAATGCAGAAAGAGATTAAACAATAAAAAGCAAAATAAATTAAAGAATGAATTAAAAGAAAGGTAGCTAATTTTAGCTTTCTATCCTTGCAAATTATCCTTTCTTTCATTACATCCCTAAATAATTTAATCTATTGGCTTTTTCTTTAATTTTGTATTCAATCCATCTTCATTCATCATTCTTTCTTGACCTATGTTTTCTTGTTTAACTACATCTGCACACCTCTTAATTCCAACTGCATTCAATTTGTTTTCTTTTCTCCCTGACAATTTCAACTCTGATTCTCCTGTAATAAAAGTAGCCTGAAATACATTTGTATAGGAAGTCACTTTGGCTTCTATTGACAAACCTTCATTTCCCAAAATAAATAACCGGCCATATACTACCCACCACTTTTTAACTAGTAGTTGTACATCTTAAAACCTGTCCATCTGTTCCCCTTTTTAATAGTCTGTCCATATATATGGTGTCATGTATTTGCATTAGTATTTTACTATGCATGTATATCTTGCAATAATTCAGTCTATTTTCCTTGTCTAACTTTGTCTAGGATACATTATTTTTTGAATCCCTACTCCTTCTTGCATCATATACTCTATCACCTGTGCTATTTACTATACACCATTCATATGGTCAGCCAGCAACATAGCACTAACTACATAAAAAGGTGCAGATACATTGATAGAATATCAGGATAGATTTTCCTTATACATATATTAAAAATATATTTAAGAAAATCACAAATCCTTATTCTTTTTTTCTCTGCTGAATCACCTGTTTAGTCCCTCTGATTACTTTAAGGAACTAATTTTTATTTTTATTTTATTAGAATTGGAAGTTATCCTATCTCACAACAATTGTAAAGAGAAAAACATTTTGGATATTTTATTTATGTTTCTGTCAGGTTGAATGTTTTGCCTTAAATTAGCCCCCTTCTTTCCTTTTTGTCTGAGTTCCTGTTCCAAAAACAGCAATATTAATCCCAACAGCTAACAAAGTGTGTTAGGGGTGCGCTAGAAAAGAAATCCATCTGTAGGATGTGTAGATCAGCTTCCTTTGAGGAAGGGGGAAAAAAATACCACTGAATCTACTAGAATCAGTTTGTTTGAAATCCACTAGAGGGCACTAGAATTATTTATCATCTTTCTTCTTCAGGTTCCCATGGTGGCTTCTACCAACAGGGATGGAAGAAACGGTAACCTCAGAGTTCAAATAACAAGCACAGTGCATTGATGAATGGTACACCAAGTCATAGATATTGGTGCCGAAAATACCCTGCCACAAAGTAGATCAACAGTGGATTTAGAAGGATGCAATTTTGAGACCAGATGACCTTCTACTGCATAGAGCTCCCTGGATACTGGCTCATGAGGTTATTCTCAGAGATCCTTTCTTCTGAGGAATGTATTTTTCTAGTGGCCAACCCCTTGTCACTGGGTCGCAGACCGCAGAGAATTTGGTTGTGTAATTTACTCAAATTATATATCTCATTCTATGTGCAAACCAGAATGCAGTGATAATACATTCCTGTATTTTAAAATGCATACAAAATGCATTATATTAAGGACAGACTGTGAGCAAGAAATATAAAAATTAGGAAAATTAAGCACAAAAATGCCTAGTAGGGAAAAGTGACTGCATAAATGTGCATATTAAAGCTACATGGACATTTAAAACCCTGCAAAGTGAAATAGTTATAGGATGAAATAAATAATGCTTTAAAAAAAGAAGTAAAGCAAAATAACAAAGGACAGGTTTGGCCATTTATACTAAAGAAACTCAACTGCTGCTAATTTTATAATCTTTCCATTATAAGGTTAAGACTTTTTTAAAATTTCTCCAGCAAATTTTGAACTTATTCTTAAAACTGTACTTAAATTTAAAATCAGTATTAGTAAGGATTTTGTGATGTGATAAAAAGGTATTGTCAGTAAAACACTGATTGAGTTTATTTATTTATTGTGTGCCGCCCATCCTGTCTAGAATTGACTTTCAGCAGCTTACAAACATTAGAATAGAATAGAATAGAATAACAGAGTTGAAAGGGACCTTGGAGGTCTTCTAGTCCAACCCGCTGCTTAGGCAGGAAACCCTATACCATTTCAGACAAATAGCTGTCCAATCACTTCTTAAAAACTTCCAGTGTTGGACAATTCACAACTTCTGGAGGCATTTATTCCACTGATTAATTGTTTTAACTGGCAGGAAATTTCTTCTTAGTTCTAAGTTGCTTCTCTCCTTGATTGGTTTCTACCCATTGCTTCTTGTCTTGCCCTCAGGTGCTTTGAAGAATAGCTTGACTCCCTCTTCTTTGTGGCAGCCCCTGAGATATCAGAACACTGCTATCATCTTATCCCCCGTCCTTCTTTTCATTAAACTAGACATACCCAATTCCAGCAACCATTCTTTATATGCTTTATTCTCCAGTCCCCTAATCATCTTTGTTGCTCTTCTCTACATGCTTTCTAGTGTCTCAACATCTTTTTTACATCGTGATGACCAAAACTGGATGCAGTATTTCAAGTGTGGCCTTACCAAGGCATTATAAAATGGTGTTAATACTTCCCGTGATCATTATCCTATCATCCTATCCCTCATTAAAATCTAGTAAACATTAAAACAATTAACACCCACAATAATAATTTACAATTAAAAGTTGTTTAAAACTGTAACTCAGGCAAAGACAAGCACTGTGCTTGCATATAATTTCCTCCCCAATTTCATTGCTGAAGATGCTGATAGCCTAATTCATATGGTAAGATAATAGAATAGCAGAGCTGGAAGGGACCTTGGAGGTCTTCCAGTCCAACCTTCTGCACTTAGCATGCAGTCCTCAATAGAATTACAGGGAACCATGGAGTGGGATGCCCCAAGATTTTGTCTCAGGCCCAGTACTTTTCAACATCTTCTGATGATTTAAATGAAAGGATAGAAAGGGAAGTCATCAAATTTGCAGACAGCACAAAGCTGGTGGGGAATAGAAGATAGGCTCAAGATCAGGCTCAGAATGATTTTGGCAGACTTGAACACTCAGCCAAATCCACCAAAATGCAATTCAGTTGTGAGAAAAGTAAGGTTTTCACTTAGGCAAGGAAAACCAAATGCAAAGGTATAGAATAAGTGGTACCTAGCTCAACAGTAGTAGCTGTGAAAGGGATCTAGGAGTCCTAGGGAATGTCTAATCTAACAGGGGGTGACATGATAGCAGTCTTCCAATATTGGAGGGGCTGTCATAGAGAGGAAGGGGTCAACCTATTCTCCAAAACATCTTAGGGCATGAAAAGAAGGAACAGACAGAAAGAGAAAGAGAAATCCAACCTAGAATTAAGGAGTAATTTCTATCTGAGAACAATTAATCAGCGGAACTACTTGCCTCCAGAAGTTGTGGCTGCTTCATCACTGGAGGTTTTTAAGAAGAGACTGGACAGCCATTTGTCCAACCGTATAGAGTCTCCTGCTTGAGTGGGGAGTTGAACTACAAGACTTCCAAAGTCCTTCCATCTCTGTATTCTGATGTCAATATTCAGAAGCCACATTGAGTATTCTTATCCCCAAAGGGAAACAATAAGAATATAAATAATAAACAAATTATAGGACAAAAAAGAATGAGAGAGAAAGGAACATTTGGGCAATGCTACATGAAATGTCTATGGGAAGCTGAAATCATTTATTCATATAAAATTCATTGAAGATTTGTGTGGACGTTATTTAGGTACAGCCATATATAAAAAAACATTGAGCAATCCATGCAAAAATAAGTAAACATAAATGAGGATGTCATACTCACTAAGGGTTTCAGATAGGCTACCCAAGAAGAACCAATCGTTGTTGTTTTTTTATTAATGTTCAATGGTACCAAATTTTACAGTTTGTTAACATTCAGAGTTGTAGAACATGATGTGGGGGAGGTTCAAGGAACAATTTGATCCCTGTGAATGTTTTAGGTCCCAGAGAGTTTCATATTAGAGACAGCCAGTCTTTTTTTCAGGAAAAGAGATGTTCATTATGTTCAGAAACATAAGGGAGGAGAATGACAAACAGACTTCAGAAAGAGGAGAAGCAACTGTGAAATCACGACCAAACCAGAGTGAGAAAACAGAAGAGCAAGAAGAAACTGAGGAGATTTTGTGGGGGGACCTAGTGAGTTATGGAGTGATATGGACAATTTGGGAGAAGGCTGTGCAGCTTCTTTTGGCCAAGGGCATTTTTTTTATTGTTGGCACTGATTTATTGTTGCACCGATTGTCAGTCTGAAGGGAAGAGGATTAAAGTCACAGCTGACTTCTTGATAAGGTGATCAGCTCATTGGGGGGGGGGGGTTATTCCACAGCTATCACCTAGCCCTGAAAAAAGAAGAAGATAGTGAGCAACCAGTGCAGGTCAACAGAGAATTGTGTGAGGGGAACAACATGACAGCCTTAGGCTCTGCCAAAAGGATGGACACTGAGTACGTAGCTAATTATGCCTGCTGACAATGCAGATGTCCTTCTTTGCTGCAGGCTACTCTTTCTTCTTTAAAACTCTTTAGGGAAAGTGAAGAACACACAGATATTGCACAGAGACCTCTCCATTAAAGCCAGCAGAATGAGATCCCCAAGGATGGAGGAAATTGTCCAGAAGCAGCAGAAAAACCATAAAGAAAGGCCTAGAGAGGCAGAAGGCATTCCAGTGGGAGTAGTTAATATTGGATTAATTTGGAGCTGCAGGCGAAAGTAATGTTTCTGTGCATTTTCTATCCCTGATCAGTGAACAAGAAGGACAAGTGGTATCCAGGATGAGGACAAGTTGAAAGAAGACGATGCCATTGAGAAAGATGGCACCTATAGCTATGGAGGAAGCAGTAAAAGTTATTTGGGAATCACACAGATGTAGGCAGACCAATTAACCCTGACATCTCCAAGCTTTGTATACCAATGAATAAACTATGAGGAACAAACAAAAGCAGAAGATGTGAATGATACCTTTCCAAACTCATCAAGTTCATCAAGATTTTAGAAAGAGACAGCATAGTCATACTCCACTCAGTATCAAGGATGCAGCTGTAGACATAGTCAACAATAGTATGTATCTGGGGGTGGGGATAACTAACAATCTGAACTGGTCTCTCCACACATCATCCTTAGTGAAGCATGCAAACCAGCGCCTGCATTTCGTGTGTCAGATGAGGCTCTCTTTTCTTTCTTCTCCTTTCAGATGAGACTCACAACTTTCTCCATCTGTCCTGACCACTTTTTACAGAGGCACAATTGATGGCGTTTTAACAAACTGCATCATTGGTTTGATGGCAGCAGTGCCTCAGATAGAAAGTCCATTCAGATTAGTAAGGACAGCCAAAAAGATTATAGGAAGGTTGCTTCCTGTTATTCAGGATGCTTGTTATTCAGGATACTGCGTATAAGCACTATGTGCTTAGAGCTCAAAGCATTGTTAGAGACCCCACACACCTATTTTATGGTTTGTTTCTGTTGCTCCCGTCTGGGAAGAGGTTTCAAAGTATTTCTAGCAGGACTACCAGATTCTGTTAATACCTTTGTTCCCTATGCCATCCGCCTGGTAAACTCACACGATTCGTTTTACTCAGCGTGTACATGTATACATCCAAACTAGACTGTGTTGTATGTATAATGTATGTGGGTATATGCATAATTTTATATTTATTTATTTTGTCATGTTTACATAGTGTTTATTGGAGGTGGTGACCCTTTGAGAGTTGTATGCAATGAAATTTCATTTTAATGTATGCCAATTAGTATACATTCAAAGTAACAATAAAACTATTCTAAAAGTTATTCTAAGTCTAGGTTCTCAAGAAGGCAGGTTATAATAGTAATTGAAGATTAATGTCAGTTGAAAAAAATAACGTAGCTAGAAACATCCAAATTTCTGAACTTTCTTGATGATTTTTTCCCCCCAGAAGGTAGAAGAGGAAACAAAGTCAGGTTTCCTTCATCTCATTTTGACCAATTAAGAGGCGTTATCAATCAAGAGGCATTGGTTAATGAGCTGTAGTTGTTAATTCCATGAGGGAAACTATGCCATTTTAGACTTCAAGGCAACTAGGGAAAAGCAAAAACAATAATGTGATAAATTAATTTTGTAAATAGGACATTACAAAGAAGGTCTTATTGAACTTAGGTGAAAGGTACTAGGCATTCTATTATAATTTAAAATCTTAAAGGTTAAACAGATACTACAAAGATAAAATATTATAAAAATGAGACATTGAAAGCAAAAATATAAATTATTTCAGTGACTTGGCTCATTAAGAACCAAGAAAAAGAGATTTGAAACAGAAGCAGGTGCAGTACTGACAACTAAGAAAAAGATGGTATAAAATTGGTAGCCAAGTATGTAAGGAGAGAGGCAGCTAAAAATTCTCAATGGATTTTTTAAAATAAGAAATAAGAAAAGGAAAAATAAGATTTGTTGTGGGGAGATAAGTCATAATTAAAAATCAAATGTTGTTGGTGTGCTGCCTTGAGAAGTTAAAGAAGTAAAAATGGAGAGGGAGAGGGAGAAGGAAAATGGAACTGATTAGTTTATCTGTCTTCTTTCAGAAGAGTAGGGGAAAACATTCCTAACACAAGGAACAATGGGGAGAAATATAGCTTAGTGTAGACTTACTTTATTATCTTACATTAATTCAAGTCTCAGGGGCCTGATGAATTATCTCTGGAATAGTAAAGGAACTGACAGACATAATCTCAGAGTAGCTGACAATATTTTTTATAAGTACAGGAAACTAGTAAGGTGCTGAAGACTGGAAAACAGACAACATAAGTCCAATATTCAAAAAGGGAAAGAGGGTTAATCTTAGAAACTACAGTCTTACTAGAATCTAACTAATTCATCTATTAGATTAACAACTCTGCTATGCAAGGTTCTAGACTAGCTTGCCTAGTATTAAGTTTGTGAACTTTTAAAAAGAATGGTACCAGGAGCAAACTTAGGTGTGTTCAGAAAATGCTGGTAGACTAAGCTTGGTTCTTTTTATGACAGAATGACTAAATATAGATTTATTATATCTTGATCTTAGCAAAGTATTGGACAAAGTCTAATAAAATACTCTTATGGACTAGATGGATAAAAATAGATTGGATGTTACAGTACCCTGTTAGATTTACAGCTAGCTGAGTAATCACACTAAAAATTGCTCATAAGTAGTTGAGTCAACCTGGTGGGAAGAATCAAATGGCATTCTTAACGTTCCATTCTTGGCCTAATGCTATTTAACTTCTTATGGAATGGAAAACATAAGTATCAAATTTTCAGATGATATCATGTTAGAGGGATTGAGTAATATATTTTAGAGAACAAATTCACAATTAAAAATAGCCTCAACAGGCTTGATGATTGAACCAAATCTATCTAAGTTGTTTGGAACTTTGTCGGGTATGGTGTTCTCCACCTCAGTTGTAAAAATCAAATGTACAGATACCAGGTTGAAGAAATCTGTCATGCTTCATACTGGCCCTGCATATAATTAGGAATACTGCTGCACCACCAGCTGAACATGAATAGGTAGTGTGATGCAGCAACTTAAAAAGTCAATGCAATCTTTGGCTGCATTAACAAAAGCACTGCTTTCAGATTAAACAAAATAATTACTCCATTGTAGTCTATGCTATTTAGACCATCTTTGCACTACTGTATCTAGTTCTAGTTCTGGCACTGCACTTTGAAAGATGTATAGGATACGGAGCAGGAAAGCTACCAAAATGATAGGTAGTCCAGAAATCAAGCAGTAGGAGAACAGTTAAGAGAGTGTGGCAAGTTTAGCTTCTAAAAGAGAAAACTAAAGGGTGATATGATAGCTTTCTACTAACTTAACTCTAACCCTCCAACAGGTTTGCCTGCCCCATTGAAACCAAGAATGAGATAAGGCTTTGGTCTGAAATGGTGTAAGATTTAAAATTTCCTGCCTGAGCAGGGGGTTGGAAGAAAAGACCTCCAAGGTCCCTTCCAACTCTGTTATTCAGAAATTAAAACAAAGGAGATCTCAGCTGAATATTCAGAGCAATTTCTGAACAATATGAACTATCACAATGGAAGATTCCCCTTACTTGAAGTTTTCAGTAGGGACAGAAGAACCACCATTGCCATCGCTTTAGTGGATTTCAGCAGTGAACAGGAGGTTGATCAGATAGCCTATTAGTCCATTCCAAGCCATACACTCTGTATTATTAAGAAGATTCTACAGATGAAGGGAATCACAGAAATCCTGCCCTTTGAATGACAAATGAATGCAGGCAACCCAAACTAACTCTGCTAAGCTTGAGAACATGGTAGTCTGAGTCCATCCAAAATGCAGGATAATTGAGCTTTTTTATTGACCTAAAAGGCAATTTGGTTGAAAAGTTAAACATAGAGAAGAAAGTGGAAGGGCCCTAGGATTAGCTGTATATCCCAATAATCCCAAGAAGTTCCTGTTTGGCAAATTAATCAGTTTATTTTTAACTAAGCCATGATGTGTTTGAAACGGCTGCAAGGTTAACAGTTTTTTTGGGGAAAGAGGGACTCTGTACCTCTGGACACATTTACTTGAGCCATTTCCCTGGTTAAGAAATGCTCCTCACATTTCTCAGTTAGGTGCCTTCAAGGGGAAAAGATGATTTGACAAATTCCCTTTTCTGAGAATCGCTTCTGGTTATTTTCAGACTTGTTCAAGGGCATGCAGATGGCTGTGTTTTTCTAAGAGGCTAGCAATAGAGTTTAGTGGCCCTACATGTGAAAATCAAGGATGGTGTGAGAAACAAATATTTTCCATTTGTATGGGGATAGATTTGTTTGTTTTTAAACTGGAATGGTGGTGTTCAAAGAGAGGGCAGACTTCTATTTCCCAAAGTGACTGAATTCCCAAGAGGGCAGTTCTGAACTGGGTTTCTCAAAGGAGGGGAGGGGGAGGATGAGTTATCTGCTTTACAGGTTGTGGTGATCAAGCAAAGAAACAGGGATGTACAATTGCTGTCCTTTTTAAACAGAGGAATGGGGTTTTCAAACAAGAAATTATTTCTGCGGTTGTATCCCTCCTTATGCCATTAAAATTAATTCTTCCCTAGGTACAAAAATAACTGTCAGGGAAGTAACTGTGTGAAATCTGGACAGTGCAGCCTGAGATAGCTGCTATTTTTAGTTCAGGAGCACTGCATCTCTTAGCAAGGGGCCATCTTCCTTCTACACACAGCGAGTGCAGTGCACACCGGCATCAAAGACCATCATTTCTAGAGAGGCAAAAAAGAGATCCTTTTTCCCCATCTCCATTTGTTCCCCTGGCTGCATTTTAAAACATAGCTGCACGGGGAGGAGGGAGATGAGATGATGTCTACATGGTGCAACAGAATTGGGGAGGGAGGTTGTAACCTTTGTAGCTTGAAGGCTTATATCTTGGTGCAAACCTACCAGCACATTTAAAGTCTGACTAAAATTTAGAAATGATGTCTTATTGGTGCTGTGTATGTATATACTATAGAGAGAGAGAAACGCAGCATTCATCGTTGAAGGGGCTGAAATAATCCTATGCCCCAAGGTCTTCTTCTTTTGTTGTTTCTCACAATACTGTTGAAGAGAGTGCCTCTGTATTTGTAATTAATGTTTTTTTCACCATCTTGACATAGCCCAACACCTCCTGCCCTCCATCTCCATCATTAGTACTATGTATCAGGTAAAGACAAAGAATATGAGACTTTGCTGCTCATTCTCTCTCTCTCTCTCTCTCTCTCTCTCTCTCTCTCTCACACACACACACACACACACACACACTGAGGGAGGGAGGGTGGGAGGGAGAGAGAGGTGAGGGAAAACAGTTCTTTATCTCTCTCCCAACTGGGCCACCTTGAACAGCAACACTCGGCAGCAATACTGAGAATGGGCCTGAAGCAGAGGTCCAGGGGTCGGGGTTTGGCTACTCTGGAGAAAAGAGGGACTAGGGGGGACATGACAGTAGTATTCCAGTATTTTAACAGATTAACAGAGTTGGAAGGGACCTTGTAGGTTGTCTAGTCCAACCCTTCGCCCAAGCAGGAGATCCTCCACCATTTCTGACAAATGATAATCCAATCTCTTCTTGAAAGCTTCCAGTGGTGAAGCTCCCACAACTTCTGAAGTCAAGCTGTTCCATTAGTTGATTGCTCTCACTGTCAGAAAATTTCACCTTAATTTCCAGGTTGAATTTCAGGCTGCCACAAAGAGAAGGAGGTCAAGTTATTTTCCAAAGCACCAGAGGGCAGGACAAGAAACAATGGATGGAAATTAATCAAGGAGTGAAGCAATCTGGAATTGAGGAGAAACTTCCAAACAGTGAGGGCAAGAACAAGTGGAATAGCTTGTGGGTGTTTCATCACTGGAGGTTTTTAACAAGAGACTGGACAGTCACTTGTCTGAAATGATATAGGATCTCCTGCGTGAGCAGGTGGGTGGACTAGAAGACCTCCGAGGTCCCTTCCAGCTCTGTTCTGATTCTGACTTTAGCCCTAGCATTACTGCTACCACTCAAAAAGGCCACCGTGTGCCATTCCGCAAGGTGCATGAGTTTTGGGGAATGGCCCAATTGCCCTATAGCCTAGTGGTCCACAGGATCTGCCATGCACCACTTACCTTCTGATGGTTTTCTCTTTCTTTTAACAGCCTACCTGAGGCTGGTCTGGGTCTCATGATGCCATCTTTGTGAAGCAGCTTTAAAAAAATGCTCTCCCATAGCCTCTGAAAATTGTGTGAAAACATGCCCCATTCTTATATGTTTTTTGGAGGCTCCAGAGGCTGCACAAAGGCTGCCTTCTCACATGAGTACTGGAGGATCCAGAGGTTGCACAAGAACACCCTTCATTTACATGGGGTCTCTGCAGCCTCCCCGAATCACATGAGAATGGGGCATACCTTCTAGAATAGCTGTCAAGCGTTGGTGAATGCTGGCCATAAATGCAGGGTTGTCACCCAAAACATCACGGTGTATCAGTTTTGACACACATGTCATAGGTTCATCTTTACTGTTCTAGAACATGCCTTTGCCATTAAGAAATGTCATTTGCAAGCAGCCATTCAGCAGTATTTATTATGTGTTCCAGGATCTCCCATCTGGATCTAAAATGAGGAAGGGGAATTTGTTAGGACTTGTGATTCCAAGTTGTTTGGGCCTTATGATCAAAACTTTAACCTGGACCAGTGTAAAGGATGGCCTTGGGAATGAGGGGGGAATAAGCAAACTGGGACTTTGAGCAAAGATTACATAGTCCTAGGAGAAAAGCCTGAGAAAAAAATATTTTTAAAAATCCCATTTTTTTTTTTTAGTATAAGATGGGACGATGAACTCAGACAGGTTTTCAAGAACTTGGGATCTCTGCTGTGTCTTTTCCTTGATCTTGCCTATCTTGGTGGCTAATAGTCAACAACAATGTGATAGCATCTAATCAATCAATCAATTAAACAATCAATCCTTCAATAAATATGTAATATGTGTAATGTCAGATATCTCATTCAGAATCAGCCACATTAGTTCTGATAGATGCATTCTTGCATGGAAAAGAGAGAGGATGAACAACTCTAGGGTTGGCCTAGAAGACTTTCCAATCCTCCTCCTCCTCCCCCTCCCCTCCCCCTCTTCTCCCCCCTCCCTCTCTCTCTCATGATTCCGTGGGATCTCCAATGGCTTTCATTTCCTTTGTCCACAGTACTTCATTGGATCATATCTGTGAACTGAGATTCAGTGGCACTTAATACAGTGGTTCCAATCTTACTTGTCAGGATGGTCTCAATAAGTAGTAATAGCTGACTATATTTCTACAAGGTACTAGGTGTATTGTGAGGTACCACAAGGCACTATTTTGTTCATAGAGCTATTGAACACCTATGAAACCTCTGGGGGTGGTTATCTGGGGTTTTGGAGTTGGTGTCACTGATATGAAATTGACACTTATCTCTACTTTTCTGTCATGTTTGAATCGGGAGATGCTGTGCGTATTCCCAACCAGTGCCTGGATGCAGTGATGGGATAGAAGAGGACAAATGAACTAAAACTGATTTGTGGCAATCCTTGTGGGATGGTGGCTCCTAGATTTGAGAATTAGATAATTTTTCTGTTCTAAATCATAATGGTAGAATCATAATGGAGCCAGGAATTTCCATGTTAGCTCTTGATGGTTGTAAGTCATGAAAGTTGTCCCACATGCCTGGACCCAATTTTACTATTGTTTTTGTTGGTTGTTGAGTAAATACAGCAGCCATTAAGTAAATCAATATATACCTATAGGGAAGGGGGTTTACCAGAAATCTTATCAGAACTGCCAATTACCAGTTTTCCATTAGACCAAATACTGCATATCCTTTCTTGCCAAGGATAGCCTAGCTGTAGCAATTCATACTGGTAACTTCAAGTTTATATTATAATTCAAAAATATTTTGAAAGGGATTTGATTTACCAGCTAGAAGACTGAGCAGAAATATCCTTGTTAAAGAAGTATGAAGGCAAACTGCTATTATTTTGTCATAGAGCCCTCATTTGAAGAGCAGCAAAGCGCTCAGACTTGTGAATGACTACAGATTCTGTAGGATGAGTGAGAATTATTATTTTTATCACAAGCATATGAGTTTTGGCATTGTGCAAGAAATATTTTTTTTCTGTTCAATCATGTCCAATTCTCAGAGATTGCTTGGATATAAGTCCCTAAAGTTTTCATGGTAAGGTTTTTCAGAAATGGTTTGCCATTGCTTTCTTTCTGGAGCTGAGAGGGATGGAATGGCTCAAAATCACCTGGCTGGCTTATACTTAAGATAGGATTAGAACTCAAGTCTTCTGGTTTTAGCTTGGTGCCTTAACCACAATACTAATCTGGCTGTCCACAATATACTTTAGATCAAACTTGACAGCTTTAAGATTTGTGGACTTCAATTCCCAGAATTCCTTCTCCAGTCATGTTAGCTCAGGAATTCTGGGAGTTGAAGCCCACAAGTCTTAAACTTGCCAAGGTGCAGCAATGCTGCAAACAGGCTGTATATTTGGACTTTAAAAATGATTCATATAGGAGGAAACAACTCCTTAAGCTGTTTTATGTCAGGCTGCAAATGTAATAAATAGTACATTTACTTGTGCATAGAAAGGATTAGATCATTTCAATAGTGAATTTAAATTTATGAGGCAGTAATATTTGGAGTAAAAACATGTTTACCTTCACCAACTTCTGCCCCATTCTGCCAGATTTTCATCACCCCTATCATAGGGGTGGAAGGATGTTGGAGGTCTTCTAGTGTAACCCCCTGCACATCCTGGACAAAAGGTTGTCTAATCTTTTCTTTAAAAGCTCCAGCTCCAGTGATCATTTCCACAGATATTGATTTCCTAGATTTCCTCCCCTCCCCTCCATTTTTTGAAGATTAGAACCACGTGAGCTCTTTCTGGCAGTTTCCCCATGATCCAGGAGCTCTGAAAGATTTCATTCAATGGTTATGAGATCACATCTGCCAACTTGTAGTATCCTGGGATATAAATCACCAGGTCCCGGAGATCTGAACTTGTCCAAAGCAGATAGGTGTCCTCTTACCAAATCTTTGACTATCTTGACCTGTATTCCTTACCCCTAGTTCTCAACTCTAAGGAGACACTGATTGGAAATCCATTTCCAACCCTGAGTAAGAAAAGTTGCTAGTATGAGAAGTCTCTCCTGTTAAGGTTACCAAACTATCTAAACAAGCAAAGGAGCAATAAAGACAGTTGGAAAGAAAGATGGCTTCCAGATTACAGATTAACAGAATTGGAAAGGACCTTGAAGGTCATCTAGTCCAGCCCCCTGCCCAAGCAGGAGACCCTACACCATTTCTGACAAATGGCAGTCCTATCTCTTCTTGAAAGTCTCAAGTGGTGGCACTCCCATAATTTCCGAGGGCAAGCTGTTCCACTGGTTGATTGTTTTCACTGTCAGAAAATTTCTCCTTATTTTCCGGTTAAATCTTTTCTTGCTCAGTTTCCATTCATTATTCCTTGTCTGGCTTTCAGGTGCTTTGGAAAATAGCTTGACTCTTTCCTCTTTGTGGTAACCCCTCAAATATTGGAACACTGCGATCATGTCTCCTCTGGTCCTTCTCTTCACTAGACTAGCCAAGCCCAGTTCCTGTAACTGTTCTTCATATGTTTTAATCTCCGGTCCCCTAATCATCCTGGTTGCTCTTCTCTGCACTTTTTATAGAGCCTTAACATCTTTTTTTATGGGGTGACCAAAACTGGATGCAGGTGTGGTCTTACTGATGGAGAGAAGGGCAGATTAACACTTCTTCACACTGCAGGGATAATGTTGAGATGGAGATTAGGAGGTGGATGCAAATCTCTTGTAGACAAGGAGAAGCAATGGAACTCTCATCTGTGCTCCAGAAGGCAGATCTTTTCAAGTGAACCCACAAGATTGTGGGTTTACTTGTGAGTTCAACACCAGGAGCTGAGGAAGAAAGATCAAGCTCACAGCTTCACGTGGAACCTGCTTAAAGTACACTGAGTTCACCCACTTTACTTTCTAATGCACATTAGAGTCTGAAAAAAATTGAAAGTCATAGAGATCTTCCCAGCAGTGAAGTGATCAAGCCACCTGGTCGGTGATCCTTTAACATAGATTAAAGTTAAAAATAAAAAGACAATTAGAAAGATATAAAAATACTTAAAAGCAAAAAGCTTGCCAACAATTTGAACTAAGGAAATTTAAAATGAAGTAAGAGGACAGGTGAATTAGAAATATAATTCATTTTAAGTACTTGGAATTAATTAAATAATACATACCTTCTTGAGAAAGAGAAGTATTTTGGTTTGCTGAAGGGATGATTGGTTGGCTTTGCTAAACAACAAGATAAAGGAAAGACCATGCAACTATTAAACTACAGGGTGCCCAATGAACAGTTAATATTACAGAGAAAGAAGGCAAAATGCTCTTTTTAATATTTACTTCCCTGTTCTGTATTTCAGATTAAAAAGGAATGGCTACGACTAGGAAAGCAGCAAAATTTTCAAGGGAGGAAAGGGTCATTAACAGAGCAAATGACAGAGAAAGAAATTATGCCAGAAATTTTACAAAAAGATTTTTGAAGAAATGGAAAAGAATGTCATAGTACCAGTGACATCAGTGACTAAGGCTGTAACTGCCCACCAGATTGTCTCAATTAAAAGATACTTCAATAGAAGGGAAGATGGCGGAAAGAGACATATAGAAGAACAGATGAATAAAAAAACTCAACCCATTATACAGATGAATGGAGAGGTTAAATAATTTTTTTTAAAAAATGTATATTTTTGAAAAGAAGACAGTCATAAACAGAAAAATGAAAAAAAATTGTTTAAACTTAAGAGCGGTCCCAGGGGAACCTGGTGAAGATATCAGGGACAGGATCTCTAACAATTTGTTTGGAATTGAATGACAAAATATGGATACAGAAGGACCAAGATATACAGAATTAACACAGGATATACAAAAGAGGTAATTGTGCTCATAGAAATACCTATCAGAATTCTGCATAAGATAAAATAATGTATCTTTTTGACTGACAAATCTAAACATCATTTCATTGGGATAAACCTGAGGGAGTGATTTAAACTTTTAAATGGCAGAGGTTCTGATTTAACTCAGTTCAAATGACTTCTTCAAAAAGTTTAAAGAGGAATAGGAGGAAATGCAAGCGGTTTTAAAAAGAGGAGCTGTTCAACAAGCACAGAGAAACTAAAGAAGAGACTATTATGTTGGGCACCAAAAGTATATACTACTAACACCGATGATGTTATCTAGTTTGGGTAATGAAATGTCTGCAAGCAAACAACCAAGCTGAAAGAGAATCAAGGACCTCTCATTTCAACCCTGAGCTACACAAATTCTCCTTTATTGGTACCATAGACTTTTCTAAGACGAACACAACTAGAGATTTCAAATGTCTAACATGAATTATAAAAGGGCCAAAGGCTCCCCAATAAAGAAAAGATGGAAAATAGTGAAATACCTACAAGGGGCAAGTGGATCATGAAGATGGCAGAACTTGGGAAATGGCAAAATTGACCTGTTTGATTAGGGATAAGACAAACAGTATTGTTATTATAAAAGATTAGAAACCTCTTATGGACTTTTGTTGAGATGTAAAAAAATGAATTGGGGAAATAATGGATTTACTAATTGTACAGGGGAGGGATGTGGAAAGAAAAGAACCATGTATTAGTACAGCTTTGTAAAATCTTAGTAAGGCCACACCTGGAATACTGCATCCAGTATTACACCACATTACAAAAAAGATGTCGAGATGTCCACCATCTTTAGAAGCTGTTATGAGTCTAGTAATCCCTATAAAATGTAAAGATAAAGGTTTCCCTGTCAGTTGTGTCTAACTTTAGGGCATGGTGCTCATCTCTGTTTCATGGCCCAGGGAAGAAGCCAGCATTGTCTAAAGACAATTTCCATTGTCATGTAGCCAGCATGGCTATATGCCAAAGGCACATGGAATGTTGTTACCTTCCCACCAAAGTGGTACCTACGTCTCTATTTGCATTTGCATGCTTTTGAACTGCTAGATGGGAAGGAGCTGGGGTAAGTAATGGGCGCTCACCCTATCATGCGGAACTCGGGTCTCGAACCCAGGCTCTCAGCTCTCCATCTGACAGGCTCAGCTGTAAGTCCTGCAGGGTAGTATAATTTTGTCAGGGGGTTGTTATTTGCCCCATAAACTCTGTTTGATGCCTAGGGCAAAGATCAAAATATCACTTTTTCCAATAACTAACAACAGGCCTTGTTTCCAATAACTAACATATCAAAAATCAAAAGAAAAACGGTCTGCCACTTTCCTCTTTCTAGTAGAATCAAATCTCTTCCTTCCCTTCTCTTCTTTTTATCTTCGCTTCTGGGATTCCTTTTTTTTTAAACATGAAGTATCAAAGGTGAACTCATTTTTTTTGTCTAACAATACAAAATACAAAAGCGCAAAGCACCTCTACGCTATAGCCAGGAGTCATTAGCAAGTTCCACTTTCCAGTCTCACTTTAATGAGCAGCTTGTAGAATTTATTTTTGGCACAGGAGAGTTGAGATGAAACTCTCCTATTCATGGGGGAACTTTTCTCTTTCCTCCAGAACTCCTGCCGCCTTGATCAAAACATACAATGGTAGAGTTGAACCCCAATAAATGGTAACTTGAGTCAAATGCTAGCTTGTGACCAGCTCATGCAGGGTTGGAGGGAAGCAATGTAGAGTTTAAAAAACATAAAGACTTGTGAAACAGTATTTCATTCACTCAAACTGATTATCATAGAATTACAAAGTAAAACCAGACAAGGTATCAAGGGGAACAGGGTGAGATGAGAGCTACCATTTATGCAGTCAAGGCAGTATTATGAAAGCAGATGGAGGAAACTGGTGCCTGAATAGTACACTAAGATTTGGAATAATGGGAGTTGTTCCCAGACATCTGGGAAATGGCATATAGCATGCAAAACATCTGAATCATGATGGCAGCTCTAGAGTATGCAATTTTCCTTAGATTATTTCCTTTCTTGACTTCCTCTTTAACTCTTTTGTCATATTAAAATTTAAAATTTTCTGTAGCTAGTTATGCAGCTATATTGTGTTTTTTTCCCCCTAATGATTTATTTGTGGAGGGGGAAAAAAGGAAGTAGTGAAAAAACATGGGTGGAATTTGACTAGCTATGAATTCCTGTGAAATCCCACTAATGAGGCAAGATGATTGCAAAATAAAAATCTGGAAACACTATAAAGGAGTTGCATTCACATGGGACAAAATCATGAGGACTAACTTCAATGTATACACACTGGCATTTTCATCTCCCACAGTGGAGCAGGCACAGGCAAGAATAAGTTGTAAGTTGCACACTGCAACTTGTATTTTTACTCCCCTGCCCTTCAGGCACACTCATAAACACTTATTTTACTTTTAGTTTGCCTGTAGCACTGGGAGGTAGTCACTGAATGCAGTAAAATTTGGTTTGACAAGCGTGACTCTAAGAAAAATTGCAGACAGAAGATGGTAAAATACAAAGAATTGAAAACATTTCTGATCTAATCAGCTAATGTTGCCTGCTTGTATATAATAAAATCACTAAAAAACAAACAAAAAAGAGGGGGGAGGAGCAGCTACCTATTGGTGTGAGTTATTATGTTGGGATGTTCTCTGTGTTCTCTACTCTCTGTTGTGTAATTGTGAACTCCTTCATTCCTTCCTAAATGCTGCAAAAACATCACTTTGATATTTCTGGACTTCAGGAGATATGTACACAAGAGAGTCAATATATGGCAGCAGTGAAAGTGCTGGATTAGGAATGGTGAGATCCAGGTTTTAGCTTACCCTCAGTTTTAGAAGTACACTGGATGTACTATGGACATGTCATTCTCTCGGTCTAGTCTACCTTACAGGATTGTTTTGTATGGAACTAGGAGGATGGAGCCCTATGTATGCTGCCTTGAGTTCCAGAATGAAAGTGGGCTGCAAGTATAAATAAATATCAGCACAAACTATTAGCTAGATAGAAATAGCTGTGGGCCTCCACTTCAATCACCTATTTAACAGAATATTACAAGAAAGCCAAAAGCTTCAACAATACTGGCTTTAAAGAAAAGAAGAGAATCTCTAACGTTTACCTCCATTTTTGTAGTGACATGTGTTCATTTCTTGCCAGCTGCTTCGGGAAATACATCACAGAGGCCGATGTTTTCTTAGCAGTCACGGGTTGTGAATAGAAATGTTGTGAAAAGGAGGGGCTGGGAAAGAGAGCAGGCACTTGGATTTCACACCATCCAGCAGTTGGCAAACAAAGGGGATGCTGTGAACCACTTCTTACAGGAGAGCTTCAAGTGCTAAGTGGGAGTACCAAGTGCAAAGGTGGCTGACAGCCGTTTTGTGTTAAAGATTGAAAAAGAAATAGAATACATTTATGAAAAGCTATTTAAACTGATGCTTTGCCACCCAATTTATCCATGCTGGAGAAAAACAAAAAAAGCCAAATCTACATCTTAATTAGACCCGTCAAAATTTCACAAACAAGCAGCTTTCCAACTTCTCTAAATTTCCAAGTTTGTCAAGCTAAGTGATTATATTGGGCATTTTGATTTTCAATAAAGGGAGTTGTAACTCCACACATTCACAAGGACCTAGTTGGGGAGGGCAGTTATAAAGAATAAAGCATTGATAAATAGTGTTCTTTGAGTCTATGCACTTTTGTCAAAAAGGCACACACACATGCAAACACATATGTGCATATATTTTCTTATAAATAATGCTATTCTGTTTTGTATTTACTAGGATTATGCAATCAAGGCAAAATGTCTGATAATCCTTTATTTATTTATTCATCCCATTTTGACATCACCCATATCATCTAAGTGACTTTGGGCTGTTAACAATAGAATATTTTTTTAATTTAATTTTTCTATTATCACATTTAGAATAGAATAGAATAACAGAGTTGGAAGGGACCTTGGATGTCTTCTAGTCCAACCCCCTGCTTAAGCAGGAAACCCTACACCACTTCAGACAAATGATTATTCAATCTCTTCTTTAAAAACTTCCAGTGTTGGAGCATTTACAACTTCTGGAGGCAAGTTGTTCCACTGATTAATTGTTTTAACTGTCAGGAAATTTCTTCTTAGTTCTAGGTTGCTTTTCTCCTTGATTAATTTCCATCCATTTTCAGAATTATGATTCAGAAGATTTGAAGCAACCAGCTCAGATACTAACACCCATTCCCATAGGTGCAGATCTACACATTCCTATGAGTTAGACATGTTTTTCGTGTAGAGTCAAATAATTCTCTGCTGGAAAGAGAAATACTTTAAAAGGGCCACCCTGGAATAATGGTATGGATAAAAGAGTTGGGGTTATCATCTCCTCATAACATTTGATTAAAACTGAGAAGCTCTGGTGATCATTACAAGCTGAACATCTGTTTCAAGGTGATTCTGTTATGATAACAAGTCTAACAAAGAGTTTGTGTTAGGGATTTTAATTTTTGTTTTTCTCTCCTGTGTTACTGTCTCGTTATTATTTCATTCTCTTTAATTTTCTGTGTAAGATACAAAGCTGGAATTTTATGTAAACTTTCTTTTATGCACAAATCAGACATCAGCATAAAATTAAAATCTTAATGTTATGATGTGGAATAATAATGTTTGCAGAATTTCTTCTAAAATCCTATCAGAAAGCAGTCATTTACAGCAGAATGCCCTCCTTTTTTAAATTGTCTGTGATCTGAACTGCTTGGTATCGACGTCATTTACCATTAACCATACATTTTGGTATTTTACAAAGGACTATTGTGTTTTAAAATAAAGTTTATTCTCGTTAACTTTTGTATGTTTTGTTTATTTCTCAATCCTTTAGTTTCTATGCTACATGGCTAGAATGTGGCATTATAGAAACTAATTCACTTTCTGCATGTTCATGTTTTAATTGCTAGATAGATTGCTAGATAGATTGTGATAGCATCTCTCTTTCAAACACTGGCATAAGGAGAAACAGGTTAGCTAACAAGTCTAGAAGATAGATAAAGATACTACTTTAAAACATTGTCCAAAGCAGAAGATGAGGCGGTGTGAGGACCTACAATGACTTCTGGAAGAGAAGCTTTGGATCTCCCACCTTCCATTTTCCAGATTCAGTTGTCTTCTCCAGTGCTTCCTAAATTTATTCCTTGAAATCACAGTGACCATACCTTCCAAAGGTTCTATGCAGGTGCTTCAATGACTTTCCAAAATCTGCTCATGTTTTTGAGAGAATGTTTTCAATGCCATTTGGTGAACATGCATGCCTAGAAGACTTCAAGAAGGCCTCAAAGCAGCCATGCTAATCTTAGAGTGCCTTATCAAATTATTTAAACAGCCCTAATAATTAAGAAACCATTTTAATCAGCTGAGATTTTATAGCATCATGCTTATCAATAATAATTTCTTCCAGTAGCAGAGAACAAGGGCAGGTCCAAAAAACACACTCCCTTACTGTCATCAGAAAGATTCTTTAAGTACATGGAACACAATTCAAATACTGAGTCATAATTATTAATGTTATAAACAGGTCCTTGTTCTAGTCAAAGATACACACACTGATGTTTTAAACACAAAGAATCCAGAACAGTTTCATCTTGATCCAGAAAATGGAATTTATGTTCAAAAGCAGCTTAATTTTTTTGATTTACAACATAGGTGGGAAAGTTGTACAACAACTTTCTATAGACCAGCTAACTTCACCAGGGATGGACATTTAGTTTATTTTAAATTTATTAAAAACGTTTTTCCCTTTTTATTAAAATCTCAGAGCAGGAGAGTTGTAATTCAGATATATTTGAAGCAGTGGTGGGATTCAATTTTTTTTACTACCGGTTCTGTGTGCATGGCTTGGTGGGCATGGTGTGGCTTGGTGGGCATGGCTTGGTGGGCGTGGCAAAGGAAGGATACTGTAAAATCTCCATTCCCACCCTACTCCAGGGGAAGGATACTGTAAAATCCCCATTCTTTCCCCACCCCACTAACCTGCTTTCCAGCTCTGTTCTCCTGTGCAAGGCAACAAAAGAAGACCCAGCTGATCAGCTGGGACTTGGGAGGCAGAGAATAGATGGGGAAAGGGCCAGTCATAGGTGCCGTTCTGAACTACTCAAAATTTCCACTATTGGTTCTCCAGAACTGGTCAGAACCTGCTAAATACCACCTCTGATTTGAAGAGACATAAGTTCCCTACCTAACCTTTTATAAAACAAACTATTTCCAGTATTGTCACCAATATTAACTGAGGTAAATCTTCAGGAGAGTCTTTTATTTCCTCTTTTCCCTTTTTTATATCCAATCTGTCTCCTACTGAAGTTGAAGTTGCTTTTGAAATAATAACAGTAGCTTTAGGGCTTTTCTCACTTAAACACCCTGAACTATCATCAAGTCTACTATGGAGCCTTTGGTAAGTCATTTATATTCAGCCTACCTATCTCAGAGTTGTTCAAATGATACAATGAAGTAAGCCTTGTTTGTTGCCCGGCTGAAAATATGTCAAACAAATAGAATTCTGTTTGATTGGGGCAAGAACAAGGATAATAGCACTTGCCAATCTGTGGTGATATCAAAGTTATTCCACATTCTGTTTAATTCCTCCAAGTCTATAAATCTATTATTTTTGGATATATAGAACCAGATGAGTTTGAGTGGTATTTGTCCATAGGCATAAATCAAACGCACAGCACACAATGTATCTTCAGGCCATTGCATACTTGTCCATTTGAACAAAAATATTAATTTGTAAAAATCTGAAGAATTTTTTAACAGGAAAACAAAATAGTATGAATTATCACAGAATTTTCAAGAGAAAAACTATTTTGGAGGTCTCACACACACTCTAACCCTCTACTTACTGTAGGGTCTTGCAAATGAGTATCCTTGACAGATGGCCATGTTTTGAGTCTCTGCTTAAGGACTTCCAATGAAAGAATGTCCATCATTACTCATATAAGTCTGTTCTACTGAGTTAGGAAAAGAAAGTTACAAATGTTTGGGAATTGTGAAAGGTTCCAATTTAGCACAGAATAAAATCCAAGAAAATGTTTCTACCAAATATATGAAATGGGTGTAGAAAATTTTGTGAATCAAAGTTAAGTGGTGGTAACATAATTAAAGCAACTGATATCTGGGCAATTCCTATTATTGATCATACAGCAAGTATAGCTGACTGAACCCAGGTAGAATTTGATAACTTGGATCCAAAGACAAAACTAAACTAATAATAATGCACATACTTTGCACCCTAAAATTTATATTTGCCAAGAGCCAAAAGGGGTAAGGACTCTTACACGTGAAACAACCATGGAGGAAGAAAAGTATAGCCTATTGACTACATTAAGAAAAACCAAGAAAGTTTGCTGAAGGAACTCAGTCAAAGAAAGCTCTTGAAAACAACAAAGAAAAGCTGAATATAGAAAAGAAACAATTGGAAACCAGTTTGTTAATTGGAAGAACAAGCCAATGTATGGTCAAAACTTGAAGAATAAAGAAGGAAAAGCTGATTAAAAAAACCCTCACATGAAGTTAGTTAAGCTCTGTCTTGTTAAAGAAAGGAACTGAAAGTTTTATTTTAGAGTGTCAAAACAAACTATGCCAACTAACTGCATGAAGGCAAAGATCCCAACATTTCACAAACAACAGCAAACATCGCCTTTGAAGTGAAAAGGATGAAATAATTGACTATGTAATCAATGGCTGCAGCAAAATTTCACAAACTCATAAAAAACAGTGTCATGATTAAGTTGCTAGAATTATTCATTGGAAACTTTCTTAGAACTTTAAATTTGAGCACAGCAAAAACAACTGGGATCATCAAGTTGAGAAGATTTTAGAAAATGAGCAGGTTAAGATCCTATAGGACTAGGATCCAAAAAGTCAAGCATCTTGTTAATAACACTCCTGACATAACAGTTTTTGAAATGAAAAAAGTCTGATTCATTGATGTTGCTATACCAGATGATGCTATGATTGTGGAAGAACAATTGGAAAAAACCAGGACATACCAATACCAGGACATGTAGACTGAATTTGAACACTTATGGAAAAAAGCAATCTGTTGCTATACCAATTGTGATTGGAGCCCATGGAACCATACCTAAAATATTTCCTCAATATCTAGAAATATTGAATTGATCTGTCCTGAACCCCCTAACTATACAGAAAAACACCCAGCTTGGGAGTGCCTATATCCTTTGATGCTAACTTAACAATTCTTAGCTCTTTGGTTAGATTTTAATTATTAACTTTCCACCAGTCTTACACTGTGAATCTAATTGTAGATTATCCACACATAATAATAAACAACAGATACCACAAAGGCTTACTGTATACTGGAGGGATCAATCATAATAATACAATTTTGGTTAAGAAACAAAACAAAACACAAAACTGATACAGTTCTAATAAAATAGAACTCCCGTGAATTTTTTTTTAGCATTGCTTTCTAATGAGTCAATGGGATATACCATATTCTATTTGATACCACAAATCAGAGAAAAGGAGAAAGGAAGAGACAATTCCGGGTGGTTTTTGACATCAAAAAATACAAGGGAGAAAAGAATTCAAAGGAATCTACTGAGACCTGGCATTTGGTACACTACATTACAAAGGAGATGATCCAGTCAACATTTCCCACAAATTCTATTCAATAGAGTTAAGCTGAGCATTAAACAAGTTAATTTGATGGAAACTGAACCGACCACATGCGGAGAAGTTACTGTCTGGAGTCTTGAGATAATAGCAAGGGCTGCAATTCTGCACTCTTCAGGCTTCCTCATCCAGAACTCTGGTTCTGACTTTTCAATGATAGTTTGATTTTCAGATAGGACAAGTGTAAGCAACTTCTTTTGGCATCCTTTTGGCTATGATTTGATGACACAGTCATACCGGATAGGACTGAAGTGTTCATTTTGGGGTATGGATGAGTTGTCTGTTTGTTTTAAAATTCAGATGCATTAAGTCAACTTGAGATTTAGTTCCTTTAAAAAAAAGGTATGCAGCCTAAAATTATCAGTTAGAAAGATTAATGATATAACTCATGGACTTTGTGGCCTCCATAAATCCTACATGCTGTCCACCTCTGAAATGTTTAGAGCTTATAGAGAGCTTGCAGTCTAGAGCTTGTAGAGGATAGCCCATGTCTTGGTCAGATAGTGTGTGATTTGAGTAAAGAATTTAAATTTAATTGAGTAAAGAATTTGAGTAAAGAATTTGAGTAAAGAATCTTACGGTATCTCTGGACACTTGCATTCCTGTCAAACAGACAACAAATGGTCAAAATTGGGAGCGTCCTATTAAATTCTGTACCTGTCAACAGTGTTGTCCCCCAAGGCAGTGTTCTTTTCATACTCTACATAAATGACCTCTGTGATCATATCAAGAGCAACTATATTCTCTTCGCTGATGATATAAAGCTATTCAACACCACAGACAATACTGCTACCCTTCAAAAAGACCTTGACTATGTATCAGAATGGTCAAACAAATGGCAACTTCAAATCTCAACAAATAAATGCTCTGTCCTACATATTGGCAAAAAAAATATCAGAAAATAAAATACAGGCTGAATAGTCAAGACTTTGTTGATGATCCAAACTCTGTCAAGGATCTTGGAGTACTCATCTCAAATGACCTAAGTGCTAGAGCCCACTGTAACTACATAGCCAAAAAGGCGTTAAGAGTTGTTAACCTAATCTTACGTAGCTTTTTCTCTGGTAATATTACACTAATAACATAAGCATACAAAACATTTGCTAGACCAATACTTGAATACAGCTCATCAGTCTGGAACTCACATTACGTATCTGATATCAGAGTTGAGAAAGTCCAGAAATATTTCACAAGAAGAGTTCTCCACTCCTCTACTCGTTGCAGAATACCTTATTATGCCACCAGACTCAAAATTCTAGACCTAGAAAACCTAGAACTATGCCGCCTTCAGTCCGATCTAAGTATAGTATATAAAATCATACATTGCAATGTCCTACCTGTCAATGAACACTTCAGCTTCAACCATAACAACGCAAGAGAAAACAATAAATACAAACTCAAGGTTAATCGCACCAAACTTGATTCCAGGAAATACGACTTCAGCAACAGAGTGGTCAATGTCTGGAATACTCTACCTGACTCTGTGGTTTCTTCCCCAAACCCCAAAAACTTTAACCTTAGACTGTCTACTATTGACCTCACCCCTTTCCTAAGAGGTCTGTAGCGGGTGTGCATAAGCACACCAACGTGCCTACCGTCCCTGTCCTATTGTTTCTTTTATATTTTTTTAAAGTTTTCTTGTTTTTACTTATACCTATTATCTTGTAAGCAACTGACAAATATAAACAAACAAACAATAAACAAACAAATAAATAAATAAATAAAAACTCTGATTGAGCCTCTGACATCTGTGCAGAAGTCTGCTTGATGTTCTTGGTCAGTATCTGTTTGGGGTTTTTTTCTGCCAAACTCTGTGACCAATAAAAACTTCTAGCTATCAGATGATGGGGAAGAGGAAATGATAGACAACTAAATATGTCAACCAACACAGTTCCAAAATTCTCTTTCAATAATTATGCTCAATTCCTGAAGTTATTTTGAAATACAAACTTTCTAGCAGGCAATCATTAAATAAGAATGGAAATAAGAATGGAAGGCCCTTTTACCTGTTCAAATTTGAAATTTGATTAAACTAGGAGGAAACTTTTCTGCCACAGCCTCACTTATGAATGGCCCATTAGGGATCTGTCAGGATGCACCACTGGCAGGTTTCAGGAAAGCTCTACAGGCAATTTAGTATCTCAAGCCTTTCCCTGAATGGGTTGGAACTGCTTTCTTCTGGATTTTCAGTATAGCCATATCTGATTTGATATTGTGGAATATAATTTTAATCACTGCTATTTGTGGATTTTCGTTAAAAGTAATGTATATAGTTTTATTTTTGCTAGCTGCCTTAGGATTCTTTTTACCTTAAAAGAAGCTTAGAAATATAGATAAAATTGTAATTATGAGCTTGTCTGGTACCCTGACAGCTCTTGGTGAATTGACATAAGCAGATGTTCAAAGCTTTTGTTTCTTCTGCTCATCCACTTTTAAACACTTCATGTTGTCTATCCTGTTGTCCTCTTTCTTTCATAATTAAAGTCTTCCTTCCTTCCTTCCTTCCTTCCTTCCTTCCTTCCTTCCTTCCTTCCTTCCTTCCTTCCTTCCTTCCTTCCTTCCCCACCCATTTCACTGCGAGACAACCCTTCTTGGTTTTTCTATAGCTATCACTGAGAACTTGGTATGACCCCAAAATTCTTGAACATTGGTTGTGTTAAAAATAAAGCATTTTTTTCATTGGAATAGCCTAGGAATTTTGTTCTAAGAGGTATCTGAACTTTGCTATTGTAGAGTAAGGAAGATGACTTTGATGGAAATAGACAGGAACTGTTTCATAGATAAAAGGGGATGAAACATTTTGAAAGTTCAGAATGAGATAACATTTGGAAGCAGCTCAGACAGACACCTCTCTAAATTTACTGGAGCATAACAAGGTGGAGGAGATACAGAGTAATCAGATTTGCAAGATTCTATTATTATAGCCAGGGGTAGGAATCAAATTTCTTAACAACCAGTTCTGTGGGCATGGCCTAATTTGTGGGTGTGGCTTGGTGATCATGTGACTGGGTGGGTGTGGCTTGATGACGGCGTGGCTAGGTGGTCATGTGACTGAGGTGGACATAGCTAGGTGGCCATGTGACTGGCAAACCAAATATAAGTGGTCCTCACTTAATGGCCAGTTGCTTAGCAAGTGTTCTAATTTACGATTGACCTCCCCAGAGCTACTAGACCTGCTTTTGGTGTTTTGATAGCCATACATACAAACACACACTTATGACCAGTTACAACATCCCACACAGTCTTGTGACTGAGGTTTTCTATGTTTTTTTCCCCAGTTTCCAACAATTCCTTCTGGTTTCCGGTTAAAAATGCCTTTTGGGGAAAATGGACTTGTTTAACAACCAGTGTTTGCTTAATGACCACAAGGCTCACTTAACGACCATGGTGTTTGCCTAACTCAGGGGTCTGCAACTTTAAACGCTCAAAGATTTATTTTTCTATTTTCTTTTAAACAAGTATCCCTGTCTCTGTCTTTCTTTCTCCCTCTCTCTTTCTCATCTCTCTCTCTCTCGTCTCTTCCTTTTTCTTCCTCACCTCTCTTTCTCCCTCTCTCTGTTTCTCATTTCTCTTTCTCTCTCTCATCTATAACTTCTAAGATTGGAAGCTGTTTTTTAAATAATCCTATTTCTTTGCAGGTTTTTTCACACACATTTGTATATATGTACATAATACTTTTTCTTCCTTTCCGCTATGTATTCAAAATGGGTAATGATTTTTGTGTGAGTGTGTGTGTGTGTGTGTGTGTGTGTGTGTGTAGCATGTATATATGTGTGTTGTGTATGTGTATGGATATGTGTTCTGTCTCACTCTTTTTCCCAGATGGTGTAATTGCATTCAGAAGGAGTGAGTTTCCGGGAATAATAAGCGCAGGGAAAAAGAGTGGCGCTATCCACCGGGGCTTGCAACAGCACTGCCCCAATAGCCACGTTGGACGCATCCATCTCCACCACAAAAGGACGATGCGGATCAGGGTGCCTCAGGACGGGTTCTGCGATGAAAGCATTCTTGGGGGCCTCAAAAGCCTGTTGCTGTGGGGGGCCCCACTGGAACAGGACCTTCTTTTGAAGGAGCTGAGTTATTGGCCCGTCAGCTTGGCAAAACCCGGGATGAAGGTCCGGTAATAGTTAGCGAACCCCAATAGGCATTGAACGTCCTTCACGCCACGAGGGGGTTCCCAACTACATAAGGCCTCCACCTTACATGGGTCCATGGCGATTCCTTTGGGAGAAATGATATGCCCAAGGAACTCAATGGAAGTCTGGAAGAAGAAACATTTCTCCAGCTTCACATAAAGTTGGTGCTCCCGAAGGCGTTGCAAGACCAGATGAACGTGTTGAAGGTGGCTGTCCCTGGACCCGGAATAGATCAGAATATCACCCAGGTACACCACCACGAACCAATCTAACATATCCCGAAACACGTCATTCATCAGGTGCTGGAAGACTGCGGGGGCGTTGGTCAACCCAAACGGCATCACAGTGTACTCAAAATGGCCGTATCGGGTGCCAAATGCCGTCTTCCATTCATCCCCCTCTTGCATCTGCCCCAGGTTGTAGGCCCCTCGAAGATTGAGCTTGGTGAAGATAGTGGCCTCCCGCAACCTCTCCAACAGCTCTGGAATGAGTGATAAGGGGTAGCTATTCCGCACCATGATGGCGTTTAGCCGGCGGGAATCACAGCACAAGAGTAAGTCTCCCGTCTTCTTCTTGACAAAGAGGACTGGGGCTGAGAGAGGGGACGACGAAGGCTGGATGAACCCTCAGGCCAAGTTTTTGTCCAAAAAGTCCCGTAGTGCGGCCAGCTCGGGCTCGGACATGGAGTACAAACGTCCCTTTGGCAGTGGTACATTGGGCAGAAGGTCCACTGGGCAATCATAGGGCCGATGCGGGGGTAACCGGTCCGCCTCCTTCTCACTGAACACATCCGTGAAGTCCGTCAATTCAGGAGGTATGGAGATGGCAGAGGCGGTGATGTCCTGGCCAGCACAGGTGTGGCGGAAGTGGTCCACGCACTGCAGACTCGGAAAAGAAATGGCGTTCCGCGACCATGCTACCTGAGGATCATGAATCCTAAGCCAAGCCATGCTGAGGACTAATGGGAAATGGAGGTCTGCGGTGACATAAAAGCGGATCACCTCCTCATGTTCTCCAATTACTAGGTGCAAAGGCTGGGGGGCTAATTTAATGGGTCCTGCAATAAGTTCCCGCCCATCAATAGTCTCGACCCTCATCGGAGATTCTACTGGAACCAAGGGGACATCAAAATGGGCCGCAAAGGCTTGGTCCATAAAGTTAGTCATGGCCCCTGAGTCCACCAGTGAGTGTCCAAAATCAGATGCTGAGGGGGCCCAGAGTCAACCTCCGCTAATTCAGGCGTGTGTTTGATACGTGCCTGGCCTAAGGTTTCCCCCCAGGTCGGGCCTGCCTTGTTTCCCGACTGATCACGCCGAGATTCAGGCACAGGTTTGAGTGCCCCACTTCACTTTAGAGGACAAGAAATAGCGAAATGTCCTGCCCCCCCCCACAATACAAGCACAAACCCCCTTGGCGTCTCCGCGTTCACTTCTGAGCCGTCAGGCGAGGTCTGACCGCTCCTAACTCCATTGGTTCCTCGGCCATGTCCACAACACATTGGGTGACCCAGGGCGCTGTTAGCACAGGGCACTGCGGTACAGATGCGGATGGCTGCTCCTGGACGGTGCGATGGTTCTTTCGCCATTGGAGACACGCATCGATGCACAAGCATTGCACCACCAGAGCGTCGAGGGTCGGGGTCGGTTCCACGCGAACTAACTCGTCCTGCAGCTCATCTGACAGGCCATCCTGGAAGGCGTCCATTAATGCTGCGTCATTCCAATTGGAGTCCAGGCATAAAAGCCGAAATTCAGAAATAAATTCTTGCAGGGGGCGCTTCCCTTGTTGAAGATCCTTAAGATGCCTGGCTGCCGTCTGCACTCGTATGGGGTCTTCATACATGTGTCGCATGTGTTGCCAAAAACCCTGGTAATCAGTTAATAACGGGCTGTTCTTGAGCAACAAAGGTGTGGCCCATCTGGCGGCCAAGCCAGAAAGGAGGCTTATCACAAACCCCACCCTAACCCGGTCATCTGGAAAATCCTCTGGCCTCATAGCAATAGATAACTGGCACTGTCCCATGAAAGCCGGGAACATCTCAGGCTGCACAAAAAACTTATCTGGCACAGCCACCGGGCATTTCCGATGGGGAGGGGAGGAGGAGCTGCATGAGCCTGCAGGAAAGCAAGTTGGGCTGTTAATTGAGCCACTTGCTGTTGTAGTTTGATTTTCATCTTGCAGCTGTTGTTGAAACTGCTGCTGCTGGTCCATCTTAGGTAAAGATGGTTTAAGTCAGGTATGGGACAAAAATGTTCTGTCTCACCTCAAAAGATGAAAAGTTCTCAAAAGATGAAAGAGTACAAACTCACACAAACACAGGCAGGCAAGCTGACTCGGACTTCACAGAGTTAAGTCTTTGGAACTGATAATGTCCTTGGCATTCCAACACGGTCTGCCTGCCAAGTCCAAACTGATAACAAGTAAAAAGCTACTTCCAGAAAATTACAAGGCAGACCACAAAAATCGTTCACAAAGAAAACCTGAAGTAAGATCAAACTTTGTCCCGTACAAAGTTCCAGCCGACAACACACCCACTTTTATCCCCTGTGGGGTGTGGCTCAATGACTCAGCTCACTCTCTGACCCTCTCATGCCTCCTACGTTGCTGCTCACGTTTCTCCCTACGAAGCTGCCTAGGATCAAGCCAACATTCTTCCTCTTGACCCCCTGTCAGGGCTCTGCTCCGATATGCCTTCCTCCTGACTAATCTCAGGCTGTTCCTCTCGGTTGTCTGATGAAACCTGAGGCATTATCAGGGAGGAAGGCATTGCCAGAGAGGAAGGTCCTGGGGAGGAAGGCATTCCCAGTTCCTCCTCCTCATCTTCCCAGTCCTCTTCCTCTAACAGCACAGGCTCGGGAATCAGAGCTACAACAGATATGTATATATATTTCACTTTTAATGTGTGCCAGTGTACTTACAGTAAAAAAAATGACAATAAAAGTTATCCTATCTTCCTTCTTTCCTTCCCAACGCCATTCCTCCCCACACCCTATTTTGTGTTGGCTTCCCAGCCAAGTGCTTATCAGGTCTGATCCTTTCTAAAATCAGCCTATCAAATAAATACCAAACTAAATTGCCCAATAATTTACCTACCATCACTATCTTGCACTTGATTTTATGTAAACAGCCAATCTGCAGTATTACTCAATTTTGCTAGGCATCTGCTTCATGTTACTCTCTTCCTTGTTAATCTAGTCCAGAGGTCCCCAAACATGACAACTTTAAGACTTGTGGACTTCAATGCCCAGAATTCTCCAGCCAGCAAAGCTGGTCCACAAGCCTTAAAGTTGCCAAGTTTGGGGACTCCTGATCTAGTCTTACCTGGGCAAAACAGTCTGGAGTCACCGGCAAGAGCAGCTCAGCGTGGAGAAAAGTTGTGCATCTCCCCATATTCCTTTCTCCATGAGAAGCCTCGTCCCTCCTCCTCATTTGTGAAGCGCTAAGTTTAAAGGTGCTGCGAGAGGCTGCTTGCAGAGAGAGGAATATGGGAAGACACACGACTTTTCTCCATACCAAAAGGGCTGCTCTCTCTCTCTCTCTTGCCTCCACTCTTGGCATGGAAAACAGTCAGTGGAAGCAACAGTTAAGGCAGTCGGTCACCCGTCCCAGGGCTCACGCTCACCATACCTGCAGGGGGTGGGGAATGCAGCGAGGTAGCAATGGCGATTCTGGTGGCATTGGGGCTTCCAGGACCAGTCCCCCCTGCCATCCATGTGGCCACACATGTGGTGCATTCAGGGCTTCTAGGCTCTGCTCCCTGCAGCCGCTGTTAGCTGTCCTGGACTCGATCAAGGGGCACCTTACTGACATGACCCTCTCCATGTGTTCTTTCCTGCTGCTGTTTTTGGGAGAGCAAGAGTTTCCCAGCACAGCAGAAAGCTTTCAAGTCTCCCTCCCATCAGAAACGGCTCCCGGGTAAGCAGTGAGAGAAGCAGGATTCAACCTGGCTTGCTTCTCTGCTTGCCCGACAGCCATTTATAATGGAAGGGGGACTTGGAAGCTTTCCGCTGTGCAGCAGCAGATGAGAGAAGCAGCCACTGACCTGGCTGGAGCCTATATGAACCTCTCCACATGTTCCCTGGCAGAAGACAAATGGTGGGGGAAAGGCAACTACCGGCGGTGGCAAAAGGCAAGTGGGGGGGAAGGTGACCGGTGGCAGCAGCAAAAGGCAAGTGGGGGGAAGGCAACTGGGGCTTGCAGAGACTCACTCACCTAGGGAGATCAGTAAAGGCAGGGCCGCAGTGGAAGGCAGGCAGCAATGGCTGGCCTGGCAGGCACGCAAAAGCAGGTTGCAGGCAGCAGTGTTGCGCATGTGTGCAATGTCACGCATGCGTGATAAGGACTGATGGGCAGGCAGCAGAGAAGCGGGTGGAGAGGGGTGGGCCAGCCAGAGGCCTGATTTACCAGTTCTCCGACCTACGGAGAATCATAACAACCGCTTCTACCGATCCGGTCCGAACCGGTAGAATTCCACCCCTGATTATAGCCAATCTCAATAAAAGTAAATTTAACCTTAATGTGAAGTTGATTTTCTAGTCTGGTCTACATAGTAAGCTGACAACTATAAAGAGAGATGTATTTGCTGCCCTTCAGGCTTTTTCTTTTCTTGAGGGTCCTGCTGTAGCTAGAAATAGCTTCAACTTTCCTAAAGAACACAGTTGATACTGTAAATGGAAATGTAATATATGATCTGGCAGACTTGAAACATTTTATGGCCATGATGATAATGCTGAATCTCTATGACATTGTACTGTATCCAGGCACATGGAATGTCAGTTATCACTGTAGCTGAATAGTTCCATCTTTGGTTTTTCCCAGGTAGAATAACTCTTTGATGTCACCTGGTGGTCACCTGGTTTTTTGTAGTCCAGATATAATAGCTTTCCCAGAAAGCCTTTAACTTAATAAAACTAGATGGTTTATACAGTGTGGTACAGTAAAAAAAACCACCTCTGATTTCACAACCTAGATGCTAAGATGTCTTAAGATATGAACCACAAAATCCTATATTGAAGCATAAGTCCCTGAATTTATTGATCTGCAGCTGTTCCCTGAAGGCCATTTGTAGGAATAACTATCATAGTTCTGGTTATCCTCTCTTAAAAGCAACAATGCAGTTAGAAAATATTGAGAGAAGACCCTCCAGACTTAATCATATTTTAAAGTCATGCTTGCCTCTCTCAGCATTAGTAAACTGGGCTATAATTCAGCACAGCTCAGCTTCAACTGGCAGCATTGTCGGTTGAAAGGCAAAATATTGGGGAATATTAGAATAAACAATCAACAGGAGTAGTCAATGATTTAAACTGGAATATTTCTTGCCAAGCTTTATTTTTTTAATCATGAAACTCTTGGCTCATTCCTGGATTTTATGTAACCTGATCTTCCAATCTTTTTATGCTACAGTGCCCTCATTTGACTTTATATACATACTATACACAAATACCTGTTATAGAGGAAAAGTTTAAAAAAAAAACTGTAGAAAAGCTGCTCTTTACAAAGCCTTCTGATTATGGTGTTATTAGGACACTTATTTGGGAAGGGTTCTCTGCAAGGCAATGGAATGAAGAATTAGTATACCTCCAAATACTCAGTTTCTATTACCTCTGATAACCATCAGCCTGGCAAAAATGAGGGAAATTGGGGATCTCAACAACATCTGGAGAAGAAGTTCAAATTCTTCCCTTCTGAAATTATTTTACACTGAAGACAACAGTACACCATTTAGGTAGCAATCACTTCTTTCTAGATGTGACATCCTGAGAAGGTTTTAAATAAATATGCCAGAAACAAACCTGGAGCCTTTTTGAAGCAAGCAACTCTGTTTTGGTGAAGTGAAAGAGTATGCGTGTGCATAACCAAACACACATACTTTTTTGTATTTATATTTTAATATTTCAGTGGAGAGTGAAATAACAAAATCCAGAGTCCCAATCTGCAAAGTAGTTCAAGATATGAACATTTGGATGATCTGCTTAAAAATGGCAAATTTCGTTGATATTCCTAATTCAGAATCAATGTTTCCAGAATATTAGACAAATTATGGTAGAAGCGCTTTACGCCCATGTTCAGCTTCTAAGAAATTGTGATTCTCACTTTTAAAACAGGATCCTGGACTAGCAGTTGCCTAAATACTAACAGGCTCCTTTATGCTCACTGTCCAATTAAAAGAATTCAAATTGTGACCTGTGCTGCCCAAACAGATTTCAGGCAGCAATTGCTTTGGACTTGCATATAAAAGTGGCATGGGAAAAGCTTGGCTATGAATGATAAGAGTCATAGTCTCACACTCTGGTAGGTGTTGCTGGGGAAGGCTGAAGATAGACCTGGTAAATTGGGCACCACAAAAGAGAATTAAGAAGAAGCCTCTTTGAGCAAATAAATGACTATGTAGGAAAGGCCCCAAGCTAGGATAGCTAAACCAGAGGCACAGTGCAGTTAGGGAGAAATGAGAGAAACCCCTGATGGGAGGTTAACAAGGCTGACAATAAGCCCAACAAACAAGATCATCTATTACACAATTAGCTGCCCGAATCCATGCTGTGAACAGGCAGTAAACAGCTGACAGGGGGAATGACAGGGACTGGAGTGGAACAGAAAGTTGGATTTTTTTTTCTCCTGCTTGCAGAACATGAAGAACCTTTAGGGCTGAATTGGGACTTTTTAAAGTCGAAATCTTTCCAAAAGAACCAAAACGAGGAGCAGTTTCACAAAAAGTAACAGTAAGGGAAAGAGGCTTTAATTACATACATACCCACAATTTATTCCCACAAGGCATTCAATATGGATAAAACTAACTTGTTTTAATATTTTAAAATGTCATTAAAAGCAGATAAAATCACTATTAAGTTAATTAAAATGTCAAAAGACCTAGCTAAAGAAGAAACCCTTTTCCTAAAAAGAGAGTTTGTGACCTGAGCATAACTCCTGAAAGAGCATATTTTTTTAAAACGTTTTTTTATTTTTATAACATGAAAGAACATATTCTTGAGAATATCGTAAGAGAAAACTCTCTGCTATGTATGTGATAGATGGACCTTGAACAATTAGATTCCAAAATGGGGATTGAGCTGAATGTTTCTATATGGGGATATGGGGATCAAACTTCCATCAAATAACCAAGCTTAAATCTGTTTATAGTTTTTGAAAATTAAAAAAGCATACTTTAAAGTACTGTGTGCCAAGAAAAAATGGACTGCTATTGCAAATTTCTCAAGCACAGATGTAATACACTCAATATTATGAACCCATTAGCAGTCCACTTACTTTATTTAGCTACAATTGATATCCTTAAGTAAAGCCCATATGAAGTACAATTGATCAGTTACACTTTCTTTCTCCCTACAGCTCTCTTCTCCCAACTCTCAATTTTATTGGACCATGCAAACATATGCTTCAAATTCTGTCTATTAAGAAAGCATCATCAACATCAACATCACTACCATCACCTTTCTACATGGCTATGTGTTTGAGAAGGGGAGTTGGAGAAAAAGGCAAATGAGGAAAAGGATGCCAATTCTCTTTTATCATAATTCACCTCCACATGTTATCAACCCTGACCTGACCTGACCAAGGCCATTTTGAGGCTTCAGTGTTGCCACACTGGAACTAGGGGATAGGGAGGGGGGAATAGAGATAGTTGGGGTTTGTAGCCAAAACAAAATAGTTTCTTCTGGGAACCAAGGACATTCCCACAGGTGGTTGGAAAAGGGAGGAGTGAAGTTACCAGGCAACCAGACAACACCTTGATTGGACCATGTGATTGATTGTTTTGGGGAGGGAGAAAAGTTTTAGTTTAATTAGATGAAAACCACAGGAACATTCAGAGTCGGATTTCACCAGACTGTGCCAATAATGATATATCCAAAGAAAGCTATTCTTTGAAGAATCTACCTGCTTCGGAGTTATGTTTGCTATGGGAATATTACTTGGAACTCTGACACATGTCCTCCTTTACATTTTGGTCCTTTGTTTGTCTACTCCCCTTTAGGAATGGTTTGGGCTTTTTAGCTTAGGAAGAAAAGGCAAGGAAGAAAGGATATGAAAGAGATATATACAATTATATTGGTGTAGAGCAAGTAGCTAAAGAAACAGAAACTGGAATTATCCCATATAAGAGAGTTATAGAAAATATAGGCCAGAGCAACTTGGTTTTTCAGAGAAGGCATAGAGAAACTAGCAATTTTGCCTCAATTGCACGTAGTGACATTCACAGTCTAATAGAAGAAAATATTATTAATGATTGCAGATGGACTACATGCACTGCCTCATGAATTAAGAGGCACCACATTTTGAATTATCCGTTGCAGAGGAACATAAGCAGGAATGTACTATTTTAGAATTAGAATTCTTTATTGGCCAAGTGTGATTGGACAAAGAAGAAATTTGTCTCAGGTGCTTAAGCTCTCAGTGTACATACAAACGATAAGTGATAAATCATGATCATAATCATAAAATACATTCTTCATAAATCATAAGATACAACACTCAGTGATAGTCATAGGATATTAAATAAACAATCAACATAAATCATACTAGGATACTAAATAAAACAATTCATATAAGTCATAAGAAACAAGCAATAAAGTCATAGTCATAAGAAGAGAAAGAAATAGGTAATAGAAAAGATGAGAAGGATAATAGTAATACAGTTCTACTAAGTAGTTTGACAGTATTGTGGGAATTAGTTGTTTAGCAGAGTGATGGCATGGGAGAAAAAAACTGTTTCTATTCTATTTCTCTCATACCCAGAGGCCAGCCTCTTCTGGGCATAGAACAGTGCTCTAAATTAGTTAGATGTCTCCAATCTTCTAGGGACAGCAGGAGCAGCTGGACTCATGAGAAGCTGATGTAGGTGTTTCAGAAAGTAAAGATATTGGTTTGCTCCTCAATACCTTTCAGCCAGCTAAGAAGCTCTTGGCTCTGCCTTTTGTCAGGAGAGTGGGCACACTTCAAAACGAAGCACTGAAGTACAACTCTCTACGTTTTTGTGTGCTTAGAATGCTTTTGTATGCAAGGCCAAATGCATTGTTGGAAATAAAGGTGTGCGTAAAACTGGGGCTTTCCTTTGCAGTGAATTCTTCTTTGTTTAAGCCCCTTCCTTCTGCATGAAGAACAGTCAGGAGGCAAGCATAAATGAAACAATGGGCATATTTTAAAAGCATTGCACAGCAGAAGATGTGTTTGGATTTCCATTGTATGAGAATGAATTAAAGGAAACAACTGAAAACTCATCACTGATGTGTGATGATAGTGGCTACCACCTTAACTGGGTTACACACATATAGTGTGGAACAACAACTTCAGTGTACCTTCAGAGATAGTGTAACATTGAATGCAAGTCCTGTCTGAAGGTTTCCCAAGGGCATCCTGTTGGTCAAAGTGAAAGAATTATTATGGAACAAGGCCTTTCACTTGATCCCAATGTGTGACTTTGTAGTAGTCCAACAGTATGGCTACAATCACAGAAGGAGAAACAACTAGATAAAGGCAAACCTAAAAAGAAAACCCATGTTCAGAAGCCATGTTTTTTGGATACTACACCTTGGGAATAAACCAGGGGTGGGATTCTACCAGTTCGCTCCTATTCTCTAGAACCGGTTGTTAACATTCTAAGCAGTTCAGAGAACCGGTTGTTAGAAGAAATTACTGGCCTAATCCTGTAAGGAAGGCAGGAAGGAAACATTGTGGTGTTGCTTACAGAAGCTGCTACTCCGTTAACCCTTATTACATTCTTGGCAGGACTAGACTTCTTGTCCCTGGAACTTCTCTGGAGTTTTTTTTCCCCCTCCTTTGCTGGTACTTTGCTTGTGTGGAGTGACCATTCAAAGTTACAATGGCACTGAAAAAAGTGACTTATGACCATTTTTCACACGTACGACTGTTGCAGCATCCCCACAGTCATGAGAGGCCAGGTGAGGAGATGGTGCCTCGATGTGAATGATATTGAGTTGGCCACGCCCAGCCAATAACATGACCACCAAGCCACGCTCACCAACTAAGCCACACCCACAGAACCGTTTGTTAAAAAATTTGAATCCCACCCCTGGAATAAACCGCTATAGAAAATAGCAATAGCACTTAGACTTATATACCATTTAATAGTACTTTAAAGCCCTCTCTAAGCAATGTGCAGAGTCAGCATATTGCCCCCAACAATCTGGGTCCTCATTTTACTGACTTTGGAAGGATGGAAGGCTGAGTCAAACGTAAGCCAGTGAGACTCGAACTTCTGGCAGTTGGCAAAATTAGCCTGCAATACTGCATTTTAACCACTGCACCACCACGGCTCTTTATATTTATAGTTGCTTTCATGCCTTCAGTGTAAGCTAGGTTTTCTCATGAGCTTTGCTCAGTTGCAGTTTTAGGATAAGTTATCCTTTCTCTGAAAATTTACTGAAAGATTGGGGGATAGTAAAATTTTCTGCTGGTATTAGCTGATGTTTGGGTGCTTTAAACTTTGAAAGCTTAGTATCCTACGATATATGCTGTACTTACTAATGTGTGTGAATGTTTTAAATGTACCCACATTGCTTAAGACTTGTAACATACCTGAAATATTACAGGCAGAGCAGCTAGTAATAGAATCCATGAAGTGAAACAATCCATTTCTAAGTGGCAATTCTGCAGCTGGCTGAAAATGTCAATGCACACAAGAGGATCCACATGCTGGTAAGTCTACTATCAGTGCAGGCGCACGGGAAGAGGGGGGGAAAGAGAGAAAGACTCTTCATCCAATTTCCTTACTCAGCCATGAGCATTTTGGAAACAGATGCATATGGGGAAGGTGGGGGAGGGGCGGAATTGGAATTGCCCTGCATCAAGTGTTTCCTTGGCACTGAGCCACTGTCTGAATGGCAGCTTTGCAAAGGGCAGATTGCCAAGGTAGCAGCCGCATGAGCACAGCAGGGCAATAGCACAGCCAAACCTCAAGTGCTGCTTCTTTATTTAAGCTCCCTGCTTCTCTTGAATGCATCTTCATTGCACACCCAAGTGCAAGGAATGGCTCTTGCAAGCAGGTTCAGGGCAGGCATTACCTCAAGTCTAGAGAAAGAGGTGGGTCAGAGCACACCTCAAGTCTGTGTGATCTGCCAGCCACTGCCCAGGGTTTCAGGCAGGAAGGAGGTTTTTCCCTCCATTAATCCTGTCAACAGACAATGCCAGGAAGGAAATCATTATACGAAGATTGTGATTCAGTGCCAAACTCTTTCTAAACAGACAACTTTTGATGAATTTGGAGACTGTAATCAGCATCTGAAACCTATGACCGAGGAGTCCCCAAAGTTCAGCTTTAGCTGGATCTATTTGGAAAGTCAACGTTCCCCCTTTTCTCTGGGTTGCTCCCTAATTTTTTATTTCCTATATGTTATCTTACTTGATGTTACAGCGGACTATGTTTTCTATAGTATTTTGATTTTTAAGGAAGAAGTTAAGGATCTCAAGATTGTGAATGTGAAGCATGCCGAGCTTTAGCTGTGGCATTGGAAGAAGAGGGGATCTGGGTCAAACAACCAAACCTCTATACATAGAGCTAGGCTCCCCAACTTCCTCCATCTCTCCAATTTTTTTTTTTTTTTTAGTTAAATAACATGGCTCAGGCTGGTTCAAACAAGAAGGGTATCCCAGTTATTTGCAGACTCCTAGTCTTTGAGCTAGCTATGGTTCTGAAACATACTTCCCCACTCTCAAATATAATGGATTTCCATGTATTCATTCTCAGAAGCAGTTTTGGAGTCAGCCATCTGCTTAAGGAAAAGCAAAGGTCAAAGAACATAGTGTATATTCCTATCATTTTGCTATGTTCTCCTTAGGGAAAACCTTTCTGCCAAATAAGCAAGTCAGACTATTATTACGATATGTTACATAGCTGAAAAAGAAGTTTGCAAACACTTTGTCCTGCAGAGCCTTTCCTAAATTATGTTTTTCACCCAGTTTATGAATTTGACACTGGGATACGGTTATTTTCAGCACAAGTGAGATTTCACAAAGTAAGACATTCTTTGGATCCAATATCCCCAACACCCATCTATCAAAAGTAGAACTCAGATTTATGAAAAGACTGGTATAAGCTTCTTCTCAAGTGGATTTTAATTCCAATTTGGGGTAATCAATATCCAGGGATTATTGATCATGGGTGGGCCTAGGATTATTATGTGCAACATAGAATTCTATTATGTTGCTTCCACATTCAGATGGGAACCCCTTTTTATTTGTTTCTTGTTTTTTTAATTAATAAAAATAAGGAAAAAAAACAAAACATACATACAATAGCAATAGCACTTAGACTTATATACTGCTTCACAGTGCTTTGCAGCACTCTCTATGGGGTTTACAGAGTCCACATATTGCCCCCCATAATCTGGTTCCTCATTTTACTGACCTCAGGAGAATGGAAGGCTGAGTCAACTTTGAGTTAGTCAGGATTGAACTCCTGGCAGCAGGCAGAGTCAACCTGCAATACTGCATTTTAGTCACTGTGCCACCACAATGATGAAGATATAATATGGGAAAAATAGTGAGATGAGTCCTTCCACGTTGGAATCCACAAAAAGGAAGGTGAATTGAGGAGAGTGTATTTCTGAGAAATTCTAGTAAGACCTTTTAAAGTTTGAATGGCTTACTTCAGGGGTGTCAAACTCCTGTTGTCATACGTATCGTGACTTTTCTGCCTTCGCTAAACTGGACATGGGTGTGACCAATGTGTTGTGCATCCGGCCTGCGGGCCGCAAGTTTGACAACCCTGGCTTGTCAAACTTGGAGCAGAAACTAGAGAGCATCAGTGAGCAAACAGGATATCTAACCCAGGCTCCAAAATACCTTTATGGTCATAAAGACATAGAGATCTAGTGCCTAAAAGGCTCATGAAATCATCAATAGCACAATTAATTGAATAATTGTTTTATTTATCACATTTGTACACTGGCCATCTCACCTAAGTGACTTTGTATGGTTTACAAACAGCATCATAAAATTTAAAAAAGTGATTAAAAAGCACAGCTAAAAATATAGTTAAAATGTACAAATTAAAAGTAAAAATCAAAGTGAAAAAGTTAACAAAGTTAAAAGTGGATTATGTGAATTCAGGTTGGTTTTCTTGAGGCACTGTGAGCAAATGGTGGCTATCTCCAATTCCTTCCACTGGTATCCAAATTTCTTACCCTACACATTCCCCTGAGTAAAATATATCATTATTATAGGAAGAAACAAACAAGTTTTATGCTGTGAAAAAAACAGCGTTAACAGGCAAAAAGGGGGGAAAGTTATTACCACATACAAGAATTTTGCATGCATCCACCAGTTGTTTTGGTGACCCAAATATCACCGATTTGCTACTCATATTTGTGCCAGCATTTTTCCATGGAGAAATTTCTATCTATCCTGCTTCTATCATGGCATTTGTTCCAGTGATTTCCAAAGCAATGGGGTACATTATCTTGTAAGCAAACTCTTTAGAACTAGTATGTAAAAAAAAAAAGAGAGAGAGAGACAGTTAATTACCTGGTGTGCCTGTCTAATGATCCTTGGAGATAGCTTAATAAATACATGAGTATTAGCAACATTTAATGTTACTCATTAATTTATAAGTCTTTTTAAAAAGCCAGATACTTGAAGATTCAGGAATCCACCGTAACATTCTGTGAAATTTTGCTGAGACTGAAAATTCACTTGGGCAGATTGGTGTGGTTTGAACCAATGGAATAAAGTGAGTAGAACTCACGTGTTAAAAGGAGAGTGAGAATTTATTAAGCTTTAATTTAATAGAAAATAGGTGCACCAAATCACTTGTGTAGTTTATAGTATTACATGAAGGATTTTTGTTCTCCAAACTGTTGGTTTATTAGAGTGAAGGACTGAACATTATAAACTGGAACAATCCACTCACTGATGGCAATAAATTCAGGAGAACTGAGAGCTGCCTCTAGGTTTTTTTCTATGCCAGATCCTGAGACCTATTCCTTTCTCATGCTAGAAATTATTATTATACATAAAGCCTTAGTGCTCCCAGTTACCTGCAGGATTGTTAACTTTCAAATTGGGCTTCTGAGAATTCTCTCCTTGTGAGATCAAGGGAGTGGGAGAAGGGAGTAAGTGCAAGCTATTTAATAACAGAATAACAGAGTCGGAAGGGACTTAACATCTATTAACCTATTTCTCTGAGGTGGTTCCATTATTATGGAACAATTTACCTCCCAAACTGTAGGTGGCACTCTCCCAGTAATATTTCAAAAGGCAATCCAATTGGACACTTTTTGCAGGGCTTTTAATTTATGATAATTAATTGGGGAGTTGCTTATGACATGAATGCTGGGGGTGGGGGAAGCGAGTTGCTTTGCTGTTTTAATTGATTTTATATTTCAGGGTTTGTTTGGGGTTTTCTACAATGTCGGGAATGCCTATTTGGGAATTTTTTATTTAGTGTGAACCAGATGAATTTTTGTCTTTTTCTTAGACAAGGGCAAAGTGGATTAGTCTTTGTTATAGTGGTCAAAAAAAAAGCAAGGGAAAAATGTGGTGGGGTGTTTTTTTTTTGGGGGGGGGGGTGTCTTCCCTGGTGTCTCAATCTGTGAAATGATTTTTGTCCATTGTCCCCCTAATAAGTTCAATTTTCTTTTAAAAGTTCTGTGAAATGATTCATTAGCTTATAAACTTGAGCAATAAAATAAGGAATATTTCCACTCTTCGGTCATTCAAAAAGCATTTTGAACTGTGTCTACAATGGTATTCACAATCAGTGACTTTGAAAGAGAACAATGCAGCAAGAGAAAATAAAATCAAAACCGGACGATGGAGTGAGATCACCATTCACAACAATTCTGCACATAGATTAAGCTGATAGCATAAATGAGAGAAATTCTAGTCCAAAGTCACTAGTGACCATCATAGATGATTGGGAACCTAGTTTTCCCCAGGCCTAGTCTGACATAGACCCCACGATGGCTCTCAAGATCAGGAATAGGAGAAACATGAAAAAGGCTGCCTGCAAATAGACAACCTAGCAATCATACCTAGCAAAAAGTTTGTGTATTTGAAAAAAAGTGAGTAGAAGAACTGTATCTCAGTAGAAAATCAAAATTAGAAGTGAATCTTCCATGCTTGTTCCCTAATGACCTTGGCTTTATCTATGAAAGCATCCTTCCCTAGAGCAGGAAAGACAATGTTTGAAGCTTTAAAGTTTTCTGAAAGCCCCAAAAATGTCTTCTACAGATGACATTTGGTGGCCATCATTGCAGGGGGTGGTGAATATCATTGCAAGGGGATGCTGAAATTTTTAGGCATGTTTTGACTTTTTGGATGGATTGAGGGATTAGGGAGCAGAATACTTCCCAGAGGAAAAATACTTTTCCCCCTTTTCTTCTCCCCAAAACCTGAAAAAATCAAAGTTTCCTAATTTAGCCATCTTGCTGCTAAATTTTGGAAGCGTTAATTTATACTGGACCACATAAGAGTTGTTTATTTCTGGATTAGAGACATCTAGGTAATTGGGAAATGGATTTCATGTCAAGGAAGCCTTTAGGAACATTTGGTGTATTAGAGTAGGTATGTATATTGGTTGGGTGGAAAAGAGAAGGAGAACAGCCATATTCTAAAAACGTTCCTAGAGTAGCTTAAACATGCTTTATGTAATTTCCATTGAAGCAAACAGGTCTTGGTCCTAAATAACATTTTTTTAAAAGTTAGGATTGGACTGTAGATGATAAAAGGGAAGAGAGAGAAAATGAAGAGGATGGTTGCTATTGTAAGGACAAGCTGCACTAGTTTGGAAATTGTCATCTGAGCAAAGCTATTTTCTGGCTTTATGCCCCTAAGCCAACCACAAGCTGCAATATTTTTTATTATGGTCACACTGGATACCTTTTTACCAGCCTATCCAGCTTAATAAGCAAAGACTATTTCTAGAAATACAATCAAAGACTTGACAGTTCTTGGGAAAAGAAGGACACCTGTTTGAGGATGGGTACAGAGAATGTGTTGCTTTTCTTTTCCTGATCCTAATGATTATTTTTCCATAACAAAAAATAAAGAGTGGCAAAAACAACCAGAGTGTATCACATCAGAGTGTTTTCCAATAATGCAGAGGACAAAATAAAGATGCACACAAGTGGGATGGGCTGTAATGACATGTTATGGCAGCAACGCTTGCTAACTAGAGCCTTTCTCCTATCCAGCCACATGTTCTCTTATTGTTGTATGTCTATGGGGATTCTCAGTCATCCAGGTCATGGTTGTCCCAAAGGTGATTTTTCAAAAGGCAACTGGATTTTCTTTGTTTTTCTTCAAAGACGTTTAACTTCTCATCCAAGAAGCTTCTTCGGTTCTGACTGAATGGTGGAGAAAAAGCACCTTTGGGATTCCTTTATTGTTGTTACAAACAAGACCTTACTTATGCTATTTATTTCCATGCCACACTTTTTATATTTGTTTTACACATGCTGCCTGTCACTAACACCACTTGACCAGTAAATGCTTGTTGCAAATTATGTCTACTATACAACTTAAAGAGAGGAGGCTCCAGATAAACAGAAGAACATCTGCAAACTGCCTTCTCATTTGTCTCCTGCACAATTTTATATTTCCTGGTCAATTCTCAGAGCTACCATTCCAGCGATATCCTTGCTACTGTGTTACCCAAGGACAAGGCATGAGAATACTTTGGTAGATTTCAAACCAAAATGTCTCAGAAGATCAGTGAGGACAGATAAAGATAAGCTTCTGGCTTGCAGACCTGACATTTATTTTATTTTTATTTATTTATTTATTTGATTTGCCAATTGTTTACAAGATAATAAGTATAAGTGTATAAGTATAGTTGTGAATACATGAAATGGGTACATATAAGAATACACTAAGGCAGTTGTGATGTTAGTGGGCTTCCAGCATGCCAGGGTCTCAAAACTATCCAAAAGGTGGCACAGATTGATGCCAGTCCTGAAATAAGAAATTCAATCTTTCACGATGAAGACATGACATTTCCTCATTGATCTTCACCAGCTGGAATGGCAGAGTACCATAGAGGGTAGAGGGATGAACCATAGACATTTCTGGGGCAAGGGATGAAACATGAATTGTAACATCATAAGGCAGACGCTGCCCTTAAGTACTTGCAATACCATGATGCATGAATAAAAAGACAGACAACATGATACGTATTTCATTATTTTGGTGTTATTGTGATTAAGATTAACACAATAGTTATAATATTAGCCTTGTGATGGAGGTTATGAGTAGTCAGTGATATCATCTGTACCTACCCTCCAAATACAGTTGCAGTTATGCAAATGAAAATCAGCATTAGAAAACCCAGCTAGTTTTATCTCTTGAAGTTAACCATCTGGACTGGCTGCAGTTTAGAAGGCCCTTTCCTAATCTTACTATCAGATAATCTTTTACCTTGGAGATAACAGAGACTGAACATTCTCTGATGTTCCACCTTTATCTCAATTACCCCTATTTATCCATTCCAGGACAGGAGTATAAGGTTTCTGATGGCTGCAGTCCATCTGATGGCTAGAGTGCCTTTCACACAAGACATTCCAACCCCCAATAACTCCTGAGAGACCAAGGTTTCTTCCCGCCCAGAGGCAAATGACATGAGCTTATCCTATCCTTCACATTTTAGCTGGAGAAAATGACTGTCTGTTCTGTCTCCTGCTTCATTACCGAGCAAGAGGTTGAACTTACCTTTGGCCAAATACCTTTCTCCTGCTTGTGGGAGAAAGGTATTTGGCAATTGGGATGCACTGAAAATGCTTTCAAGGTAGAACACGTGATTGATTAACAAATCTCTTTTAACCAATCTGCAGTTACATTACTGAAATAATGCAATGGCTAGTTTTGTTGCAATATTACAGAAGTATTCAATGTTACTCCATACTTATGGAAGTAATAAAACTATATATGTCAGGGTAAGCAGAAAATCCCCAGAAAACCAAAGGCAGTTTTTTAATGTCCTGCAGAGATCTTCCATAAGAGCCACCAAGCAAACAACTTAGCTCTGAAGAGCCCTGTAGGGCAAAAGCAAACATGGTATAAAAATTCAATGTTTTGGTTGCTTTCTGATAACCGAGTGTCTTATAATTGGACACACTATTCCTTTTGTGTTCATGGGCATAACATGCCAAATATACACCTCAGTTCACAAAGATTGTGTGATTTTGGTGTATAATGCTTTGGTTCATTTAACCTGCTAAAACAAATGCTGGATTTGAACACATTGAACCACTAACAACCCAATCCTACTTCCTCTTAGTTCACCATGTTATGAAAATCCAGCGATTAGGTGGGTGTGTCAGAAATGACAAAATGGTTACCACAATCATGTGATGAAAGGCTTGCCCTCTTTTTATGATCTTTGCATGACATAATAGGCCACATCTCAAAAAGAATTTCAATCTCACAATTGGCAGTCATCACTTTTCCTTTTCCCTTCCCTTCCCTTCCTTTCCTTTCCACCCCTGAATGTCTCTCATGAAATATATAATTGAAGCATGGAGCAAGGGGGACCTTTGAAAGTATATAATAATTGACTAAATATCTAAAGAAAAATTAATGAATTAGTTTGGAAAACCTCTTCCTTCCCTCTCTGTTGAAGAAGAATAAACTCAAATATTGACAAAGGACCGACATCAACAGTCTGTTCTTTGTTTTAGCAATGTTATTAAGTTCCTATTTTTAAAAGTCTCCTTGTGCCCAATTAGCTTACTTAACCTAAAAGAAGAGAAAAGGAATGGAAAGAAAGGCTATAAGGTTTACATGTCCATTCTCTTGACATTTCTAGTTCCAGGATTTAACTTTCTATCTTTTCCATCTGCTCAAGGAATTATGAAAGTTCTGCTTGGTCAAAAATTCAAACCTAGTCCATTTCAATTTCAGCAACACTTGGGTTTTGTTACAGTTTCTGTTGCAGTAGAGCATATAAAAATAAACAAATTCCTTAATTTTAACAAGGCAATTATATATTTGCACATATAGTAATGATTTACATTTCCTTGCCCTTTGTTCTCTGTCTTGGTGGGAGGAGAACCAGGCTGATTTATTTTCAGCCTACAAAATAAAATTCATAACTAGAGTCCTCAGGAGCTGTTCCAGAGGACTTCCCTTTCTTCTTTTATGCTTATACTAATTTATAACATAAAGTGCCCAGAGTTATTGGAAGATTTAAATTTATCTAACAGTTCTCAGTCTCAATAAATAAATGTTAAAATAACAATCACACAGCAAAGATAATGTAATTACTCAATCAACATAAGTGTTGATCGAGTCCAGTATTCATCCTCTCATAATGAACAACCAGATACTTCTGAAGAGTCTCAGAAGCTACTTAGGACATAAAATCAGTGGTGGGATTTACCCAGCTCACACCACTTCAGGAGAACCGGTTGTTAACTTTCTGAGCAGTTTGGTGAACTGGTTGTTGGAAGAAATCATTAGGGCAGAGAACCGGTTGTTAAATTATTTGAATCCCACCACTGCATAAAATCAATAGCTTTTTTGTGTGTGTTCCCCACCCCAAACAATTCTTATTCAACATTAATTCCCACTGAAGATGGAGGTTACTCTTATCTATCTTAATAGCCTCTTCTCTAGACAATCCATTCAGAAAACTAAAACTTATCCTTTATTAGATTTGTAAAATTTATAAGTATGAGAAATTGCAGCCTGAAAATTTAAAAACTCATAATAAAAGCTAAGCATGCACATATACATCTGTAGCCTGGTTGATCAAATAATACCATTAGTCTTTCTTTATATCTGGAGTCTGTGAGAATCTAGAGAATCTTGACCAGCTCAACCGAAGCTGAAGTTGCAAACCCCATTTGGGGAGATTTTCCATCTTTGGTTCTTGATGGGATGGCATTCTTCCATACAGGCCTGCTACACAATTTGAGGCCTTCTCTTCAACAGCTTCTGCTTTTGTGTGTCATGGCCTGTCAGCCGCCGGCCCTCAAGCAGCTGAATCAGATGAGGAGGTGGTGTAGAAGTCAAGGCCAGCATCAAGGCAATCCAAGGAGGAAGCTCCAAGAGGGAGGAGGCAATGGAGCTGTCAGAGATAGAGACAGAGGCGGAACCTGGATTGTCCATCAGCCCTCAGATGGAGAGTCAACAGCCTCCAGGTCTGGAGGTGGTTGATGTGGAATAGGAGGAACACATGGTCTAGTGCTTGATGCGCGGATGCGCAGGAGGCAAATGAGAAGAGAGCAGTGGAAACCTATGGGCCGATCCTTGGGACAGAAGAGCCATCGCTGCTAGTGAAGCCCCATCCTAGCTCTGGGTATAAAAGGCAGGGGGCGGAGATGAATAGATGTGACAGACAACTATTCATCTCCCAGATGGACGGACTTGTTAGCCTGCTGTGTGTGTGTGTGTGTGTGTGTGTGTGTGAGAGAGAGAGAGAGAGAGAGAGAGAGAGGGAGGGAGGGAGGGAGAGATAGAGAGAGAGAGAGTTTTTACTGGAGCTGCTGCTGCTTCTAATAAAGGGAACATTTAGTTAATTACAAAGGATTTGTCGTGTTTGGGAACTGTGCCAGAACACTGTGTCTAAGAAGCCCTTTGCACAAGTCCATCTTGTATGCTAGTTGTATCCATTTCTGGATCAGGAGATCCTGCTTACAGTTACTCAAAGCTTGGTCATTGTAAAAGGCAAAAGTATGGCCTTGAAGGACAGGAGGAAGAGTGTATGTCAGGTCACTCTATGAACAGGCAACATCTTGTTGCATGCCTGCAACAAGACCCAGGAGGTGTGTTTTCTTTGTTGCAGCACCTACAATTTGGAATAGCAGATTCCTACCCCCTGGATTTCAGATGGTCCTGACTTTGTTGGCTTTAGTAAAACTTTAAATACTTGGATTTTCTCTTGGGCACTGGGAGAAACCTACCAGGTAAATGACTAGGAATGTTGGACACGTTGAACTAACTTCCTTGCTGCGGTTACAGCATGCATTCTGCAGCCCAAGCACAATCTGCTTCAAAGATTAAAATGATGGGTCTCCATTACTAAGAGCATTATTGACCATGTCTGCATTATGCTGCATTCTCCTTGGTTCCATGGGATGCCTTCATGTCAAGAGAGCATATAGCTTATGAGTCTGTTCCTCTGAAGCCCATGTGAGATAAGCCTAGATACCCAATTCTTCAGCATGTGCTGTGAAACTATATTGAATAATTTTGAGGTAACAGCAACTTGCAATTCTCTCCCTCAGCCAATCTTCCACCTGACTGCAAAAATAGAACATGGTAGGTAGAGTTATGCAGAGGAAAGGTGGAGCCATACATGACTTTGACTCTCAATTATTAGGACCCTTACCTTGCTGCCAATAAATTGAGCATCACCTTCACTTATTCCTGTATAAAATAATGCTTACTGATGGAAGGAAGTACAAGGGGAAAAGTAAAGCTAGGTATTTCAGATTTTACTGAAATTTGAACCAACGCAGCAGAGAAGTTAAAATATTGGATTAGAACCAAGACCAAATAAGCCCAGGTTTAACCCTCAGCCACAGACAATCACTGGGTGGTTTTAGTAAATAGAACATGAATCCCAGTCTCTGGAGGTTTCTGTTATAGGAGAAAGTGGGAAGAAGGTAGCGTACACACTACCTCGAATATCTGGAGAAAAGTCAGTTATAAATCTAACAAACACATAAATAAATAAATAAATGTAATGTCTAGGAAGTATGAATATGTACCTCCTCCAAAGAGCTTTGCTTTTTTTTCTGCCCATATTTCACCCATCACAATCTTAACCACTTTAACGACTATCTACAAAGCTGACTTTGTCAGGATTTTTCCAACGTCAGAAAGTCAATCAAACAAGGTATCAAAGTAGCCTTTCATTCATTTTCTGGGCATGATATCACCCTGAAATATCCCTCTGGACCCTGCCACCAAAAACACATCAGTTGTTGCCAGTGACATCATAATCCTGGTATGACATGTTTTGGTGGCATGTGGAGCAGAAATACAAGAGTGCAATCCTATGTAAGTGAATCTGAATGTTTCTCATCTGCTTGTAAACTTTTCTACAGGTGAAAGCTAATTTGTGGTCTGGGAGGACATATATTTCCTGAGATGCTTTAAAAAAAAAAAAGAATATAACAGAGTTGGAAGGGACCTTGGAGGTTTTCTAGTCCTACTCCCTGCACAAGCTGGAGACCCTACACCATTCCAGACAAGTGGCTGTCCAGTCTCTTCTTAAAAGCCTCCAGTGATGGAGCACCCACAACTTTTGAAGACAAACCATTCCACTAGTAAATTGTTCTCGCTGTTGGGAAATTACTTCTTAGTTCTAGACTGCTTCTCTCCTTGATTAGTTTCCATCCTTTGCTTCTTGTTCTGCCTTCAGGTGCTTTGGAGAATAGGTTGACCCCCCTCTTCTTTATGGCAGATCCTCAAATATTCGAACACTGCTATCATGTCACCTCCCATCCCTTTTTTTTCCTCTAGACTAGACATATCCAATTCCTGCAACCATTCTTAAAACGTATTAGCTCCAGTCCCCTAATCATGTTTGTTGCTCTTTTCTGCCCTCTTTCCGGAGTCTCTATATCTTTTTATAATATAGATAATATTCATAAAAATATTTATAATAAAAATATTTATTTATAATAAAATATTTTTAGTAAATATATTTATAAAATGTCTTTTTATAATAAGAAAGACCCTACATTTCTAATTTGCATTGGAAGAGACACTATTATCTCCCTCTATCTCTGCTAAAGAAATCCATTTTCTGAAAGCATTCACATTGTGAGCAGGCTGCTGTAAATGTTTGGATTAGAGTTTGAGCATAGAATTAGCCCTTTTTGGGAGCACTAATATGGGTTGCACAGCTTCCTATATAGAGGACAGGAGTCAGGATCATTTCATGAAGTGCCAAAAAAGAGGAAAGGAAGACTCAAAAACCTGTAGCTGTCACTTGGTGGTACTACAGATAAAATATGGCAGAGAATAAATGATTTCCCACTCCCAGGCACAGCACAACACTCTTGCATCCTCCCTTAATGGTTGTACGGTTGCCATGGCAATCGATGCTCTATGTAGGCCTCCACAATGCAAAATATTCCTCTGCATCCAGCCCAAAAGCAGATCAAGGGAACCTTTTGCAGTGTTCTGTAGTATCTCAACACGAGAGCCTGACATCTTCTGAAGAGATGGCATTTGATCACAAAGGTCTAAGGCTCAAAGACAGCAAGCATCCCACATGCACACCTATAGGATTGGGGAAACGAATAGGCAGGAGAAGCATCACCAGTTTATCAAGGATAAAGCATGACCTTAATACTTAGGGGATCCAGTTTCTCTCTCCAGATAGCCATAGGAAGAGATTAAAACTTGAAACAGAGAGACCAATCCACAAGGGTAGGTGTTAGAAACTTCCACAAAGCTGATCTTGCTTCCCCTGTTTTCTATTTTGTTTAATCTTATTTCATTTTTCTAAACAAGCCTATATGTTTAGAAACCAATTAGAGATCAATGCAAACACAATAATATAAATTTCATGCCATAACTTAACAGAATCATAATATCGGTCTCTTTAGCTGGTATCCCACTGTGCCAACTTGCCAGTGGAACAATATCACGCTGCAGAGTAAATGTCATTTTTTCTCTGTAATCCTCTGCTCTGGCTAAATTGGGGATCCTATAGCAGTATAAATTGAGGGTACAAGGTGTTGAGGTAGAAAGGGAGAGGGAAAAAAAGCACTGAAAGCTCCTTGGATGGGTGACTTTAGCCTCTATTCTATAGAGATTCTCAGTCATCCAGGTCATGGTTGTCCTAAAGGTGCTTTTTCAGGAGGCAAATGGACTTTCTTACTTTTTCTTTTTTCTTTGAAGACGTTTTACTTCTCATCCAAGAAGTTTCTTCAGCTGTGACAGTTGTCTCCTGAAAAAGCACCTTTGAGACAACCATGACCTGGATGACTGAGAATCTCTACAGACTTTTAGCTATACAATTTGGGATGAACACCCCTTTGGATGGTATGGGAGTAGGAATGGATTTTCAGAGAAGAAGAAGAAAATGCAGACTACAGGAACCAGGAGCATTACTCAGGTGACCCTTAGGACACAAATCTCCAAGTGCTTCAATGACCCTCTAAAAGGATACAAATGACCAGCTGTCTGCAAAGAAATATAAATCCTTCCATTCCCCACTATCCAGTCAGAGCTGAAGAAGCTTCTTGGATGAGAAGCAAAAGATCTTCAAAGAAAAAAACAAGAAAGTCCAATTGCCTCCTGAAAAAGCACCTTTGGGACAGTGTTCTTCAATGTGATGCCCTCTGGATCTATTGGACTATAACTAAGGATCTGTGCTAAATAGGAATTATGTTTATTGTTTCTTAGTCCACCTAACTCCTTGTCCTCCATTTTTTAGGTGTACTGACACAGCCATTTCAGTTGATATCATAACCTGTTTAATCCATGGCTGAAATAAGAGACTTTCTGATCTCTCACTCATAATGGAGAATGTGATTCCAGAGTATTATTTGAAATAACCTTTTCCAACCTGGAACCCCTCAGTGGTATGGAATATCACATCGACAGGGAGCTATGGAAACCTGTCATCTCAATGTAGGCAGCCCTTGACTTACAACAGTTCATTTAGTGACTGTTCAAAGTTACAGTGGCACTGAAAAAAGTGACTTATGACCATTTTTCACATTTATGACCGTTGCAGCATCTCTATGGTCCCACAATCAAAATTTAGATGCTTGGCAACTGATTCATATTTATCATGGTTGCATTGTCCTGGTTCATGCAATCATCTTTTGCAACTTTCTGACAAGCAAAGTCAATGGGGAAGCCAGACTCACTTAAAAACCATGTTACTAACTTAACCATTGCAATGATTCACTTAACAACAATGGCAAGGAAACTCATAAAATGGAGCAAAACTCACTTAACAAATGTTTTGCTTAGCAACATACGTTTTGGGCTCAATTGTGGTCGTAAATCGAGGACTACCTGTACATCTCCAAATACATTTCTAAAACATGATTTGGGGGTGGCAATTGTAGACTATGCTGCAGCACATAGAGATTAGAAGGTGCTGTTGGCAACTACCATTTCATGCCCCAATGAAATGGAAAAAGAGGAAGGCACTGATTCTACCCTTCCACCAATACTCAACACCTTCACATCGTTCACAGGATTTAAATCCCATCCAAACTAACAAAATGTTATTTTTGTACATTGTCAAATACTATTTAATTTTAAATTTTCACCCATAAAAAGAATGACTTAGCACAACTTTGGGAAACTTAGCATAGAATAAGAAATTTAGCATAGAACAAGAAATGAACATAAGCCTCGAGGGCTCCTTGTGAGATCAGCAAAATAAGGAAAAGCTGCTGAGAACAGGGAGGATGTAGATATGTCCTCAGTAGGGTGTGATGTTTCTACCTTTTCTCTATTACCATTTCTTTTAGGTCTTCATCTCAGTCACTTCCAAGAAGCCTCTTCTCTGTCAGTGGTTAAGATCTCTGTATGGCCGTAGGAGAACAGGTATCAGCCTATCCCAATGGCTCTATGGGTAGGATCATGAATAGCTCTGTGCTGCACCAACAGCTTCAGATGCTGCAATCCAGGTGAGTTTATTGAAAAACCCAACTCATGCCCTTGATCAGAGCCAAGTGCAGGGAAAGCAGGAAATGTCTGCATTTAATAATGCAGCATATTTATAGAGAGGGAGATGTAAAATAAAGACCTCACCTCTTTTTCTTCATCCTCATTAAAATTGCATGACAAAGACGGGTATAACAGGAATAACTATTATCAATTATGTATCGCATATAGACTTGTGCTAAAAACACAGTGATAGCTCCAGGCTTTGGCTGCATTGGCAAACTATTTTCAGCTACAGGATCTGAAGGCCAGTAATATTGGGACAAGAATCCAAAGCCATTTATGGAGCATCATGAGTCCTCTCCAGATTAGTCTACTTGAATTAATTTGAAAAACACTATTGAACATGGTAGGATTTGGCTTGTTGGGAGACATTTCCCATTGTTTTCCACACACTCTAATATGTGAGACAAGATAAGCCTCTCCAGCCTTGTGCTGTCCAGTTAAGTCAGAATTACAGCTTCCTGAACAGCTTTGCTGTTTTCCACATGTGAAAAATGAGGAAAATAACATTTCCTTGCAAAGGGGATGACATGAGAATAGCTGTGATGCAACTGGGCAATCCCTTAGCTTCTTTCCAAGCAAAACCAAAGCCAAACACAAGGCAGTTTGTTTTCTGAAAAATGAGGATGGAGGAGAAAAATATCAGTGCTACTTGGACAGGGATAGGGGTGAGGATGGATGGGTCCAAAATTCAAATGGAGAATCCCTTCATCTTTTTCTCATATGATATTTTTCCTAGTAAAAGCTTTCTCCAAAGTTATGCTCAACAGATTAAAAGTTCATAAAATACCCCTAAATGATCTACAGGCTTTCTGTTGAATAAGATATGGAAAGATGTGAGAAGACAGTAACTAAGAGTAATACTTATTTGTTTCCCCTCTATTCTTCCATTAATATTTAAAACTGCTAGAAGAACCTATTTACATCTTGAATGGGAATCACCCAGAGTTTGCTATAAGACAGTTGGCTACATAAATGTTTTAACTAACTAACTAACTAACTAACTAACTACTTCTTCTTCTAACTAATCTTCACACCCGGAGGGGGGGGGGGGGGGGGGGGGGGCGGGGCAGGGGCCGGCGGGGGGGGGGGGGGCCTTGACGGGGTGGGGTTGGGGGGGGGGGGGGGGGGGGGGGGGGGGGGGTCCCCCGGAAACCCCCCTTTTTTTTTTTTTGGGGGCTCAAAAAAATAAGCCCGGGCTTTTTTTGTGGGACCATAATTAACTTACTCGATCAACAAACCAGCCAGCCAGCCAACCAACCCACCCACCCACCCACCAAATTTTTAACTTGATTCTAAATCAAAACTTTATAGCATCCCCCATAAAAATCTAATGCTACACTATATCCAGTGTAGTGCAAAAGCTAACAGAATTGGAAGACACAGTTCAAGTCTAAAGGGTTATGGTGATTTGGGGTCTGTCTTTATCTCTTCTATAGGAAAGGTGGGTTTTAAATATAATGAAAATATCAGATACTTCAACTGGAATGGACCAATCCTGGCTGTTTAATATGATTATCATAGTTATCAGGCATGAAATATTAGGTCCCTATATGATGGTTCAATTAAGCTGCTTTATTGCTAAAAGCCTATGCCCAGGAATCTTCTCAACTAGTTACAATCAGATAAGGGTCAATGGCACTCAAGGGCGGTTGGACTTAGTTCATTTGTGGATACGTAGGGATTCTAGGCTGATCCTTCTTTTCACTCTGTCCCCAGGCACTGCTATTCCTTCCCCTAAACAGTAGAATATTTTCCTTCCATGCAGTTAATAATTTTCCCTTTCTGACACAATCAACATTACAATTTAAAAACAAGGTTCAATAATTCTAAAAATTCACTCAAGACTTTTTGCGTGGAATCCCTTGATTGTAGAACTAAATAAATATCGTAAATGCTAGGCTATCTGATTCCTGTTTTCTTCTCTGACTACCCAATATGTATGAGCTTATTCTGTGAGGTTTGGGAAACTTATAATGCAAATAAAAAGCCTCCATAATATCACTCCAACTCATTTTTCCCCTTTAAGGCCTTCCTCTGACACCAGTTTCAAATCTTCTTTATTAAGTAATGAAATTTCTTTGCCTCCGGAGAGATGCCTCATAATACAGATAATGACAGGATTGCTAGGCTGTAATAGTGTGAGTGGGAGGGGTTATAGAACTCAAGTCTTAATGCTGGCACAGTGATATGTTAATCTAATTAGCATCCCTGTTTTGGGTGATGTAATAGCTTGCCACAAAAGCCCATTTGTACAGTTTGCAAAAATAATCAGCCTGGCCCATTGGTGAAGCAGCAGCCTTCACCAAAATAAAGGGTGCTTTATTTTGTGGAATTTGGAAAGTGTTAACATTGTATATTTTTTAACAAATGGGGGTAAAAGGAGACTCACAAAGTCATCCAGTAGTGTTCTGTATTATTTGAATGCAAGAAAGAAACTTGCTTAGTGGAGTAAGAAGGTTTGCCTAAATAGAAATAGCAACAACACTTTGACTTATATACTGCTTTACAGTGCTTTATAGCCCTCGTTAAGCAGTTTACAGAGTCAGCATATTGCATATTGAAGGATGGAAGGCTGAATCAACCCCTTGAGCCTGGTGAGATTTGAACTGCCAAATTGCAGACAGACAGCAGTCAGCAGAAGTAGCCTGCAGTACTACATTCTAACCACTGTGCCACCATGGCTCAATGGGCTTCTTCTGAGCCGTAGTTTTATTGTTTTTAATTCCCTCTAACTCAATAAAATGTTAGAAAAAAGTATGTGAATGGCACAGGATTCTGTCTATCTGTCAGAATGGTAACTCTCTGCAAACTGAACAGAATATGACCAAATTTGGTGTAGGAGGAGAAGTGGGGAAAAGAAAAATTGAGGGGAAAAAATGGACTGTATCCAGCTGCGAGGTGGGGCAGAGAAACCCCCTCCCATTGTATCTTTATGAGAAGGGCAACTCGGCACCTGCTGGGAATATTGGCAACTGTTCTATTTTAAGCCACCCTCTCTCTTCTTTTTCAGTCACATGACTGCTATGAAGGGGTTGAGATGAAAAATCCAGAAACCATCTTTTACACTTCATGCTTTCTGTAACTTACATTTTATTTTTTCTAAAGCAAGGATGAACTGGAAATATTTCTTGTAAGGGTGACAACAAAATGAATGAGAACACAAAAGACAACTGCTAGTCCTTGCTTAAGATAGAGAGTGTAGTTTGGGGTAAAAATGTAAGAAGTGGTATGACAATGATGTATGGAACATCTATGTTCCTAACTTGGATTTCTCCCAATGAAAGTTTTCTTCCAACGCCAGCTTAAATACCATAATCACTCTGCAGAAGCTACCATAGAAAACTTTGAGCTGAGTGTTGCATTGCAGCCCCAGCAAATAAGCCTTTAAAAATATTTTCTGGATAAGCCTAGCCACTACCATTCTTTCTACATATTGAGATAGCCTTTTCCAACCTGTTGCCTTCTAGATATGTGAAATTAGGAATTCTGGGAGATGTAGTTCCAACAGATCTATTTGCATCTAACAAATAAACTGTGATCCACAATTCTAAATACAGTGTGCCACATATCAATATGTGGAAAATATAAAAATATTATCCATGGTGGCACAGTGGTTAGAGCGCAGTACTGCAGGCTATTTCTGCTGCCTGCTGTTGCCTGCAATTTGGCAGTTCAAATCTCACCGGGCTCAAGGTTGACTCAGCCTTCCATCCTTCTGAGGTGGGTAAAATGAGGACCCAGATTTTGGGGGGCCATATGCTGACTCTGTAAACCCTTAGAGAGGGCTGTAAAGCACCGTAGTGGTGTATAAGTCTAAGTACTATTGCTATTATAAACTAAAATTGTGTCTGATAGATGGTAATTACAGATAACCTACCAAGGATTAATTTATTCAGGCCTTTATGCCCTTTTTTGTTTCACTAAGAGAAAACAAAAGGAAAGAGAAGAAAAGATTAACACAACCATTCATTTAATGAGAAAGATAGAGAAGCACCAAGGAATTTGATTTTCCTAAACATAGGAATATCAATAAAGGTGGTCCTTGAGGTACAACAGTTCATTGAGTGATTGTTCAATGCTACAATGTCACTGAAAAAAGTGACTTATGATCAGTGGTAGGATTCAAATTTTTTTACTACCAGTTCTGTGGGCATGGCTTGGTGGGCGTGGCAGGGGAAGGATACTGTAAAATCCTCAGTCAGAGGTGGTATTTGCCAGTTCTCTGAACTACTCAAAAGTTCCACTACCGGTTCTCCAGAACTGGTCAGAACCTGCTGAATACCACCTCTGCTTATGACCATTTTTCACACGACCACTGTAGCATCTCCATGGTCACATCATCAAAATTCAGATGCTTGGCAACTGACTCATATTTATGACTGTTGTGGTGTCCAGGGGTCATGTGATTATCTTTTGCAACCTTCTGATAAGCAAAGTCAATGGGGAAACCAGTTTTATTTAACAACAGTGTTATTAATTAATCAACTGCAGTGATTAACAACTATGGCAAGAACAGTCATAAAATGGGACAAAACAGACTTAACAAATGTTTCACTTAGCAACAGACATTTTGGGCTCAATTATGGTCATAAGTTGAGGACTATGTGTATAGATAACCAGCTTGCCAAGTAGCATCTGAGTGATAATTAATACCCCCCTCTATCTTTTTTTCCTGCAATCAAAACTGCCTTTTTAAAAATACAGCATCCAAGACTTTGGGGCAGAACATCCAACATAGTGTTGACATAAGTTGATCATAGGTTCTTTAAAGCAGTTGATCTGAAGAGTTTGCATTGTGTTCTAAAAACAACAACAATGCACCAAAAAGTGTAGTTGTGAAATCATTGGTATTTTTATATTATAGTAGCTATAATCTACTACAAACCAGAAAGACATATTCTAGATCAGGAGTAATCTTCAAATAGTATTTAAGGAGGACAGCCCTGTGGTGAGAACTTCACTGTGCTTTGTTCTCAGTTTTATGCAGTACAGGAGACAAGGCCAGTCTTTTCTTTTTCTATTCATGTTAACACTGTATAAACAGTATCTCTCACTCAGACCATCAGAGGTAAAACCCCACAGGAGCTGAATTTCTCACTTTGCACAAATGATCAATTCTGGCTGAGAACTGTTTTATCCCTTCTTCTCTGCTAGTCACACTTCCCTGCAGTTTTAGCCCAGCCTGCATTGTTTTTGAAAAAAGATGTTAGCAAGGTATCGTAATACTCTAGACATTCTTAAACATTTGAACAGTATTTAATAGATTATTATGCATCAATGCAATTTAAATCACATTCTAGACATACATTCCACGGCATGAGACAGAAGAGAAAGGAACTGTATTGGTGTTATATGTCCACCTAAGCTTAGAGTTGAAATTATAGGCATACATGTGTTTTTTAAAAAATCTTTATTGTGTCAAAATTAGAATGATTAATCAGAATGATCCTAAAAATGAGTTCAATACTGAACCATGGTGGTGCAGTGGTTAGAATGCAGTACTGCAGGCTACTTCTGCTGACTGCTGTCTGCCTTCAGTTTGGCAGTTTGAATCTCACAGGCTCAAGGTCGACTCAGCCTTAAATCCAGTAGTGGGATTCAAATAATTTAACAACCAGTTCTCTTAGGGTCAGGTTGGCTGTTGTGGGAGGTGTGGCCATCCCCTTCCTCCAGCTTTGCTGCACCTGTGAAACAAGCATCCTGCGATGGCCAACCTGACCCTGGGTGAGCCAGTTGTCATGCCCCTGGTGGAGTCTGACTCTGAGGAAGAGGAGGAACAGCCAACAGGGAGTGGGAGTGTGGCTCCAGAGGTGATGGCTGAGGAAGGGCAGAGGCCGGCTGAGCAGTCAGAGGAGGATCCAGGCCCATCCCCTATCCATCCTAGGTCATGTAGGGAAGAGAGGATCAGGGAAAAGTGATGTCTACTCAAGAGGAGATTACCATGATCCTCCTCGTGGCTTGCAGGTGGGAGCTATGTATATAAGTTTCCAACTACGCAGTTAGAATTGCTGAAGTCAGTTAGTGTTCACCTTGAAAGAGGCTTATCTTTGCTGACGTTCTTCCCATGGACTTTTCTCGGCTATTTTCCTGGAGTTTATAATTAGTTATCTCGGCTTGCTTCAGAACTCTCATCAATGCAGTTTGTTTTGGTTTTCTGTTTGCCTCCTTATTTACTTTTGTGACTTTAAACTGTGCCTAATAAAACAGTGAAGTTAAGTTGAAGGCTTTACCGGACTTTAATATATGTTTTGGGTTTTGGGTTATTTTCAGAGACTACGGGTCATCACACCAGTTGTTAAATTTCCCCTCCCCCTGCTATCAAAGTGCTGTGCTGTGATGGAGAAACATAAAATGGAACGGCCGGCACAAGGGAAGGAAGAGGAGCAGGGAGAAGAAAGAGGGAAAGCGGCCTTCTCCCTCCCTCATGCCAGCTGCTCCATTGCCCATTTCTCCATTGCAGTGCAGCGCAGTGCCCAGGATCCATTTTATGGTGGGATGGGATGGAGTAATTTAACAACTGGTTCGCCTGACTCAGTGCAAACTGGACAAATCCCTCCACTGCTTCCATCCTTCCGAGGTAGGTTAAATGAGGACCCACATTGTTGGTGGGGGGAGCAATATGCTGATTCTGTAAACCGCTTAGAGAGGGCTGTAAAGCACTGTGAAGCTGTTTATAAGTCTAAGTGCTATTGCTATATGCACTTCTGTGCCTAGAAATCTCTCCGATCTGCCTGATCATCTTTTTTTGGGGGGGGTGGGGAGGAAATTAAAAGAAAATAGAAGTTTAGTGCACTATAATACATTAACACTAGCCTCCAACATGCCAGGTCTTAGGATGTCATTCTGATTCAAAGGAGAAAAAGTTATTTGGTGCACAAGATGCCACTCATGTCACATCCTCCTAATGAATCCTGAAATAAGCTGCATACATTCCTGGCCTCACACAACTGCCCTTTGCAACTGCAGTGTGCAACATCAGGAAAATGTGTGTTTGAGGGTTCCATGGGGGAGATAAGTGTCAAAAAAAGTCAAAGTTAGCAGCCAGAAGTATATAATTTGGCCACAGGTGCCTTGTACAGGTAGTCCTCGAATTACAACAATTCATTTAGTGACTGATCAAAGTTACAATGGCACTGAAAAAAGTGACTTATGACCATTTTCCACCCTTATGACTTTTGTAGCATCCTCATGATCATGTGATCAAAATTCAGATGTTCGGCAACTGATTCATACTTACGACAGTTGCTATGTCCCAAGGTCAATGATCCCCTTTTGCAATCTTTTGGCAAGCAAAATCAATGGGGAAACCAGATTCACTTAACAACTGTGTTACTAATTTAACAACTGCAATAATTCACTTAACAACTGTGGTAGATAAGGTTGTAAAATGGTGCAAAACTCACTTAATAAACGTCGCATTTAGCAACAGAAATTTTAGGGTTCAATTGTGGTCTTAAATCAAGGACTATCTGTACTGACAGGTGCTACACGCATGACTGCCCACATTCCAAATCAGCTTTTCTCCTTTAGATCAGAATCATTACACAGCCCAGTTATTGATGTCTAAAAATGCTTTGGGCTTTGCATAAACTCTGAAGGCATTCTTAGAAAATAAACATTTTAAAAGTCTTTTAGTTTGGAAATGAGTATTTTAAGAGTGGCCATACCCATTTCTGAACAGTACCCATAATATGACTCCAAATTTTGAAATATTCTTCAAATATAAACCTTTTCATGGCAACTTTTACTATTTAATGAACCCAGGTGTATAAAATTATTTTCCTCTTCTTGCACTGAGCATGTTCTATTTAGATGAGAAGAAAAATATGTTTGGTTTCTCTAGTCCCAGATATTTCATAATTTACCAATAATTTATTGTAGTAGTAGCAGATTTTTTAAATTTCCTCCTTAAGGCCAAGTTAGTTGTGATGGGAGTGATGAAAACAACAAACTGATTAATGAATCAGTCGCAGTTTCACTGTGGTGGAGAAATGATACTGGTAGTTGGAAACTGGAACTTTCCTTCAAAGTTTTAAAAATTGAAAAGAGAAACCAAAGAAAGGGCTTATAGGAGGCAATTGGACTTCCTTGTTTTTTCTTTGAAGATTCTTTCACTTCTCATCCAAGAAGCTTCTTCAGCTCTGACTGGATAGTGGGGAATGGAAAGATTTATATTCCTTGCAGACAACTGGTCATTTGCATCCTTTTAGAGGGTTGTTGAAGCACTTGGAGATTTATCTGTGTCCTCAGGATCACCTGAGTAGTGCTCCTGGTTCCTGTAGTCTGCAATTTTTTCCTCTGAAAATCCATTCCTACTCCCACACCATTCAAAGGGTGTTCATCCCAAATTGTATAGCTAAAAGTCTGTAGAGATTCTCAATCATTCAGTCATCCAGGTCATGGTTATCCCTAAGGTGCTTTTTCAAAGGTGCTGGAGAAGCTTCTTGGATGAGAAGTGAAAGGTCTTCAAAAGGGAAAACAAGAAAGTCCAGTTGTCTCCTGAAAAAGCACCATTGGGACAACCATGATCTGGATGACTGAGAATCTCTACAATTGGAGAACACAGTAAGACCCACAGACAGACTGACCAAAAGTTACCATTATCAAGCAAACAGGTAGATGTGCTGCAGCTTTATGATTTTTTTTCCTGAATCTAGTCAAAGAGATTGGCAATCTCTGTGCCATGTGACTGCTGCAATCCAAGGCATTCACAAGAGGTAACAGGATCTTTCCATGACTCATCATTGCTGCTGATCTGACAAACTGTTGATTCCATTGATAAAAGCTTTTAGGCACTCAGCCAAATCTGTTTGGTTCATTCATAGAAAGCAGAGCTGGGGAAAAAGAAATCAACTAGGCAGCAGGCCAGAAAACAGAATCCAAGCTAGTCTCTGGTGATCAGACAAAGCTCTTGGTTATCCAGGCAGGAACCTGGAGGGGCTGTAGCTCAATGATGAAACACCTGCTTTGCACGCAAAAGGCCCCAGGTGTGATTCTCAGCCTCTCCAGTTAAAAAGTCCTTGCACTTCAGGTCTGGGGAAGACAATACTTTCAGATGAGACACAACAGGATAGCCAGAGGAAGATGTATTAGCAATTGGAAAGAATTTCTCGCAACTAATTGCTGGAAATATACAAAAGCCTCTTCCTGCTCCTTTTTCTTACATAAATTAGGCTGCTGAAATCAAGAAACTCTGGGTAGAAGGTGAGTGGATGTTTTCAGTGAGGATTCTGAACTCAGCTCTGTTATTGTGAAAAATATTAAACGTTCTCATCTGTAGTATTCATTCAAAATGTGTACCAACACATTGTCTTTACCCACTATGGTTTTTACCTGGTATGAGTACTACAGCAGGGGTCTCAACCCCTGGGCTGTGGACTGGTCCTGGTCCAGGGCCTGTTAGGAACCAGGCCACACAAGAGGTGGGCAAGTGAGCAAAGTTTCATTTGCACATGCGTGGGATCAGGTTCTGCATCAAACAATCACCCACCCACCCACCCAACCACTCAGGTCTGTGGAAGACAATTTATTCTTCTGAAACCAGTCCCTGTTGCCAGAAAGATTGGACACTGTACTATAGAGATTAGCTTGTCACAAATCACCATCCTAACACCTCCACTTGAAATCAAATACAGATAGTTCTCTCTTACCAACCATTTATTCAGACTGCTCAGTTACAAAAGTGCAGAAACAGGAGACTTATGTTGGGTCCTTGATGTTGTGGCCATCACAGCATCTTGTGATCACAATTGCCATTTGCAACCTTCACACCCAAATTCTGACCAAAAAGTTGATGGGGAAGCTGGCAGGAAGTAACAAATTGGGGTCACATGACATAATGATTAACAACTGCAGCTGGAACTGATGTCACAAGCCAGGAAGTCACTTTGTACTTAATGACCACACACTGTGTTGGTGTTGGTTACCCAGTGCTGGTGTTTAAGATATATTGTGAAATAAATGAACAAATCAGTTTATGGTCCTGAGATCATACTGCCAAAATTTAGTGGCAAAATGCACAAGCAATATTCTGAATTTTTATTTCCTCTCCAAAATAAAGGTAGCGCAGGAACATTTAAAACTCTTCTACAAAATACACAAAATTTCCTGAAAACAAAATATTTTGGAGAACTTGTGGGTGAGATAATGGTTTACATTCTGATCCTTCCAATCCCTGCCCCTCACCAAAATAGCATCCAAAATTCACTTCCATCCTTTCTGTGCTGTCAGCATGTTATCAGACAACTTCCTGCAGACCTCTGGATAAGTAGGAGGCTGAGTTGCAGTCCCCTAAGGCTGCCCTAACTCTGTATTGACCGATGATAAGGATGTATATGAACTCAATGCAGACACCATTATGCCAGGACATTATTTTTGTTCTTGTACAAAAAAAATCTTAACATTCATTGTCTGGTTTCAGTATCACCCCATCTTCAGTAAGACAAACAGCTCCAACTTCCTTAAATTCTTAAGACTCTTTCCCTAAGTGGGAATCTTTCTTCTCCACATCAGATAATTGATTTTTTGGGGCAAGAATTAGACCATACATTTTTCCTTTTAATAAAATCTACACGAGCCCCCAACACGAGCGATTTATGATTTAACCCACTCTAGAAAGTAAAAACTTGATCAAGAATAGATTCTGGCAAATGTTGGGAATCATTCTGCCGACAAGTCATAAAATTCTATTCTTACATTTTTAAAAGAACCAAAATTTTGTAAGAATTTCAGATCTTTCAGGGTGTAGGCATGAGATTTCATGAGATTTTAGATAAGAACAATTTTTACATGAAATTGTGCGGGATATCATGACTGAGAATAAGCAATTTTATGAAATGTTGGTCACTTTTTAACATTTATTTTTAATTATTTGAACTCATGGCATGATACAAGAGTGGATAAGTAACACTATACAAAAGCTATAAAATAAGAAAATCCTGTTAGATCAGGCCAAGGTGCAACATATTCCAATATTTGTTTCTCACAGCAGCCAACCAATTGCCTTTTGGGTGCTCATAAGCAGGAGATGGAAACAGAATCCCCTTCTCCTTTTGTTTCCCAGCAAATGATATTTCATTTCTGGACCACAACTGTGGTAACACTGAGTCTATAAGACTATAGCACTTAATAGACTTGTCTTTCATTAATTGATCCAATCTCTCTTTAAACCCAGCCATCTTTGTGATGACATCTCTTTCCATAAAACGGATATTTAATTACAAATTACTAACTGTAATTCCCCCAAGAATCAACTAAGTTGGACTAAAATTAAATAAAAAAACAAATACATCTTGTAGAAATGCATTCAACAGGTTAATGAAGGTTCTGTGATGAATTCCCTTCTTTTATCTGTTCTAAACCACTTTCCAATCAGCTTCATTGGATATCCCAGTGTTTTAAGAGATGAAGACCTTCTCCCTTCCCCCTTTCTCCATGTTATGTATAATTTTATACACTTCAGCTATGACATCTTAGTCACTTTTTTCCAAAGCAAATTTGGAATATTTTTTTCAAAGCAATCTAACCTTTTCTGAGACAGAAGGTGTTTTAGCCTCCAATCGTTATCTATCCTCTTTTCCCAGCTCAATTACACATATTTTTTTTCAAATATGTCAAACCAGAACTGTAGCTGTCCCCAAAGGTGCTTTTTCAAAAGGCAACTGGACTTCCTTTGTTGTTCCTTGAAGATGTTTCACTTCTCATCCTAGAAGCTTTTTCAGAACTGAAGGAAACACTAAGAAAGTCCAGTTGACTTTTGAAAAAGGACCTTTGGAATAACAATTATCTGGCTGACTGAAAATCTCTATAGACAGAACTGTAGCTATACTCAGACATATAATATAGTATATACAGATGTTATAGTTTTCAGTTATACTTTTACCCAGTTTCCTAATAAACCCTAGCATGGCATTGACCATACAGAATCAAAATAGACAAAATACTCTACATTGCAATCAAAGCTAGAGAAAAGCCAACCCTCTCACTTCCAATCTGCTTTTATTTGGTAATGATGGGAGTAATGAAGAGGAGAAAGAGAAATCTTTATTTTCTTCTTCTTCTCATCACTTGAAAATTACTTGAAAATCCTTGACTGGGAATCTCGGAAATCTTTCTATTCTTACATCCTTCCAGGCACCAAGGAAGAAGGAAGGAAGTTTTCTTGCAGAATTCAGCAATCTCATGAGATTTTGGTTACTTTATTTTTTTGTTTTCGGTATTATTTCTGAGCCAGGCCCCACTTGCAGTCACCTTATGGAATATCAGTAATCATCAATAAATGGGGAACCATTGGTTCAGTTCACAATATCCAGTTGCAAAATAATTCAGGGTGTATTCCTTAAGGTTCTTACTCTAGTGATTATGTCTTTATAAAATATCAGTCTTGTTAGATACTTGTGTATCCTCATTGAAAAGCATGACATAAATTAAACAACTGCCTGTGAACCACAGGCCACAGCCAATGGATTTCAGGGAGGCCAAGAGCCAATAACATAAATGGATAGAGTTATTACATATATGCTTATTGAACTTGGATTTTCCTTTTGGAATGTGGGAGTCTTAAAAAGCCACATTACTTATTTTAGGTTTAGTTTTTTTAATTTTCTCCTCACTTCAAAACTGTAGGAAGTCAAAATGCAATAGTGCAGTCCAAGAACAGTTGTTGCATCAGAAAGCTGCTAGGGTGCTTATGGCTGATGCACTTACCATGGATACACAATTAATTAAAAACACCACAGCAAAGGTTCAGATTGGCCATGGTAATGAATGGATTTAAGTCACTGGATTGAGGGCTCATTGCCTCATTCTCCTGTAGAGTATTGATTATTGCCAATTGCTGGCTACTTATTCCTTTAATATTTTATTTATTTATTTATTTATTTATTTGATTTGCCAATTGTTTACAAGATAATAAGTATAAATGTATACATAGTTGTGAATACATGAAATGGAATACATGAATATATCCTTTTATGAATTAAAAAAAGAGTCACAGAAACAAAAGCAACTGAGAAAAATAATGACGAGTTGTAATTGTAGAGGAGGTATGTAATTGGGGGAAGGGGGAGGAGGCAGCTGTATTAACCATCTGCCAGACTGCTAAAAACACCCACTTAAATAACTGTTTACAAAACTGCACGGTCTGTGATAGTCGAAACACAGACGCTTTCAGTGGAGCAGACCATGAGACACTAATGAGGGATCTGGGGTGGGGGGAAGCATATTCTTTTAGGATTAATGTCCTTCTGAACCACAGGATTTCCTGCATGGCTCTATTAATAATTGAAATAAATTTAAATAGTCAGTAGCTTTTGAAATGTTGTGTTCAACACGCGCACAAAACCTGGACTTGCTATGGATTTCCAGGGTCTTGCAATATGTATAAGGGATGAATTGGCTGAAGATGGGTTGACATTAATGGTCAACTACTGCGTGACTTGCAGTACATCAACAAGGGTTTCTCATTCCCAATCATTTCACAAGAATAAGTCAAATTACAAAGAAAACAACTTTCTTTGACATGCCTGGCTAGTCACATTCCTCAGTCTCGGTATTCCTCAATGAATTCCATTATTGTCTTTGCCCAGATGATTCTGCTGGCTGTCATTTGAGCTATATAGTTTATGTCAGTGTTTCTCACTGTCATCAACTTTAAGATGGGCTACAACTCCCCAAATTTTCCAACCAGCATTGACTAAGACAAATAAAGATTTTTGGTTCTTCACCCAGGTTACTCCATGCAATTTGTAGGGCAAAATAGGAAAGTACTCCCACTTTCTGAATTATCATTTTGCTCCTGTCTCCAGACCAAATCTTATACCACTTTTTCCTTGATAGAACGTTTGACTTCTAATAAGTCAACATTTCAAATGCTATTGACTTCTAATAAGAAAACAAGTAGATGGTGTAACCTTGAGATCCTTCCTAGTTCTATCATAAACTAAAAGTATATTTGAGTATCTTCTCAATGCATTTTCAATAGATCTATCTTAGAAATAGCACTTTCCTTAGAGCAGAGCCTATGAATTTACAAGGGAGAGAAAATCTGCTCTCTAAATCATTTTGGGATGGTCTTATATGGAATTATAGTGCCCTGCTATTTTTTTAAGGCTGTGGGAGCTGGACTACAGCAACATATGTAATGTCACATATTGCTTATACTTACTATTATTTTTTAACTGAGATACTTAAAAAGGATACCAAGGAAAGAATATCTGAGACCAACATGGAAAGTTTAAATTCTGCCATAATAATAGCAATTTAACCTCCAAAGCCCATCCTAAACTACTCATTGTGGGGCTCTTGAGCTGCAGAACACACCAATTCGGTATCTGAGTTGGGTTGTCCTTTGCCCAATTCTGATGGAGTTAGTCATCTGGGAAGTCCATTCAGGAGCCAATTAGATATAATGGTTATGATGCTTGACTAAAAACTGGGAGAGCATGAATTCTGGCCTTCTCTTAAGCACAGAAGTTATTACCCATGACTATCTATTGAAGAAAATTGTTTCTGAGCCTTGTTCAGCCAAAAGTATTTGTGATGTCATAAGCTTTCTTCAAGAGTAAAATAATTAATTCAGACAAATACCTCTCCTTCTTCTGATACTTTATTAGAAGCCAGACAATGATAAACCACTGTGACCATGTACTGCTACATCAATATGTATAACTATATACAAATCTAAATACAGTTTTGAAGACCTATTATTCACTTCTAGGCAATGATAGGCATTTTTCTCTCAACATCTTTCAAGCATTAAGACTCATTATCACTCATGGCTGTGCTGATATATCTGGGTAATTTGGGTTTTAACACTTTAAAGGGGCTGTAATGAATTTAGCACTGAGATCCAAAGCTTACTGCCAATGTATGATGTACGATTCCATCTAATTCCCTTTGTATTTATTGTGTTTATTCTCAAGGGCAAATCTTTATAGAGCCACAATCTTTGCACAAGTGACAAAGGTGTGGGAGAGCCCAAGTTTTTCCCAAAATACAAAAATAGGGCTGAATCTAAAAAGATACAACAAAAACAAAACATACTTCATTATAGCAGAAAATGCACAAGGAAGGTCTTATGTGGAAGCATTCAACATGAACTGATGAGTCTGAAGATTTTACTCCCACAGCAATTATATTAAAGTAGTGAACAGCCTAATTTGAGAATCAGAAAATCTCTTTACTTCAGGTACAACATTGGCAAAAAGCCCAACAGAATTGTTACAAATGGTCATTGAACAACCGGTCATTCTCTTGCCTTGATATGATGATGACAACTGGGCAGAAGATGCAACTTAATAAAAACAGTAGCTTTTCCTCTTTCCTCCACTCAATTTTCACAAAAGAGAAATGTTCTCCGTGAGCTTTACTATTGCTCTTACAAAGTTACTATAACCTTAGAAGAGATGGGCTGGGCATTCCATCAGAGTATAGAAAACCCTTTTAACTTCTCTTATGAAATATGAACAATGATCAGCAGTCATCTCCCACCAACCTGCAAAATGACTCACAGGCCTATTATTAAAGAGAAATCTAGTCTCACTACAGCTGGCTGGCTATTCATCCTTCATCAAAGAGGATATCCTCTTGTTTTGTGTAAAAGAATGTTCACACTCATGATGGAAGCAGACAATTTCAGACTTCAGGAAATCCACACTTAACACTGACATGATTATACTAAAAGGTAAGCAGTAAAAAAGGAGAATCTTAGGGAGAATCAATGTCCACGAGACATTTTTCATCTGTCTCCATAAATTTATCTAACTTTTATACTCAGAGTGACCTCTCCCAACCTTGCCACTTCCTACTCACCCAGTTTGCTTCTGCCCCTTGTGATTCATGATTCACAGGGTAATTTATTGATTTCCTGAGCTTATAGGCTGCTAAAGGTTCTGTCAAATGTCCCTATAAATGAGGAAAGGCACTATCTACTGGTTTGCAAATACATGAACCAGAGGAGGTTGCACAGTATTCTTTTGAGGGGGGTTTAATTGATTTACCTGTGTTCTGCAGAAGGTTGGACTAGATCAGGGGTGTCTAACTCAGATCCGTGGGCTGAATCTGGCGCATGGGGTGCTTAGATCTGGCCCATGGGGCCACTCTGCAAACAACAAAGGACTGGCCCACAGAGTACTTAAGCCACCACAGGAGCCCCCAACACAAGTAACATCAAGCTGGCCACACTCACCCTGGCCACGCCGCCACCCCCAGCTCTCCAAGGCCAAACCCTGATGTGGCCCTAAATAAAATTGAGTTTGACACCCCTGGACTAGATGAACACTGTGTTCCCTTCCAACTCCACAATTCTATGAATCTACACTTTTGTGATTTTGAAATGTAGATGAAGAGAAACATATTTTTTTCAAGATATTGCAAAAAATAGAAATTGAGGATTAGCAGCGTATTGCTTGCAAAGTGTGAATGCCACTACTGAACTGTGATTGTACCACAATATACATTTTCCTGTTTTTATTTTTAATTTCACTTCTTTGGATTGTAGAGTGCTTGGGGATAGTGAACATAAATGAAAAGAATCTATTTAAAGTGTGTGGTGGATTAACTGCCATACAATTAGCATTTTTAATAGTGTGTCAAGGGCCACCAACATAGATGCAAAGCCTCTCACAGTCTTGGTTTTAAAGGGGCAGGGGTTAGCAATTCTGGCTCTTGAAACAACCTGCTCAGAAGATGCAAAAAAAAGAGCCAGTGAATATTTTCAATTGTAAGTATCTTTTCCACTTAATAACTTATCAACCTTCCCATAATATTCCTTAGTTTAATACTATAAATGGGTCTATTATTGTTTTATTTCATTGAAGTTTATACCCTGAAGCATCAGTGCTAAATACTTACAAGAAAAATAAATAAACACCTAGCATTAAAACAAGGTAATATATAAAAACAGCAGACTCCTACTGCAGGGAAAATATATTTTCCAACTAGTATTAAAACATGATTACAGTTTTACGCAACAGACTTCAAATGGGACATACTCCCATGTACATTACAGAACTGCACTCTAAATCCTGGGGATTTTTTGTTTGCACCTGACATTCAACTGACACATTGGCGACAAGGAGTTTCCCAAAGAAGATACTTTGAAGGCAGAATCCACACTGGGACCACTAATAGATGCTAGATGAATCAAAAGGCCACCTAAGACAGAGAGGGGAAATTATTGGATGGATTTGGCATTTTGAAACCAAATCATACTCACTCACACCCAGAGACTATTATGGGAGAAATGCTGGCTGCGCTGTTATATGGGAGTGATCAATCACTAAATACCCAAAAGGCATCTCTGAACCACTTCAACTAGTTGGGCAAAGCAAAGAGCCGAAAAGAAGCCAAGGGGATAATCTGGGAAAAAGTGAATGGCCACAGGCACTGTCCTGGCCTAGCAATATGTTGTTCCCAGAGTTTCCAGCAAGTTATTACTGGAAACCCTCTAAATAAGATATGATTGGAGTAGCAGGAGCTACTTCTATGTCCCCCAAAGCAGCTGGTCTCTGATGTTGATTGTAATGGAAAGGCACCATAAGTAAGAACCACTGATAACTTTTCTCTTCATAGATTTCTCTAATTGCCTTTAAAGGCTGCACCAAGAATCAGTGAACACTAAATGGTAGTAAATTCCACAGTTCCCACCAGCATAGAAACTGGTAAATTTCAGTCCCATCTTAGGCACTCATCCTAACAGGTTGTGCTTGGGCCAGTCACTTTCTCATATCCCTAGGAATTAGTCAATAAGAAATCACCTCTGAAATCTTTCAAAGAAAACTGCAGGGAGTTGTTGAACCAGTAACGAGGAGAGCCAACAATGGCTTGGAAGCGCACGTGTGATGTAAAAGGCGAAAGATTTATACGATCTGAAGAGAAACCAGAGTATCTGTGATATGATGAAGTAAAAGTTAACCCTGGCTTTTAAGATTCATGCTCTTAGGCAATCGATTGCACAGTGTATAGTGGAAGGATAAAAGAAGATTAAAAGTGCCATTTTGGCTACCACCTCATGAAGCACTACAAAGAACATAGATGTTTTTGGAATGTAAATGGATGATATAGCGAGACTTATCGATGTTTGAAAAAGTGGGATTTAAGATAAAGACAAGAGATCAACTAGCAAGTGAAGGATTTGTTTGTGATTGGTTTAATTATTATAGAATTTTTGAAAGATTTAATAAATCTTGATAAAAAAAGTTTTGTTTTCACAGGTACTAAATCTGAATTGGACATTATATTCTGGAGGTGACCACTTGATTTCTAAACTATATAAAATGTTACTCAAGATGAATCTAGAAGATGTTAAAGGGTGTATGGTAAAATGGGCAATTGAGGGGGGGGTATAATATAACGCTAGATAGTTGGGAGAATATATGGATGAAAGGTCTAAAATTTACACTAAATTATAGTTTGAAAGAATTTTATAAAATGATGTATCATTGATACTTGACCCCCGATAGATTAGCGAAAATGTATAAAGGGATTTCTAATAAGGGCTGAAAATGTAGTCAAAATCCAGGTTTATTTTATCATACATGGTGATCTTGCAAATAGGTGAAAACATACTGGATAAATATAACAATGTCAATGCAAAAAGTATTTAAAATACAAACATTAATGAAACCTGAAGCTTTTCTTTTAGGTATTATGGAGAAGTCAATTGAAAAAGAAGTTTGGGATGCTATTATTCCTCCACATGGTGATGGCTGCCAGGATTGTACTTGCCAAACACTGGAAAGAAAAAGGGATGCCGACTGTTGAAGAATGGATTTTGAAATTGACTGAATTAGCAAAGATGGCAAAATTAACTGCTGTAATTAGAAATAATGGACTAGACAGTTAGATAAGAGACTGGAAACCTTTGGTGGACTTTCTATGTCCTAAGTATAATGACAGATGATTAACAGAGAGATTTGAAAATGAGTGAATTTATTGCTTTTTCTTTTCTTTCAGCACTCAGCCAGTTAAATTTAATTGACTTTTTCCTCCTTTTTTGTACACAAATTGTTGTTGTTAGGGTTGAATGTATGTTTTTGTTTTGTTTCATTTTGTCTGTTTGTTTTACTGTTCTGTATTTTTTTCTCTATAATAAAACTATATACATATGTGTGTGTGTGTGTGTGTGTGTGTGTGTGTTTTTCATAGATTTTCACGGGTACAGGTATGTAGGTCTAGGCTTGCACTGGCACGAAGCTGAAAGCACCAGCCTGAGGATGGCGATTGGGACCTCGCCGAAACATCGCCAAGATACTCTTAATCTTACACGGGAAAAGACCTGAACACACCTAGACCTACATATGTGTGTGTGTGTGTGTGTGTGTGTGTGTGTGTTCAGCTCAAACACACCCCAACCAGGCACCCAGATGAAACCTAGCTTCCTAATAAATGATAGCCGTCCATTTACTCGGAGCCAAGCCGCACTAAAAGCCTCCAATACAGGAACACAATGTTGCCAGCCAATCAAGACAAAAAAAGCCACAAAACAGACAGAAGATATTAGAAACACCAATCAAGCAGAACACAGCAAACTCCAAGACCAATAAACACAGACCAAGACTCCCAACCAATCAGGATGAAGAAAAAACCATTCTGGCACAGCAGTAGGCTAGCCCCAAATTTAAAACTGAAACAACTGTAAAAGCCTGACTGACAGACAAACACAATACAGAAGCCTGATGATGGCAGATGAGATTCTGCCGAAACGTTGCTACAACTTTAAAAGCACAACTATAATAACTTGGAAAAATACCCGAACAAAGCTGAATACCATTCATGTAAGTACCCGCAAAAAACACACATATATATATATATATTTGTAAAAAGTATGGTGTAGTACTTTTTTTTGTCCATCATGAATCTCCTGCCATTCAACTTTGCAGGATGACCCCAGCTTCTGCTATTTTGAAAGGGGCATAAATACCTCCTTCTTTACATCAGATATAATTATATCTCTCTTGCTCCTTGCTGACCTTTTTTTAAAAACAATTTCTATACCATATTATTCTTTATAAAATACTTAAGAGTATCCACCCATCCCCTGTTACATATCTATTTAAATTAATGTCATACTATAGAATTAAAAGCAGAATAAATAATTCAAGCATCAACGGTTGACTCAGCCTTCCATCCGTCCGAGGTGAGTAAAATGAGGACCCAAAATTGTTGGGGGCAATATGCAGACTCTGTAAACCACTTAAAGAGGGCTGTAAAGCACTGTGAAGCAGTATATAAGTCTAAGTACTATTGGTATTGCTAAGCAAGGAGACAGGGAGAACTGGGCTCACAAAATCCAATAGTACTTCCAGGGTTTTAACAGATTCTCAGTGGTATCCTCTGAGAGATTATAAACTATCAGAAGAAAGCTGAGAATTTTTTAGACACTAGCCATTTCTCAGTTCATCACTATAGTAAGTTGAAATAATGTACAATAATGTGGTGGCTAGGGAATAATCAATGGCCAATCTCTATTACTCTTTATATTTTATAGCTGAAAAACTAAACAAGCTGTACTTCACCTACTCTGTTTTCAATACCTTGTCTTCTGCAGATAACAAAATCTTTTTAATTTAATCTACTTGATTTACGAGTATTTTTCATCCAGTTTTATCCTTCTCCTCCATTTTACCCAAATAAGAATTCTATGTGGTAGGCAAAGGTTAAACCAGTAAAAAATAACTCACTCAAAATCAGATAATAAATAAAGCCAGAATAAGAGCTATTTATACCATAGTAGTTCTTATGTCCAAATTTAGGTTTGCCAATCTATATACTTTTGCTCTTACACCTCAATCAGCTCTGACTCCTAATATCTTCATAGGTATGACCAAGCCCAGATAAATTTATTCAAGTATTGATAAGTTCAAATTCACATTTTCCAAACAGATACCTCTGTAGCTTATATAAAATGTATTCATATCAAACTTCACATGTTCATAATTTGATGATCAAAAACATGCACACAAAAAGTGTATGTTGGGAGAACCAGTGATAAAGTTAGGCAGTTGGTCTGAGCTCCGAGCTTGCCAATTTGGTTGCAAATGTTTCATCACCATTCGAGGAGACCTTGTCAGTGTGGTACAATTCAGAACAATTCAAAACGCACCGATGATGTCTCCTCCAATAGTGACTAAATGTTTCCAGCCAAACTGCCAAGCTCGGAGCTCAAACCAACAGCCTAACTACCAGATGGAGCTACTACTATTCAAACACATTTCAACAGTGATAAACGCTTTATCTGTCAACGGTGAAGACATTTTCTGAATAAAAGTTCTCCTTAAGTTGTCAGTTAAGTCTGCTGAATATTTTCCAAAGACCTACCTTGCTGAGACTCAGAGCATTTTTAGTCTAAGATGGGGTACAAATAATCTTTAAACATTCAAATAGTAGATTTTAGAAGAAGCTCTCCGATTTTACCCACTCTTTCAATATTAGGCAACACAGTATCAACAGTAGAGATCTTCAAGTTCCTAAGTTTTATTATCTCCCAGGACCTGAAACGGACACCTAATATTAGAACCATCATTAAAAAGACACAATAAAGAATGTTCTTTCTGTGTTAACTACAAATCTCAGATTGCCTAAGAATCTGCTGATAAAGTTCTAATGAGGAATTATTGAATCTGTCATTTGTACCTCTATAATTGTTTGTTTTAGGCAGTGGTGGGATTCATTTTTTTTTTTACTACTGGTTCTGTGGGTGTGGCTTGGTGGGCATGGCAGAGGAAGGATACTGTAAAATCTCCAGTCAGAGGTGGTATTTGCCGGTTCTCCAAACTACTCAAAATTTCCTCTACCGGTTCTCCAGAACTGGTCAGAACCTGCTGAATACCACCTCTAGTTTTAGGCACAGCAACCAAACAGAACAGGTACAGACTTCAACAGATAATTAGGACTGCAGAAAAACAATTGCAATCAGCCTGTCTTCCATTGAGAATCTGCACACTGCACGAACCAAAAAGAGCACTGAGAAAATATTTAAAGAACCCCCACATCCTGGACATAAACTGTTAACTTCTCCCCTCAGGATGCCTCTATAGGACATAGCATTCAAAAACAACTAGACACAAAGATGGGTTTTTTTCCCCACAGACCACCATTCCGCTGAATACCTAATTCCCACAACACTCTTAGGCCTAAATATATTTACCCATGTAGTATGGCTGTATTATTATTATCCTTCTCATCTTCTCAACTTTCTCATCTTCTCATTTCTCATCCTTTCCTCATCTTCTCATCTTTCCTACTATCATCTCCTATTGGTATCTTATGATACATTTGTTACACTTACACTTGTTATTTGTATCTTATGATTAATGATTGTAACTATTATTTATTATCTATGACCTATCACTTTATTGTTTGATTGAGAGCTTATACACCAAAGACAAATTCCTTGTGTGTCCAATCACACTTGGCCAATAAAGAATTTTGTTCTCTTCTGTTCTGTTCTATCACATTTGTGGGTGGAGGAATTGGTTGGACAATTTCTTTGAGAGAAAGAAAATCAGTCCCCAAAATGTCACAAGGACAGTACTTCCCCTTAGTGATGGCAGCAGCACTGATGCTAGAAAAGTCAAAAGGGAAGTTTATATACTGCCAAATCACGGCTGTTTAAAGGAATTCAAATGAAATAAGTAGCTAATTAAAACATCCATTTTCACATGTAATAAAAATAAAAATCTCCTGGTCTCCATTTCCCTCATCTTGTGATAAATGGAATAAAGAAATCTTAGTGTCTCTCATTTGGGATTTGGGCTCATCCTAGTAATCCTGTTTCCTGGAATTGAATCTTTTGCTATCTGGAAAAGAGAGAGAAAGAGAAAGACAGAGAGGGAGGGAGGGAGGGAGGGAGGGAGGGAGAGAGAGAGAGAGAGAGAGAGGGAGAGGGAGAGGGAGAGAGAGAGAGAGAGAGAGAGAGAGAAAAAAGAGAGAGAGAGAGAGAGAGAGAGAGATCTTTTTACCATAGTAGTAGAATGTGGTACTTGTATTTGGGGACATCATAATATCAGTTTGAGCTCATAGTCTTCTGAAGATTAAATGGGATTGGAGAAGCACAAGCATAACTTAGAACTCCAAGGGAAAAGATAGGATATAAATGCAATGAAAAAATAAAGAACCGTCACTGCTAGTAAGATTTCCCAGCATAACATCTAGCTTCTATCTATAGAACACAAGGGCACTTTTAACAGGGAGACTGACCCATCAATCACAAAAACCATAGAATAAATCAGATTTCCTTTAGACAAGTGCAACAATCCAGCAGCTGAACCAATTAATCCAAAATTCTAACTTATCCTTTCCTTAACCCATCAAAGCCAGTAGCCTAGTTTAATACTATGCAGCCATTAAATACATCCTGTTTGAACAGTGAAAGAAGAATTCGGCATTCCACTGTGTATACCCACGAGGCTTTGTGAAATTAATTGAATTTGAAGTTCACTGTGAATACTCAGTTCATCTCTAAGAATGAAAGCTTACACTATGTAAATCTGTAGCGGAGAAAGAAGAAAATCCATGTCAGATGAGAGAGAGAAAAAATCAGAAATAAATCATCAGGGACTGGAAAGTTGGCCAATGCTAACACAGATCCAGCATCAGCTGATACATTGAGTCACTCAGCTATACATGTAACATAATAAGGCTAAATAATGTCCCAAAGGTGCTTTTTCAAGAGGCAATTGGACTTCCTTGTTTTTCTTTGAAGACAATTTGCTTCTCATCCAAGAAGCTTCTTCAGCTCTGAGCTCAAAAAACATGACCTGGATGATTGAGAATCTTCCTGGACAAGGCTAAATAATATTTTATTGTTAATTATGCCCTTTTGGGATAGTTGACCTTAAAGAGGGTCACATTCCATGAAAAAAAATCATTTTTCTAAGCATATTCCAAGTGGCTCTAGGACACATATCTGGATATTGTATTATTTCATCAATTATTATCCTGCCCTGCCCTGTTCAGCTACTGGGTGCTTTCTCAGACTAATGACATATTCCAGAATGTGGCAAAGCAATAGTGTTTCTCTGGTTAGACAACATAAGAGCTGAATTGCAACCCTCTCCCTATCATCCATATTGAAAAAAGATGCTGCGAGTGTCGTCTTTATTTCATAGTGAAGGGAATTGTGCAAAGGGACTCATGTCTGTTAGTTTATGACTGCAGAAATCTAATCAGGGGTATTATCTGTTAATGCAAAAATAATTGCTACTACAGTAGTATAGACCAAAGGAATCTGCAACAAAATGCTGTCATATGGACTCCTAAATATTGGTCTTGTTATTTAGCTAACCATTGTTTCCTACACAAAGTTTGATTTCATCTCTCTTCTCATCCGTCATCATGCCCCCCCTCCAGTTTTCATTGCACTGTTTGGGAACACCACCCAAGTCTACTGACACTTCTCTTTGGGATGTGGACAGTGTATTTGGACTCCATGGTGCTCAATATACTGCAAAAAAGAAAGAAAAGGGTAAAGAAAAACCAACAGTCTTTGTGTTATCCAGCTTGATACTCCCTATGAATATCCATCCCTCTATGCTTTTGGGTGTTTTCTTTTTCTTTTTAATAAGTGTTTCTGATATGGATTTCTTGGCAATGCTTCCAAAGTTGCCCAAATGAGAGACACCTCTATCTAATCAGTATCTTAAAGAGGGATTCCTGCAAACAGAATTTTATTCATAGTTGTAACACTAGAGGTGAGAAGAAGCAGCTAAGGAAAGATTCCCTTTGTTTTCATTTTAATATTTCATTTAAAGTCAAAGCTTTTGTAACACATGAGGTCAGAGAATTGCAAAGCATTAAGCAAAGAATTTTTTTTAAAAAGAAAACAAACCTTGATGATAGAAGCTAAAAAACACAGATACCTCCAAATAGAGGGGTGTGGTCTTACTTGCCATGTAATAAGTGACACTTAAATGCCAAAAAAAGACATGGCATTCAATAGCTGCATTTCCACAACATACTTAGCTTTTTCGTGGGATTAACCCATTTGATGGATTCATACAACCCACTGAACCATAAGCTGATCAAATGGTTGGGTTTTTCATAGAACCACAGGGCTAGAAGAGACCTTAAAAGTATTCTAGTTCTATCCCTTCTCATGGCAGGAGCAATGGTTTTCCAATCTTTTTTTTTGAAAACCTCCAGCAATGGTGCACTCACAGTTCTGGGAGGCAAGCTTTTCAATTAGTTAATTGTTCTCATTGTCAGAAAGGTCTCCTTCGTTCCAGATGAGATCTCACATTAACAAGCTTCCAACCATCGTTTTTGTTCTATACCAGAGATGTCAAACTCACATCATCATGGCGGCATCTCCTGATGTATCGGGACTTTTTCCCCCTTCACTAAACCACATGTGGGTGGGGCCAGTGCATGATGCATCTGGCCTGCAGGCCAGGAGTTTGACAGTCCTGTTCTATACAGACGAGCTTTGGAGAATAAGTCAACCTCCACCTCTCTATAGCTGGAAGAAAGCTATCTTGTCACTCCTAATTATTCTCTTCATTAGGTTAGACATACCTAGTTCCTTTAACCTTGTACAGTTTGTCCTGCCCTTACCATCTTAGTTGCTCTTCTCAGCATCTTTTCTGTATCATGGCGACCAGAATTGGACACAGTATTATATTTATTTATCAAATTTATTTGCTGCCCACTTTATGATTCAGGCAACTCTAAGCAGCAATATTCCAAATGTGGCTCAATATTGAAGTATAAAACAGTACTATTACTTCTGATGCTATTTCTCTGTTGATGCATCCTAGGATTTTGGGCAGCTGCCACACATTGCTGCCTCATATTTAAGTGATGGTCCACTAGGACACCAAGTTACTAATGTTAAGGGAGGTACTGCTATTCTTTACCTGTACATTTGATTTTTCCTGCTTAAGTGTAGGACCTTACTTTTTTCACCACTGAACTGCATCTTTTTAGGTGGGGTCCAATGCTCAAGTTTGTAGAGAAACTTCTGAATATTGAGTCCATCTTCCAAAGTGTTAGCAATTTCCCCCAAGTTAGCATCAAAGGCAAATTTGATGAACTCCATTCTATCCCCTCATCTACATCATTTATGAAGATGTTGAAAAGCATTGGTCCCAAAAGCAGAAAGGTGGCCCACTGCATCCCTCCCAAGTATATATAGTTCCATTGAACTACATGTGTGGTTGATCAGCCAACTGCAAATCCATCTGGGATTTGTATTGTCTTTCCCACATTGTTTTATCTTACCAAGAATAGTCTGTGGTCTATTTTGTCAATTGCCTTACTGAAATCTAAGTATACTACACCTACAGTGTTTCCCTGATCTACTAATTTAGTGACTCTATCAAAGAAGGCAATAAAATTTGTCTGGCATGATCTATTTTGAACAAACCCATGCTGGCTTCTGGTAAACATTTTGTCATTTCTAGATAATCAAATCTGCTGCTTGATTATCTTTTCCAATATTTTCTTGGGGATTATGTCAAGATTGGTTTGAGGTTTCCTAGATTTACTTTTTTCCATTTTTTGTAGATTGGAAACACATCAGCTTTTTTCCTATGACACTTCCGCCATGGTCTAGGAGCTCTGAAAAATTTCATTCATTTGTCAGCATCTTCAAAACCCGGGGATGAAAACAATATGATCCAGAATGGGACAACTCATCATGGCCAACTTGCCATAGCCAACTCACCACAGGACAACTTGGTGTGGCCAACTCATCACCAGACAACTTGCTGCAACAATTCAAGTTAAGTATTTAAGATAATTTTAAAAATATTTTAATTTTTTATCATTCACATTTCAGTTTGTTCCCTCCTTTTGCATTCTTTTTTAATGATTCTATTCCACCATTTCTTTGATATAATTGCAATTCTTACCCCATGATAAGTTGTCCCTCAGTAAGTTGGCCAAGTCGAGCTGTCCTATATTTGCCTAGTTTGACTTGATTCATGTTCTGTCTCCTGTGGTGCTGTTTTTGGTAGGTTGGAGTATTTTTTTTTCTATGTGTAAGCACTATCAGATACTTGTCCTTCTAGAACTGTTACCCCTGGCTCAATGACAGATTCCAGATGAGGATGTAAAAATGAAAAAGAAAGCTGAGATTGAATACTCCTGCTCTTTTTCTCCAGAGAGTGATCAAAGAATCAAGCAAGCGCTTTTGAAATTAGAAACTTAACAATGAACAAGCTTCACATACAACTTTCCTGTTTGGTAACCATGGAAACGGCTACAAATCTGTGTCAACTGCAATGCGCTCTTAAGTCACCACAACTAAAAGCAGAAGGAGGGGAACCCTCTTATACCTTTAGCTGCTCAGCTGGTTTTCTGGAGCACAAGGGGTTTTCCACAGCATGCAAGAGAAAAGATACATGTGGTGGCTCTGTGAAGCTGCCACATGCAGTGCCAGAGATTGTCAGATAGATATGACTCCTTTTTACTGAGGGCTAGTACATGCATGCATACCCTTTACACTATGCTCAATAATGGCAAGCACAGTTCAAATAGTACCACTTCAACTGTGCTTGCCAGTTGCTGTAATATTTATCAACTGGTGTACTATTAACCAACCTTTTGTTATCTCAGGTGGTGTGGCTATTACATGCTGCTCAATCATTTGGGCTAGGAGATCATGGGTACGTAGCTTCTGGACACCTAGCCTTAAAGAGTGGTCTGGAAATTATATTTTTCAGGCTCCCAAGCATTTAATTCAGCAGATTCTAGTTTTTGACAAAGGAGACATCACACAGATGACTTTAAAGTCAACACAGTGCCTACCATCAAAAACACAGCACCAAGTATATTGGGAAACTTCATGAGAACTGAGGCCTTGGTAGCAGCTGAATTTAGGACTGAGCTTGGAATAAATAAGAATGGGTCTCTAATCTGATATCAGTTTTTCAAACTCATCTCAAACTTGATCTGAAGAGTTTGTCTCATATAGGGAGCCTAATATTTATCCCCCAACTGTAATTCTCTTACAGAACAGCTCACTAGGGCTCCCAATTACTTCCCATATGGACACCAGATCAGTGCCTATTCAACTGGAAGAACATTTCTAAACCATTGCCTAAAGTTATCTGTGGAAAATGACAAGAATTCAGGAGCTGGGAAAAACCTGAATATGATTCCAGAAACTGTTGCTATCAAGACATTAGAAAGTTCTTGCCATTCTGAATGGGTAGCATGCGAATTCAGTGGAGGGCAATTTTATATACTTTATGAAAATACAGTGACATATTTGGGGTGGAACATATCCTCTGGGAAGAACACATAAAATCCACTTCAGATTAAAGGGATTACATAGAAAGTAATGGACTATAATTTTCCCAAGACACCATCAAAGAGTAACTATAATTATTCTAATCTGATATAAGGCAGTTTTCTGTATTCCTGTAAGTAACAGACTCAAAATGATTCACATCCTGTAGAATTCATCTGATTGCAATTTCCATGTTGTTGCAATTTCCATGAGCAGTAGAGCCTTAACATCAAAAACAGACATCTCCCTTGTCTCTGTTGACCCAAGTAGTTTGTTCATTTTGAGGAGTTCGGTGATAAATCATCCTTAGATGTTCAGTGGGAGAAGAGGACAATATAAATCATTGGAGGCTGTACTGGAGATTCAAGGACTCAGCTGCCACCATCCGTGACTCACTCCAATTTGTTCCCTTTAGAGGAAGCTTGGGTGATTTCAGGGTCATGTTAGTGATACGTCATGATTGGAAACCTACTTTTGATTTGCATAAGTCTTTCTACTTTCACTGATATTTTCAATTTATTGAATTATATTTTAGGCTGCTTTCAATGCTGTAAATATTTATTGAATGCATTTCTATATCACCTAGAGTCTTTAGGTAATTACCGTGTTTCTCACAAAATAAGGCCGGGCCTTATTTATTTTTTTGACCCCCGAAAAAACGGCTAGGCTGTCTTTTCGGGGGTGACTTAATTTCCCCCCCTTGCATCCTCGGGTGGGCGGGCGGCGACAGCTTGGGTGTTGACCTCAGCATTGGTGGGGCACTTCGTATCGGGAGACCTTCCACCACCATTGCTTTCCCTTCTCCCTTGCTGCTGCGGCGTTAGAGCAATGCTGCGGCGTTTGGCGCAGCCACGTGCGGCCAGTCAGGGCTCCTCCCTGCAACAGGAGCCCTGCAGGGACACTTGGCTTCAGGCGCTCCTGTCGCCGCCTTCCCTTTGCCTTCAAAGGTAAAGCCAATTCTTTTAAAAACGACACCCTACTACAACAAAACCTCCCCTGCCCGAGAGGGCAGCCCAACCCCACATGGGGAGGCGAATCTCCCGGGGCCGCAGCGCAGGATCGGCCCACCTCGGGAGAAGTGCCCAGCCGTCATCCCTGCCTGGTGCTGGCCAGAGCACGAAGAGCTTCGCCTGGGGCACCCAGCACAGCTGACAGGCTGGCCCTCCTTCCTGGCAGCAGAGCTCTCACCAAGGCAGTGAGCGCCTCCCCACCGGACCCTCCGCTCATCCCGCCAGGGCTGCACCAAAGCCGTGCGGGCAGGGCAGAGCCAGGAAAGCAAGCCACGGGTGCGCGCCCGCCTGCCAAGCAAAAGAGCTGGGCTGACCTGAGCTTGGCTTCCTTCCCAAGTCCCTCCAGCGCGAACCCAAAGGTGCCACCGGGAGAGGCTGCCCGAGGCAGTGATAGCGTCCACCCATCTGCGGACAGGGAGGCAAGGTGATGGCAGCACTGCTTCCCTGACTGGCGGAGAGAGCCCAAAGCTCCCCGTCCTTTCCACCCCTCGCCCAGCCTGTTCCCATCCCCACGCATCTCCAAATGCGCCGGAAGCTCCAAATGCTGCAGCGGAATGGGCATCAGGCAGAGGTGCTGACTCGGCGGGGCTCAGCTCGGAGGAGGACGCGGCGCAGGCCGTCACCTTGCCTCCCCGTCCACGGATGGGTGGGCACTATCACTGCCTCGGGCGGCCTCTCCTGGTGGCCCCTTTGGGTTCGGGCTGGAGGGACTTGGGAAGGAAGCCAAGCTTGGGTCGGCTCGTCTCTTTCGCTTGGCACGTGGGCGCGCACCCGCAGCTCGCTTTCCCAGCACTGCCCAGCCTGCACGACTCCGGTGCGGCCCTGGTGGAATGACAAGAGGGCCCGGTGGGGAGGCGCTCGCTGCCTTGGTGAGAGCTCTGCTGCCGGGAAGGAGGGCCCGCCTGTCAGCTGTGCTGGGTGCCCCAGGCAAAGCTCTTCGCGCTCTGCCCAGCGCCAGGCAGGGGTGGAGGCTGGGTGCTTCTCCCGGGGTGGGCCGATCCTGCGCTGCGGCCCCGGGAGATTTGCCTCCCCATGTGGGGTTGGGCTGCCCTCTCGGGCAGGGGAGGCTTTGTTGTAGTAGGGTGTCATTTTTAAAAGAACTGGCTTTACCTTCGAAGGCAAAGGTAAGGCGGCGACAGGAGCGCCTGAAGCCAAGTGTCTCCGCAGGGCTCCGGTTGCAGGGAGGAGCCCTGGCTGGCCATGCATAGCTGTGCCAAATGCCGTGGTGTTGCTCTAAACGCTGTGGCAGCAAGGGAGAAGGGAAAGCAACGGTGGCAGAAGGTCTCCCGATACGAAGTGCCCCACCAACACAGGCAGCACCATATCCGGGCATGCAACAAAAGTACTTCCTAACGGCAAGCCGCCCCGCCATTTCCCCCCCATTTCGCATGTTTAATATGGGCCTTAATTTGGGGGGAGGGGCTTAATTTGATTTTATGCCAATAAAACATGGTGGGGCTTCCTATTGGTGGAGGCCGTATTGTTGGAGAAACACGGTAACATAAAACAAAGAACATGATGAAAACAATAACATCTACAATGATAATATCTAAATTTATTTAAAATTGTATAGACAAATCTATCATCTAGGAGGAACTTGTTCTCAAAGACGTGATAGATATCATTGAGGCCCATTGTCCAATCAGGTGAATACTAAGGCCTGACTGATCAAAATGGTACAAGATGCTGAATCTGCCCATTGGAATAAAGTCACCTGCATCAGACATATGCTAATGAATTGGAGCTCTGGGAGGAAAGTAGATGGATTTTTGTGTATGTGTATGGATGAAAAGACCCAGTGAATTTAGCACTGATTGAATTAAGGATAAATAATAATCAAGGTATTCTCTTGAGAGAGTAATAATAAGCCAGATGTTTACCTGAGGGTATATCATGATCCTTATTTATTTATTTTCCTTACTTAATTAAAATATTTATAGCCCATTCTCAAGTTGAAATTGCCACTACAGCTGTCATACATTTAATAAAAAGAAAATGGTAGGATAGTCATCTTTAATGGCAAAGAATCTGGAAATGGAAATATGTAAAACCTGCTATCATATGTAAGATAAAACTAGTTATAATCACTGAGAGATGCTTTTTCAAGCAAAGAATGAATTGGTTCCTACACCGAAGCAAAAAGAAGGCATAGTGAAGAACTTGATATGAGATTGTCTCTCCAATGTATAACATTGATTACCCATAAGTTTGGAGTGTTACAAGCCAAATTCATGAATTAATATTAAGGTAATTTCCAAAATGAAGTGCCACAATGGTCTTGTGGTCAAAGTCACCTGTGGCAGCTACAGGATTGACACCTGTACATTTAGTTGTTGGTCCTATAAACAAAAGGGAAAGATTCAGGGGTGCAATTCAACCAGTGTAACAACCGGTTCGGTGAGAGTGTGCTTTGCTCAACTATCCACCTGCTTCAAGACTTGAAAGATTTAACCAAAACCTTGGAATGCAAAAAGTTTAACCTCATGGAATTAAACAAAAATGAACCCTTCCCCTCAGTACTGTAAAATATGAATTATGAGAATTTAAATAAATCTTCAGAGTAGTTTGACCATGAAAAATCCATCAAAGCCTTGGGTATGGCTCCCAGAATGCCTCTCAAAGGTGGCATCAAAATTAGAATAGAGTAGGGTAGGATAGGGTAGAACAGAAGAAGAACAGAATGACAGAGTTGGAAGGGACCTTGGAGGTCTTCTAGTCCAATCCCTGCTCAGGCAGGAAACCCTATATCATTTCAGACAAATTGTTGTCCAATCTCCTCTTTAAAACTTCCAGTGTTGGAGCATTCACAATAACTTCTGGAGGCAAGTTGTTCCACTGTTTAATTCTTCTAACTGTCAGGAAATTTCTTGTTAGGTCTACGGTTCTTCTCTCCTTGATTTTAAAACACAATTAAAGAGGAACCTCCTCAAATCATGCCATGCTGCCTCATCCTGGTATGAACATGTGAGTATATGTATAATGTTCCTGAGAGGAATGAATGAAGAATGTGGGGAATGTATGACTAAAGTATATACTCCTGGCAAGATCATCCAAGACATGATTGTCATCCAAGCTGCATAGCTAAAACAAAAAGACACCTATATTGAACAGCAGCAATATAAGAAGTTTTAGGTCCCTTTAGTGACCTAAATGCATAATTTCATCTTGAATGGGATAAAGCATTGGAAAACCACACTAGTATTTTACCAAGAAAATGACATGGGTAGAAAATACAAAATGATTGATAATATAGTGCTGGCTGATTACTATCTCAATTTGGATAATAATCAACATACTAATGAGGATGATATGGATAGATTAAACCCTTTATGATATCTACTTGCTGGTGTTGTGATGAAGAAAAATAACAAGTTTCTAAGACAGAATTACAGTAGGAACATGGAATATGACATACATGAACATGGGAGAAGGTCAATTCTGTGAATCAGTGGTCGGATTCAACTTTTTTACTACTGGTTCTGTGGGCATGGCTTGGTGGGCATGGCTTGGTGGGTGTGGCAGGGGAAGGATTCTGCAAAATATCCATTCCCTCCCCACCCCACTAACCTGCTTTCCAGCTCTATTCTCCTATGCAGGGCAACAAAAAAAGACTCAGCCAATCAGCTGGGACTTGGGAGGCAGAGAATAGAAGGGGTTGGGGCCAGTGAGAGGTGGTATTTGCCAGTTCTCTGAACCACTAAAAATTTCCCCTACCTGTTCTCCAGAACTGGTCAGAACCTGCTGAATACCACGTCTGCTGTAAATGATGAGATGAATTGACTATACATTGATATCTTAGGCAGCAGAAAATTGAGATAGACCGGGACTGGACACTTTCTGTCAGATATTTACCATCCTGGACATGAAAATCAAAGAAATAATGGTGCTGCTTTCATAGTTAGGAAGGATATAGCAGTAACAGTAGTACTTAACTGTAGTATAGTCAATGACAGAATAATAAAAATTAAACTTTGTGGACAACATTTAATATTATAATTATCCAAGGTTATGGTTCAACCACTGATGCAGAAGAAGAATACTGTAAGTTAAAGAGTTTTTTCTAAACCAAGTTTAATCTGAAATTGACCGAACAAACAAGAAAGATATGCTGTATGTTGTTGGAGACCACAATGCCATGTTAGTATTAAAAAGGAAAATGTGTTTGAACTGTATTACTTACAAAACTGAAATAAAGCAGGAGAATGGCTTATCAATTTCTATAAATCCAATTATTTCTTCATTGCTAACACAGTCTTCAAATAACTACTAAACCTATACAGGGGTGGGATGCTACCAGTTCTGCCTGGCTCTATAGAACCGGTAGCTCTGAAGAACAGCAAACACCGAACCAGTTCTGTGTTTGCTGCTGTTTGGCCCACCCACCTGCCTAGGCTCTTACCTGACCTTTATTTCCTGCTTTTTCAACCTCAGCTGCTTTGCGCAGCACAGCTGAGGTTGAAAAAGCAGTAAAAAAGTGCTTTTTGAAATGCTGCGCACCCATGCGCAGTGCTTATCAGCTGTCCTAGTGGCTCAGCTAATGGTGTAGTACATGTGTGCGCAGCATATGTCTGGCAAAAACGCAAATACTGAACCGGTAGTAATGCTGACTGAATCCCACCCCTGCACATCACCAAATGGAATGCATAGAAATCTAATTGTCCAAATTATTGCTTAAAAGAAGGAAGAAGAGTTCTATAATAACAGATAAAGAAATGGCTATGGAGCAGATAATGAACTGTTCATGTGCAAGTTCCAAGTTAACTAAAAAGCAGAAGCCAACCAGTGCCTGTGATGCAATCTTGATCACATATCCCACATTTTCAAGGTGAAATCAGGAATCTTTTTGAAGTCCTGATCAGCCTTGACAGCTAACTAGAGGAACTGTGGAATGAACTTAAAGAGATTGTTAAGGTTGAATATGAAAAAAGCTTGCCAAAAATCAAGTTGAATGGAAAAAAAACCCACTGGATGTCAAAACAGATGATGGAAATTGCCAAGAGAAGAGAAGCCAAAGCTCAGAAAGACAGAGATACATGGGAGGAAGTTTACAAAAAAATTCAGAGAGCTGTTAGAAGAGACAACAGCAATATCAAAAATATGAAAAAAAAACCATGGAAAAACAAGGAAAATTTCCCAAAAGTTCTCTGAACTCAGAAGGAGGCACCAATCTTGAACTGGCATGCTAAAAGACTCAATTGGCATGTTAAAACTAGAGATATTCAGATCAACTTTAGAAAAGGCCAAGAAACAGGGGACATTTATTGGGGGGTGGATGGGAATCTATTCCCCAAAGAAGTCAGTATGTGCTTCATTGATATAAAAAGACCTTAAACTTTATTGACCATCTTAAGGTATGGGATATGGTCAGAAAAATGGGAATATCAAAAGAACTAATTTTCCTCAGAAAAATCCTACAGTATAGATAGGGGGGTGGGGGCACAGTATGGCCAAAATATTACATATGTAAGCTGCATACCATTATTTTACTGCAATTTCAGGAAATTTAATTAAAATTAAATTCAGAAAATTATATTCAGAATTATTAAACCTACTTTAACACTATTTTATTATATTCAGAAAAATACTAATTTTATATTAATACTATGCTTTATGTATAGCTATAGTAGAAATTAATCTCTAAGTAGATTTGATGGTATGGTATTCCATGCAAAAGCCACATATGCAAATACAAATTATTATTAAAAAGGATAGAAGAATCTTGTGCTTGACCACAACTTAAAGGGATATTAAATGAAAATAAGACCCATTTGCCCATTTCCATCTGAATATATCTAGTTATTCTACAGCAATTGAACAGACTTCTGGCCACAATAATATGTATAATATAATATCCTGTCCTGGATAAGGTTTAGAGATAGGAGTGATAAAAATACAGTTATTAGGACTGTTTAGAAAGTTTAGAAAGCACACAGCCATGTATCCTGAAAATGTTTGAAGCTGCTTTAATGAGTCATAGATAAGTGCAACCTTCATACTCCTGTCTTCTGAAGCCCTTTTCCAGACTGAATCCAAAACACTGCGCTATTTTAACAGCCACAGAGGCTGAGCTTTCATTGAAAAAAAGATCTGGAAATATCCATAGCAGAGGTTGGTAAATATGATGTGACTATCATGGATGGCAAAATTAACTAGTTTGATTAGAGAAAGAGCAACAACTACATTTATTAGTGACTGGACACCCCTTATGAACTTTTAGCAGAAACAAGGGGGAAATTATATTTTTCTTTTTCTTTTCTATTTCTTTTGCCGTGTCTTTTTTTTTTTTTTACATTCTCGTTACTTTTCTCTATTCTTTTTATTTTCAGATCAAAATTTGATGGTTTTCATTCTGTTGAAAATTTCTTTAATAAAATTATTAAGTACAACACACATGCACATTTAAAAAAAAATAGTATTCAGATAATGAGCTGTGACCAAACAAATCAACTATATCATTACTTAGTGATGAGTGGGTTTCTACAACATGCTCAATGATAAAATACTCGATCTCTAATCCAGCGTGTTATGGGATCAAAACTAGCTAAGCCAGTCCAGAAGACAAAACCCACAAACCAATCTGAAGCTTAGTCAGGGTTCAAGAGGACAATGTATTTGATTCTCAAAGTATTCTTCCTTGTAAGGAAACATTTTGGCACATGTCAAACTTCAGCAGTTATCCTAGTTCCATTTTTATTCATCTTGGTTGGGTTGCACAAGCCTGGATGAGAATCTTAGGCAAAGGGACTCAAATTAATGATGATTTATTCTAGCTTAGTTCCTGGGAAGTTAGGATCTTGCTAAGTGGAATGGAAGGGAAATTCTATTCCCTACAACCTTCAATAATCTGCTCTGTACAATTAGGGAATCTATGTCCCTGATCTCAAAGATTGCAAAAGAAAAGAAAAAAAATTGACTCAAAATAGACTTTTCCTTGACTGGTGTTAATTCCACATCCTAATTTTAGAACACTTTATAACTTGAGAATTGCATCCCTCAGGGATGCTGTTGGATTGTGACTACTCTTGAAGACAATCTGGAATCCTGAACTGGTACAGTTGGTACAGTTAACTTCATTAATTTGAGTCCCATTATTTAAAGTTCTCCTCCCAAGCTTGTTGGTATAAAATATGGTAGCAAAAGTACTTCCTGGAGCTGACATTAGATCATATTAGATTAGAATTACAGACATCTCATTGGCTCCCATTGTTTCTTGTCCCAAAAAGAAGCCTTTTAAGAACTAGTTTCAAGTTGAGCGGAAACATACTACAATAAGCCACAACTGCACTTCTCATAACAGAAATAGGCTATCCATACCGGTAATTTTTCAGCCACAACCAACTTTAAGATGTACGGACTTCAACTCCTTGAACCTTCTGCTTCCATGGTTATATCTTTCTAGTTCTAACAGAACCTTTAAACCATTTTGGAAGGATTTGGACAATCTGTTCCAAAGGGAAAAAGAGGAGTGGTAGATGGCAACATAGGGTTTCTATTGAATTGTTTTGTTAAGAAGCATTTGCTCCTGGAGGGTGCTGAGCTTCACAGCATTAATTCTTAAAGAAAAGGAAATGCAAAAAAAAAAAGCTGCCCTGGAGAAGTTCCCAATACGTTGTGCTGCCTATATTTAGAAGAAGAAATGCATTGAATAATAAACACAGAAAATGGAATCCCTTACCCTGTGGCCCAAATTCAGTAAAACCACCTATAGGCTGTATCTAGCAGGAATAAAGAAAAAAAAAAGGCGGGGGGGGGGGGAGAGAAACATCCTTTGAAATCAATTTTTATTCCATAAAACATTGCTTTTCTGATGAGAATAATATACAGTATGGACAGGTTTTCTTAGACATGCACCTGCCTTTGATTTAGCTAGATATATTATATTGTAACGTGTCAAAATAGATTTGGCAAGTCCCAAAACTTCCCCAAAGGAAAGCCAGGTTGCTGTTTATTATATTTGCTGTCTGTTGTGTCCATATTAAGAATGAGAGAGGGAGTGAGCTATGTTTTATTTATTGCTTATTACAATATATTTATAGTTGCTTTATAATTTAAAAACAGAATGATAAATGACTGGTTAATTATGAAAATGAAATTTGCTTGTATAATAATATGACCATATTAAATTAACAATTTAAGCAATTGTCATTTGTATCATTCATTCTAAATGCAAAATTTGGAATGCTTCTTATTGATTCCATCCAACAAGTTGCAAAGATGATTTGCCAAGTCTGTCTACCAACAAGGTAACTCTCCAAAAACAAAACAGAATGAGACTAAATTTGATGTTGTCGATGAAGCCAACGAAGAAAACGTTGAGTCTCAAAAGGGGACAACTTTGGCCTAGGGCTATGGAAAAAAACATTTCAGAAAAAAATGTCGCTTAATGCATCCTTGTGGGAGAGGTGGTCAGCTAGTGGTCCCTCTTGATTGTGTGAACCAGAGCTGTGTTTGTGTGACCCAGCAGCTGACCCTCCATATATACCAACCAAACACACATGCAACTCAATATTTCATTAGAAAGAAGAAACACCTTTGGACTCTTGTGGTAAAGTGGTGAAAGGAATTCCAGAAGTTATGCTCTTTACATTTTCCTTATCTAGGTGACAAACCAGTGGAACATTACTTCAGAACACAAAGAGAAAAGCTGCAGGTACCCTCTATTCATTCTCCATCAAAGAAAACAAGAATGGGAAAAACTAACCTAGCATGTCAAGGAGAAAACTAGGCAAAGCCTAAATCTTTTATTTTGTGCACTGGCTTCTTACTGGCAAGGGGATAAATTATAGTAAGGAATAAAATTATCAATGGCTACTAATCACAATTCCTGTATTATGTCAGTGTTGGAGATAGTTTGCATTTCAATATCACTGGGAAATTCAAGCAGGCACAAGTGCTACTGTTTTCATATTTAACATGGGCTTATATTCAGTATCGTCTTCAGCTATCTAGTTGGGCATTATAGAAACAAAAAACTGGATTCTCCACTTGATGAATATTCCTCTATTACCTATTCTTGCCTCTGACTAATTTTGGCTAAGCCATTTTGTACCACTGAGCATCTTTAAATCAAGATCGGAGGTCCAATCTTCAACAGTTATTTCCTGGAAAATGCTAGTGACTCTTCCCGGAGAAAAGAAATGATCAGCATTGGATAAAAGGAGGACAGTATAGGGTCAGTTTTCACATTGCTTATCCATTCACAGAGACATCCACCAAGCCAAAGTTATTAACTGATAGTTGGAATCAATATATAATAGTCAGAGGTTCACACACTGTTATGGAAGGAATGGCCAACAGTAAAAGGCCACCTAAAACCACAGTGCTAGATACTATCAAAGCCAACACCAGCCAGAGCATAAAACAATTGAAAGAAGTTGTACACAATCAGAAAATACAGAGAGAGATGGTCCATAGAATTGCCAAGAATGGACATGCTTGAACATCATCATCATCATCATCACCTTGTGCAAGTCATAATATTGTTGTGGATTTATATGATGTATAAACCCAGCCACTAAGATTAGTAAACACATATACCCTCCACATATACCAACAAAACACACACATGCAACTCAATACTTCATTAGAAAGAAGAAATGGCATTTATGACTTAGCATGATGTGTGAATCAGGCCTCTATATATTATTCAGCCTGACTGAAAACAGGAAGGTTTACCAGTTGGTCATCTAGATACCTCCTCAACTCAGAATGAGAATTCACAGTTAGGATACTTTAAGTGGGCAGCTATCTGGGTTTTGCTCAAACAGCTCTAGCAAGAAAGAGCTCACCATCTAAGGGTGAACTGCAACCCTCTGAATGTTGTGGACTAAAATGCCCCCAATCCCTTTTAAGCCCTGCTTAGTGTGCTGATAGATGTATGGTTAAGAAGAACTTGGAGGGCTATCCCTACATTGTTGTTACTATTCAGAAGTGTCCTATAAGTTTGAACCAAATCTATCCTTGCTCTTTCTTTCTTTCTTTCTTTTTTTTCTTTCTTTCTTTCTTTCTTTCTTTCTTTCTTTCTTTCTTTCTTTCTTTCTTTCTTTCTTTCTTTCTTTCTTTCTTTCTTTCTTTCTTTCATCTATCTATCTATCTATCTATCTATCTATCTATCTATCTATCTATCTATCTATCTATCTATCTTAACACTTATTAGATTTAGCTCTATTAATGTTGTGAAGGGTGTTAGAATTTTCCACACTATCTTCAACCTTTCCTCTTAACATTGACAGTCTTTTTACCTTCTTTTTATATCATTCCTCAAAGCAATTCTTAATTTAGAAAATTGGCAATATTAACACAACCTATGAAAGCCAGGGAAGAGACCTGGCACAACAGGAATGAGAGAGTAAAAATCTGCAGAAAACCCAGTTCAATCTATTTTCTTCCCTTCAATCAAACCAATAAACATTATTCAAAAGAGAATCATTTGGAACTCTGATCATCCAAGGTAGGGTGGAATTCAGTTGACCTTTTCCTCTTTTTCATTTGCCTATTCAGAGCTAGGGCTATACCCTCTGAAGTCTAATTAACTTGCATTATTATTCTTAACATGCAGAACAACTTATTGAAAACAGTGAAGTTATTCCAAAGGGAGCATCCTTCAAGCATCTTGGCCACCTCACTTTGCAAGTAAGGTTTATACCGTGATGGGGAGAATGAAATGGATGCACACACACACACACACACACACACACACACACACACACAAACATACACACCAAGCATATTTAGTGACTCCTAGATGAATCCTCATACAAAAACATAGGGTAATTACAGCTAGGAGGAATGAAAGGACTGGTAAATATAGTTTAACACATAAATGATCCTGTTTAGCCATCAAGTTGCTAACAAATGGATTTTTTTACATTTCATTGTAGAAAATTACAAGGCAGGTAATAATTTCCTAGAAGACTGTGAAAATAATTTTAAGGCTAAAGGCTATTTGAAAAGGCACCACAATCAACAAAAATAAGCATTATTTGTATTTGAGCAGTCTATTTTATGAAACAAGAGAGCTGATTTTGAGTTACTGGTCTGACTAGTATTGAGTCTCAAATGAGCATATGAGAACTGGATGAAATATCCCATGCATTCAGATATACAAGGTTCAACACTTATATCTTCAAGGGAGGGGGGAGGAATAACATCCCCTTGAAACTTGAAGTATTATGGTTTCCTGGGGTATAATTCTTTCTGGTACAAGGCAGATAACAAAGGTTAAAGCTGAAATAAAAATAAGATGTTTGGACTGTATTTCCCAAAAATTGTTAAAGGAAGTATAGGCTATTGACGTTGCAACATGCCAAAACTTGACATGTAATCATCTTCTGTGGAGAAAAGCTGCTCATTTTAAGCAGAGACCAATCTGCTGCTGTATGTAAGTCCCACTTGGATTTAATTTTGCACCTTATTTCTTCTGCTACTCCACAATTGCCTGACTATTCAAGTGCTAAGAAGTATATTGTATTTGTTAACAGAGAGACAGATTCAGCCAATGGTGAGAGTGACAATGGTTGGAATTTGAGAAAATGTGAGTTATATCCATACTCAACTATGATGCAGAAAGAAAGGGTTTTGGCTGGTCTGCTAAACTGACCTGCATCACAAAGATATTGTTAGAATGAAATGAGATAAAAAGAACTGTTGGTACCTTAAGAACCTTGAAAGAGCACATAAGACATTAAATGTAATAAAAAACAAAAGAGTAAATAGTACATTTTCAAATGCTACAAAGAAGAATCACAATCAGAGCAAAAATAGAATCAAGTGAGTGTATGCCATATGAATAAATACTGTACATATAATATGCACATGAATGGATTTATTTGTTAGACCTTTAAAAAGAATAAGGAGCAGAATGATGATACCCAAGAAACAGAATGATAATACCCAAGTAATCAGGATAAAGCTGAAAGCCGGACAAAATTGAAAAGAAATAATTTTGTTTTTTTCAATTCTTCTGTTATAGAAGTAGAAAGGTTGTTGGAGATCAGAAATCTAATAAAAGTACAAGCTGTGGACCTAGACCTTTTAAATCATTGATGTGAAAGAAAGAAAGAAAGAAAGAAAGAAAGAAAGAAAGAAAGAAAGAAGGAAAGAAAGAAAGAAGGAAGGAAGGAAGGAAGGAAGGAAGGAAGGAAGGAAGGAAAGAAAGAAAGAAAGAAAGAAAGAAAGAAAGACCTACTAATCTGGAAATCGAATAAATGAATTGAGAGCCACTGATTTCTTCCAAAGCTCTATTCAACATAGGATTTACAATTCAAAGTTTAATTAGTAGTTGTCAGGCAGCTAGGTATCCTAAAGATGAATAACCTTGTTATTTTAAAACCACTTTTAGGTCATACATGATTAATATAGATTTGTTCTGACCAAACACTTGAATAAGTTTTCTTAAGATTTTTTTAAAACTAATTTTCTGGTAGTTAAATTGTGTTTTTTTTTAAAAAAACAAGATCTTAAACAAGGGTAGTTGGGAGTTCAGGATTGCCTTAATTACACATGTATACAGAACATGTCACACATCAACCAGAATATTTTGCCTCTGTTAACATAAAATTTGACAACAATCTCACAGATGCCATGACTACCATACTCAGCCTCTCTTTATTATAAGAATCCAAGAAAAATACTGAATTAACTCTGTAGCCCTTGTAGGACTGAGCTAGAATATCTTTGAGAGCTAACTCTCAACCTTGGTTTAAGTAGCTCTGGTAGAAAAAGTCCTCTCAGCATCTGTTCCATTGACATAAATGTAGGAGATTTCTTGAAATGCTTAGCTGAAACACATTTCTCCAAAAGGTCCTCCCATTTTTTCCTGATGTTTTCTGAACTTCTGTATGGTTGGAGATGGCATTTGTTTTCTGTGTATATCTTTTCAATACCCTGAAACTTCATGGTTCCCATACTCCCAGTATGAAAGAGCTTCATGGGAATAATTCCCTCTTGATATATTTTCTTGACATTTTGTTTTGAACAGGCCATGGTGGATATTCACATGCACCATCTAGGCTCTGATAACAAAATAAGTGCAAAAATATAACAGAATTTCACCAAAATTGTCTTTTGAAAGAAATTTAGCCAACAAACTATCTTGAATTGAACTGGATGAGAACTGATAAAAGAATATAGTAAATCTTTAAAACGATTCACAAATTATTTGGGATCAAAGTTGTGGGAACCAGGCATGCACAGAGAATGCATCCAAAACTATTTTCAAAATCACCACATGCTTTATGTGTCTGTATTTATTATGCTGCCCATCTCCCTTATTATGAAGACTGGTTCCCTTCCTGGTTATGGAATTGGTGGGTATGGGAAAGGATGAGGGGTGTCTCGCAGTGGTAGAATTCAAATTTTTTTACTACCAGTTCTGTGGGCGTGGCTTGGTGGGCATGGCAGGGAAAAGATACTGTAAAATCTCCAGTCAGAGGTGGTATTTGCTGGTTCTCCAAACTATTCAAAATTTCCGCTACCGGTTCTCCAGGACTGGTCAGAACCTGTTGAATACCACCTCTGGTGTCTCAGATGAAAAATATAGGACTCATTCCCAATTCCTATCATCTTTCATTTTCTCCTATGGATTTCAGACTGAGCAGGGAGTAATATCAAGTCACACATTGCCCAGATGAGAGAAGAAAGCATGCCAATCCTTGGAATTCAGCCTTTGGACATGTTCAATAAATTCTTTGGCAGCAAGTCTCATAAAATACAATTCAGTGGGGCCATTGTAAATGAATGTTCACTTTACAAGAAATTTTATTAACTATCAGTTAAGAACTATTCTCCTGTGGTTTGCCAATCTGTTCCAGAATTGCAGGTAAGTTTAGCTTTTGGAAGCCTACACTTAAAATAAAAAATAGGAACAAATAATAATAAGACCCTTCTTTGTATAATGGGAGTTTGGGTTCAGTTGCAATTAGAAAGTTTTGCTGTGTGATAAAATATATATCCTTTGCATACAGTACTCATACTTGTAGTTACTGATATAAAAAGAATGAAGGATCGGTACAATGCTGCATTGTTAAATATAAATAAATTTATTTTGGTTCTTTTCACTTGAAAAGAAGCAGAATTCTATTTCTATGCCATCTAATAGCCAGAACTCTCTGGCTGCTTCAGACAACAACAACAATAATTGTCACAATGGGCTCAATTTCAGATACTGACCCCACTAAGAGAGAGCATGCTTATGTCAGCATGAGCATTTCCTCTTTAAAAAAAAAAAAAACTGGTCACAGCGACCTTAATTTTTTTATTTGCTTTCCCAAGAACAAACAAAATCATCTTCTAGTCTCCTTCTTCAAAGCAAATATTGAATGGCCAGCTTGGGATTTAATTTAAGGCAGGAGAATGCTATGACCATCAGCATTTAGGACACTCAGTCATATTACTGGTCCATGATGCTCAGCATTGTCTACACTGCTAGATGGTAGCAGAGAGGAAGGTTGCCATGTAGCCCTTATACAAATACTGGAATCCAAATCTAAAAAAAGAGAGAAAAGAAGCGATGACTGTCCCATTACTGTTATTTCTACTCTGTGTTCATCAGACAAGTCCCTGTCACTATTGGCTGAACCTATTACTTTAGAACAGAGTTTTTGTAATGCAACTTTTATGGTAGCATTGGAGGGTTATTCTGTTGTGGCACAATTTTTCATTGGACACAGCATGCCACAGGCTTGATAGAGTTTCCTGAAACTGGATATAGACAGAAAAGCCAAATTTGCAAAACCTGAGTACAGAAGCAAAGGAATACAATGGTCTGATCCAGTTTAGACAAGGTCCATAGAAAAGGATACTCAGGTATGGATGCCCTCCTTATTTCATAGTAGTGACACCACCAGGCGACTGCTGCAGTTTGGTCGATGCTGACCAGCCAAATCTGAGAGCATTGTGAACATTTCTAATAACAGGTCTCAGATTTTTAAAGGAGCACTATTTTAATTTCCCATGATACTCTGAAGCAATGATATAGTAGTGCTATTTTGGGGAATTAAGAAGGGCAGCCTCCAGTTGTAATGACTGAGAGCTAATTATAGTTCTGGAAAATTCTCAAGTAGAGTCCTGGTTGCTTCCTCTGAATGCCAAATCTGCTTTCTTGGCCTGGCAAGTGCATACTTACTTAGCCATGTTAAACAGATATGTCTATTGGGCAGAATAAAAAGTACTTAATTAATTAAAATGATAGCTGTCCAATTGTGGGATTCATTACCATGAGAGGTAATGATGGTTATTAGCTGGGAAATCTTGGAGTTAAGAAGGATTCTAAGCAATTACGGCCATCATGACTATGAGTGTTTATAAGTTTATATTGTAATATCTCTAATACCAGTTGGGGAAGAACATCAGCAGCAAGAGTGACATCGTGAGCATTCTCTATGAGTTGATCTTACTGGAAGTATCTGGATAGTTGGTTTGCAAACAGAAATACTCTTGATCCGGTTCCTTTTCTTCAACTCACACAAATATACTTGAATCAGAGAGCCCACACTCAATGTCACTAATGAGGATATAAAGTGGGGACAGCAAGGTAAACAGCATGTACTAACTTTGATTAAAAAGTAAAGTCTGGTTTCTTTGATTTGCAAGCCTCCGTTTAAGTCTTTGTTTTGGGTTCATTTTTGGCTTAAGTGTACTGCCAGATCTTACAAAGTGAATAATTCAAAATTAAATTTTTATTGATAAAATGCTGTCTCATCTCTTCACCTTGACACTGGATATGGGATCTGCAGCAAAAAGAAGGCTGGGGAATTCGGGAGGCTGAAGTCCATACAGGTAGCCCTCCATTTAACAACCATTCCTTCCACCCTCTGTTCCCACCTTCCAATAAGGCCAATAACTTTATTCTGGAAATTACATGTTCAGAAGGAAGCCGAATCCAGTAAGCCCCTTGAAATTAACAGGATTAACTTCTGCATATACAGATAGTCCTCAATTTACAACAGTTCATTTGGTGACCATTCGAAGTTACAATGGCACTGAAATGACTGCTTTTCAACTTGCAGTCATTGCAGCATCCTCATGATCAAAATTCAGATGCTTGTCAACTGGTTCATATTTATGACAGTTGCAGTGTCCTGGGATCATGTGATCAACTTTTGCAACCTTCTTAACTTAATAACTGCAGTGACTTACTTAACCATGGCAAGAAAGATTGTTAAATGGGGCAAAATTCACTTAGTACTAAAGGAGCAGCTCCTCACATTGTGGCTGCTGCAATGAATATGAGAAGCCCAGCACAGTTAACATTTCTAGCCCAATGACTTCTTCGTTAATATTCACCATACCTGTCAATTTACCAACTCCATTTACTGCACCAGTGAACATCACACACCCAGTCACTATTGCTTCACCAATGTATCTCCCAACACCAATGACATTAGCTGGCCCTTTAAATATAGCCATGAGACCTGTGAAAAGCATACCTATCCTTCTCCAGGCATTGCCAACCTCTTCCCCCTAGTAAAAAAAAAAACCTTCATGCAGTATTAAAAAGAATAGAAAAGGGGGCTGCTATATATTGTTTAATGGATTGCTAAATTGGCAAAATGGACTGCTAAATTGGCCACGCCTGCCCTGTCACATGACAACCTAGCCATGCCCACCCAGTCATATGACCACCTAGCCACATGACCACCAAGCCATGCAGAGCCACTCATGTTACCACCAAGCCACACCCAGCCAATCATGTGACCACCAAGCCACACCCATCCAGCAAGCCATGCCCACCCAATCACATGACCACCAAGCCACACTGACAAATTAAGCCACGCCCACAGAACTGGTGGTTAAAAAATGTGAAGCCCACCCCTGTACTAAACCAACCAGATAGCATGGTTATGGGTGATAGGAGTCATAGTCTAGCGTAAGAATCTTATATGCCCATAGAAAGAAAGACATGTTAATTCCCACAATGGAAGAGTGGTTGGTAAAAGTGATAGAGTTAGTGGAGATAGCTTGGAAACCACTTCTGGACTTCTTGCTCAAAACTGGGGGGGACACTCCAAAATGTTGATTTTAGGTTTTGATTATCAGAATAATTTTGTTATTGTAGAAATGGCATGAACTGTTGTAAAATGTAAAGAAAAAGATTGAGGTTGGAGGATTTATTATTATTATTATTGTTGTTATTGTTGTTGTTGTATTTTACTGCACTGAAAAAAAGCCAGAAGCCACCATTTCTCTCTCTCTCTCTCTCTCTCTCTCTCTCTTTGTATTTTTCTCTTTCTTTCTCTTAGTTTTCTAACTTTTGGGTTTTTTTCTGTATTTTTATTTTAAAATGAATCTTAATAAAAGTGTGTGTATATATGTATGCATGTTCATGTGTGTACGCAGGTACATGTGTACAAAGATGGGAATCAAAGTCTAATAAATCTGGAATAACCCAGATAGGAGAACCTAACACCAAGAATAAGTGCTTACTGTTCATTGAAAACTCCTAGTTCTATGGAGTCCAAACATTTGCTGATGAATTCCAGCTCAACAATTTATTGTATCTTAAAGACATTCTTTGAAATGTTTGCTGCTGCCAAAGGATGGCTGCTTCAACAGGTTGAACAGAATGTTCCCTGGAAGCTGAAACTGCCTTGATTTCCTGAAGTTGCCATTTTGCTGCTTAATCTGTATCCATTTAGCCAGATGGGAAATGGCCTTATACTTAAGCCATCTGTTTTGTTGGTCTAGCTCAGAACTGTTTACTCTGGCTGGCAGCAGCTCTCCTGGGGCTCCAATGCAGGTCCCTCATATATCCCCACCACATGAGAAATCCCTGTTTAACTTGGAAACAGCAGGAATTGGACTTTCTGCAAGTAAAGATTGCATGCTGGCAGCGAATTACAGTTCCACGATAAGGCACTGACACAGCCTACACAAATGACTTATTATCTGCTCCACTACATCATTCTGAAAGTAAATATCTCTAACAGGTTGCTCCAGAGTTTTTCTGTGGCCTCAACTATCTCTTGCAGTCCCATAAGAATGTCTTACATACATTCCCAAATTTGAGCAAAGCAATCCCATCATATGCATCTTTGTCTTTTAAGATTTTTGGTTACCCCTTTTGGACTTGATATATTTATACTATTTGTGACATGTTCAAATAGAAATAGCACTTAAGATTTATATACTGCCTCCTAGTGCTTTACTGCACTCTCTAAGCAGTTTACAGAGTCAGCATATTGCCCCCAACAATCTGGGTCCTCATTTTAGTGACCTCGGAAGGGTGGAATGCTTTGAAGCTAGCATGAATTAGTCATTCCAGGATCCATACTAGCTAGCAAATATAAGGACTTGATTATTTTGTGACTTCAAGTATGAAAAACAGTAACAACAAAATAAAGCACCATTCCTGTTCAGGAAAATGATCTTGTAGGGATGTAGCATCATTTAACTTCAGGTCCCATTTATTCTGTTCTGTAGAGACGATGGAGCAATATATTTGATGTTTCTGGACCATGTTAATCATTAGAAGGGCACTGTTAGCAGATGGGCAACTGCCTTGAGGTTCTTCACAGGCAGGTAGAACATTCTACACATTTGTAAAAGTAGTATGTCATGCTCCAACTGGGCAAATTACTGAGCCTTTGTCAGGGTGCCAAATATTATTTGATCATGCAAAGGTACAGTTCAAAATCATAAAGGGACATGGCTGATGTCAAATACAGAACTAGTTTTATATCTGCCTGTGAGCTTAACTATCAGATTCACTTATTTCTGATAAGTGCTTAAGATGAACATAAATTGTAGTTACCTTCCAGTCAGTGAAACAATTGCTTGATAAGAATTGAAGAAATCTGCATTGAGAAGTCCAAAATCACAGCACTAGTTTGTTAATAGTGTCTTGCAAGGTGGCCAAACTCAATGCAAGCAAATTCTGTAAAACCTCTGTGAGTCTTGTACAAACTTAACATATTCCCCACTCTGCCCCCAAAAATGAAAATAAGTGCTTGTTTCTTTTTCATCTTTGTTTTTCCTGTTATAACTTGAATAAAACCATCCTTTCATTCTATTAAATTCAAATTCATTGAAAACATCGCTAACGTTCTAACAAAAACATCTCAGTTTACAGAAAAAAATTTCTAAGAGCTTTGGCAGAATTCAATATGGGTGCAATATGCTGATTCTGTAAACTGCTTAGAGAGGGTTATAAAGCACTATGAAGCAGTATATAAGTTTAAGTGCTATTGCTATTCAAACTCGATCCAAAATCTGTCTGTTAGTTTTGCAAGGGCTGCGTATGTGTGATTGTGTGCGAGTGTGTGAAAAGGAGGACAGGGAATTCCATTTCTGTGGTGATTTGGGCTAACGTAAATATAAAATTATCTTTTTTTTCTTTTTCTTAACAAGATAAAACAGCTTTGCCACCTTTTAAACTGCTTTCAACAGCCTGCCAGCACTCCCTTTTGAAATTTGGGACAAAACGCCTAAAGGGAATAATGTTATGTTACAACTTGATATTATTCGTGGTACGACAGCTATCTTTAAAAAAAGAACTTTTCTTACTTTATTTATTGGATGTAATTTCTGCCCAAAGTGTAACTTATCGTAGTATTTGTAATGATGCTATCTCAGGATGCAGTATTGTTACCTTGTAGTATTGTGTCTCCAATTTCAAGAGAATACTCCAGATAGCTGAATACCTTCACCTAAGGAAGTAATAAAGCTGTTTTTCTTCTTCAGTTTAAAAAGAAGAAAAAGAAGCTGCAGCTGCTTCATCTTTAAAGATATATTTACCTCCCAATGAACATACCATAATTTTATTTCTGGGAGGTAAATCCAATTTTCATGGGACATTCTGCTTCACCACTGCCTCCTCAATTTATCAGGAATTGTGGGGCAAAACCTGGTAGAAAAGAAGCAAATTACTAAATGAATATAGTCATGAGAAAACTTCACAAGATCTGTTGATATGATACAACAATCAGCTGACTTCTTTAGCTGACTTTGAAAAACTCTAATACTTGCTTAGGAATCCACTACGAGATTCCAGAGCTGTAAGATAGACAGGTAAGCTGGGAGGAGTGGGGAAATGGAATTAACAGGCCATTAATTTTCCATGCAAGAAGAATAAACAGTCTTGTGATACCTTAAAGCAGGGGTGTCAAACTCATGTCATCATGGCAGCGTCACGTGATGTATCGGGACTCCTCCCCCTTGATTAAACTGGATGTTGGCATGGCCAGTGTCATGCCCCTGTCGGAATCTGATTTGGAGGGGGAGGCCGAGCAGCTGACAGGGAGTGGGAGTGTGGCTCCATTGGCTGTGGAAGAAACTAGGGAAGGGCAAAGGCCAGCTGGGCAGAGCAGGAAAGAGGTAGAGCAAGCGAGAGGGAATTCGGAGGAAGACCCAGGCCCACCCCCCTCTTCATCCTAGGGCACGCAGAGAGGAATGGAGAAGGGAGCAATGTGAGTTGCATGGCTTACAGGGGAGGAAAGGGCTCCGATTCCCTTCATTAGCTGCAGCTGAGAACACAGTGTTTAAAAAGGGAGGCTGCGCACAGCAAAGTTGTTGGGAGCAAATTGTGAATTATCTGGTATCATCGAGGCTTATCTGGGTTGCTGGCATCTTCCCAACTATGTGTGTTTTACTGGGTTTTCAAATCTGCAATTCCTTCTCCTGCCCTGTCAAGTTAATTACTGCAGTGTGGTTTGTGTGGATTTTTATTTACAGTTTGTATGTATTTTGTTTTCAGACTGAATTTCCTCCACTGAAAGACTGTGCTTGGGAGAGTTTTTCCTCCAGCCAAAGGTAACTTGAACATTGGGGGCAAAGTTGGAGGTATTAAAGGGACACTTCTTGCTTATTTGACTATGTTGCCTTTGTGCCACACTCTAGATCATCACAGCCAGGATGTGACACATAAAGCCTGCGGGCCAAGAGTTTGACAGCCCTGCCTTAAAGTTTCATAAATTTATTAGATAAGTGTTTGTGATTATCCCCTTCATCAAGTTTAATGGAATACTAAGGAAGGAAATATACTGTAAATATATTTTGTTGTTGGGTGAGAGGAAGGAGCTAGTGGTAAAAAGAGGTCTGAGAGAATGATAATCACCTATGTAGTAGCTGTGCAAAAACAGTTGGTACAAAACAGAAAATCTTGCATGGGTTAGCTGGTTAATATATACAGTGATTAGAAACCTTGCTCCTTCCTTAATCCATGAGAAATGGTAGTAAATCTCTTTAACAACTTCTGAAATGTTGAATCTAAAAATAAATGTGGGAATTCTTCATGTTTCCCAGACAATATATTTGTTGACCTCACAATTATCAGCGCCAAGTAAAGGAATTACAAAGAACACTGTATGTTATTTGTAATTTGTAATTTGTAATGTTATGAAGTATTTAACTATTCATATCCTCCATGTCTCACCAACTTCTGGCTTTCTTTTTAACTGTATATCTCCTGACTGCAATTTGACTGACCTATGCCTGCTTTTCTCTTCCAAGCTATTAGCAATCTGAGATGTCTTAATATGTTTCCATTTTTATTCTAATAAAATAACATAAAATATTTTATTATTTTATTCTTCCTGGGAAAGCACATATGGTTTCTTCCCTTCTCTATTCTCCCAACCACCTTAGGAAGTAGAGAAACAGAGGGATATGGAAAATGACTCAAGTTCTGAGCAAAACAGCTGAGCAAAACAGGAATTCAGGTCTTGGTAATCTAATTATAAACTATAGCCATTGCAAACTAATTGCTATGTTATATTTTATTATATGCATTTTCAAAAAAACATATAAACTAGGATAGTTTGGGGATATAATTGCAGAGTTGGGAGAAATTGCCAAGTTATCTAGTCTAAGCCTTGTTCATTCAATGGCAGGTAACCATTACAACTGTTTGAAAATATCTAATTGAAAACAAAGTTCTTTTTAAAGTTAAGCAAGATTATTTTCTTTAAGATTTGATTTTACTGGTTTGGAGTCAACTTCTAGAACACGGGTGTCAAACTTGCATCGTCACAGCGTTGTCATGTGACGTACCATGACCTTTTCCCCCTTCACTAAATCAGACGTAGGTGTAGCCAGCATGTGACGCATCTGGCCTGTGGGTTGCGAGTTTGACAGCCCTGTTCTAAAATAGATAATAATAATAATAATAATAATAATAATAATAATAATAATAATAATAATAATAATAATAATAATAATAATAATAATAGACAAACCATCAAGTGCCACCAACCTGAAGCCTACAAATACCTGGGCATACTGCAGCTGGACAATATCAAGCACGGGCAAGTGAAAAATGTGGTCAGCAAAGAATACACACAAGGGTCAGAAAACTTCTAAAAAGCAAACTGAATGGCAGTAACACCATTAAGGCTATAAATACCTGGGCCATACCCGTTATCAGATATACTGCTGGGATCATAAACTGGACACAGGCAGAGCTGGACAGCCTGGATAGGAAAACAAGAAAACTGATGACCTTACTCTATGTGCTGCACCTGTGTAGTGACGTTGACAGGCTATATTTGCCTAGAAAAGCAGGCGGCAGAGGACTTTTGCAAGTGAAGCAGACAGTCGAAGAAGAGAAGCATGCTCTTGCAGATTATGTGAAAGACAGTGTTTAACCAGGTTTGATGGAGGTCAACAAAAGGAAGCTGCTCAAAGTGCAGCAAAGCAAGAATCAATATAGGAAAACAGCGATGCAAACTCAGGCTGACAGCTGGTGTAACAAAGCGCTGCATGGACAGTTCCTTGAAAAGATCCAAGGAAAAGTAGATAAGGAAAAGACCTGGTTATGGCTGACCAATGGAACACTGAAGAAAGAAACAGAAGGCCAAATACTTGCAGCCCAAGAACAAGCCATCAGAACGAATGTAATCAAAGCCAGAATAGAAAAATCTGCTGATGACCCCAAACGCAGACTCTTCAAAGAAGCGAATGAAACCATTGATCACATACTGAGCTGTTTCAAGACAATAGCTCAGACTGACTACGAACAACGTCACAACTCAGATGGTCCAGTGGAACTTGTGTCACAACGACCATCTGCCTGTAGCAAAGAACTGGTGGGATCATAAGCCTGAAAAAGTGGTCGAAAATGAGCATGCAAACCTACTGTGGGACTTCCGAATACAGACTAACAAAGTTCTGGAACACAATACCCCGGATATCACGATTGTAAAGAAGAAAAAAGTGTGGATCGTCGACATTGCCATACCTGGTGACAGCAGAATCGATGAGAAACAACTTGAAAAAGTCACCAGATATCAGGACTTGAGAATCGAACTGCAGAGACTCTGGCATAAACCAGTGCAGGTGGTTCCAGTGGTACTCGGCACACTGGGTGCTGTGCCTAAAGACCTAGGCAAGCACTTAAAAATAATTGGTGCTGACAAGATCACCATTGGTCAGCTGCAGAAGGCCACCTTACTGGGATCTGCTCGCATAATCCACTGATACATCACGCAGTCCTAAACACTTGGGAAGTGTTCGACTAGTGATTTATGATACAAAACCCAGCATGGTTATCTCATCTGCTGTGTATACTGTCATTTTTGTATACATCATCATCATCATCATCATCATCATCATCATCATCATCATAATTGTGTCCTATCACTTACATGGGATTCTTGAAGATAGCTATGTTATTGACTCATATATTTACAAATCATTCATACCTGATTTTGTAGCATTACAATAAATCAAAATGTTTCTTCTGTTTAAAAGACTACATCAAAATTTCACAAACATATTTTTGAGCAGTAATGACCACAATGAAAATTCCAAAGAGAAATAATTTAAAATAAAAGAATTCTGCTCACTATAACTGATGTCATTTTGAGGATGCTACCCATGTGTCTTCAACAAAGGGGTTCATATCCTTTCATAGGGGAAACTCAGCACGCTAAATATGGAAACACTAACAATCTTTCAAGAATTCTCCAGAGACCAACTTAATATCAGAATCACACATTTCTTCTGGATGATGAAAGCACATTACAGACTGATAAAAGGCAATCACTGTTCATTTTTACAAGTCTCTGCTGATGAACGATTTATTGGATGCTCAGAAAAACTGGAGTGGAAAAAGAGAAACTGGCAACTCTACACTCCATCAAACCATGATGGATTCATTCTGTTCCAACAATTACCAGGGTTTAACATACAGAGTTATTCTGTGCTAATTGGTATTGCTTTCTATTCTCAAGGAGAATGTAGTGATCCTACTACTATCACTCAGAAAAGAAAAAAGGAATTCTATACATTGGATAATGCAGAATGGGGGCGGGGGGGAGGAAGGGAGAATGCAAAATACAGAATGCATAGGAATGCCATAAAACTGATACTGCCTCTGTTATTAAATGAACCGAGTAGAGTTCCAGGATTTTGGAATTATTTGTCCAAACTGAACCTATATATAGTCCTTCTTATAAGTAAATATTGCAGTCTGAGTAGTTTATTGCAGAGTCAGACGGCAAAGGACTTTTAACTTTAACAATAATATTTCTGTACCTACAACTAACCCACCACCCTGAGAGAATTAAATGTTTAGATCAGTTTTCCCCAGACTAGTTCCTTTCAAATGTGCTGGCCAACACCACCAGACAGCATTTCTTTAGAAACATTATCTAGACATAGAGATAAGTCAGTCAATTGCCTAAAATACTTCCAGTTCTACTACTCTAATCTTCCCAAATGTCCATGCAAACTGGAAATATTTCCACCAGCAAAAACATTTTTCCTAGTACTTCTGTGCATTTTAAAGTACATGAAGTTAGTTCATAAATAATTGTTTCTCTGGCATCCACACCCCATATTTTGATCAGTAGCTGATTTATGATTATTGAATCCTCTCTTCCTGAGTCCAGATTAGCTCACTCCTTGATATTATTCAATTCTTAAATGCTAGCAAGCAATTGTTATGGGGAAACTGAGAAAAATGGCAATTCCTGTTCTCAACAAGTTTGTCGTCCTTCTGCTTTGTGAATTGTTGGTTTCCCAGCAATTTTTTTTAATGACTTCAAGCAATGGTTGAAATTTGGAGAATTTGATTACTCCTTTCACCGCAAGATAAAATGTTTATTAATTAAAGAAATCCTATGAAGTCAACCAACACAAGAGTTTGGCAACCTAAATAGCTGGTGGCTGGACTTTAGGCTTGCAGGATCCACTTTGTTTGTTCACAAAACTCTAAATCTGTCAACAAGAACCTAGTTGAAAAGATATACCACCAGGGATTTTCCCTACAGGTGAGTTTAAGCACTATCCTCTAAGATCTGAGTCAGCAAAAACTATGCCAGCATAAAATTTGCTGACCCTCTTACTGATCCCTATTCTGCCTCTATGGGCTCTGTTTTGATTCACTGCTGAATGATGCCGTCTTGATTTTGTTTCCTCCAGATTTGCTATTCTCCCTTTTTTGTATGTGACTAGATAACTACCAATCACAGAACTGCAGCAGGTCTGATTGCAGGGATCTGCCAATCATCTCTAAACTTCTTTCTATGCTCCTTTTTCTACCACCTCCCCCCCTATTATAATCTGAGCTGAATAGACCTTTAAAAATACAAAACAGGAAAAATACTTTTCACCTTTTTCTATCATCTCTCTCTCTTTCTCTTTCTCTCACACACACACATCTATCTATATCTATCTATCTATCTATCTATCTATCTATCTATCTATCTATCTATCTATCTATCTATCTATCTATCTATCATCTATCAATCTTCTATCATCTGTCTATCTGTCTATCTGTCTGTCTGTCTGTCTGTCTGTCTATCTATCTTTGTATCTCTCTCTATCATCTCTCTCTCACACACACATCTCTCTCTCTATCATCTGTGTATGTGTGTGTGTGTGTAAAAATGGGATGTTAGCGATGTTTCAGCCTTGTTTTTATCTGATTAGATGGCTAACAGAGTTAAACTCAGATTCAAAGAGTTTCATGTGAGAAAGAAAACTGACCCTCCACCATCCCACGACAACTCAGATCCAACTTTTTAATCAATTCATTACACTGGTGGCTTATGAAGCGGATTTAATTCTTCTCTCTGCCTTTGCTTCAAGGGACGGTAAAGACTCCCTGACTCTTTTCTACAGTGCAGAGATAAGCTAATAATAACATTGTGTACAAAATGGAAAACATGTTTTGTTTTGATCTCAGAAAATAATGCTACTGGAGCCTGTGTTGCAATGTTGCAACAAAGCACCATTCAAACAGCTTGAATGTTTCATAGTCCATCAGAGCAGTTGAAAAATTCCATAGGAAACAATGTAAACTTGAGGCAAGTCTATTGCTCTCTTGTTTTTTACCCAAGTATCAAGAGTAGATGGAGATAACTATTACACTCCCAGCTTGCAAAAAAAAAAAAAAAAGACAATGGTATGATTTTAAGAGAACAATTTTAAAATATTAAAAATCCTCTGAAATAAATTTTATTGAAACAGAGATTTAAAACTCCCTCTCCTGTTATCAACAGGATTTCATTTTGTTTAGTAAAAAGCTGAAGTGCTCAACCAACACATTAACAAGGAAAAGCTAATTTATCTCACAATGTCCTTTATATTAATATTTAAAGTAAGTAACTTAAGAGTATCAGGTATACTATGTTGCTTTTCAGCCACCCAGAATCAATTTGCAGAGTGAGATTGGCAGCATATAAATTTAATAAATAAATAAAATACTATATTCTTCCTAGAAGAAAGCAGCACAACTTTTTCTTTTTGTACTTTTTCTTATTGTTTTACACATTACACATAAGTTAACCCTGCAACTATGACACTTAATGCAATTTATTAAGTATTAATTAGTAGTGCACGTTATGAATTATTCTACTATTGCAACTGCTGCATTATACCACAATATAATAGTATAATATATACTGTATTACAATCAATAAACAAAATATATTCTGAAGATCTCATGGAACAATTACACATTTCCAGATGGCACAAGACAAAAGAGCAGAACTAGAACTCTGACAATCCCAGATGACACAGTTCAATCAATCTTCTCTTTTTTAAAGGTACCCTGAAAGCTCAATAATAGGGCATAAAACCATGCAGAGTATACATACATATACACCAAAATTCATGCGTTCAGGTCTTTTTTCAAAGCATGAATAGAAGAGATGATTCCACCAGACTGTCAATTATTTGGAAGCCTGCACTCACAAACAAAAAAAATCTCCACACCACAAGCCAGGCAAACACCTGGGCACAAACAGATCCCCACTGATACCTCTAGCTCAAACACACCCCAACCAGGCACCCAGATGAAACCTAGCTTCCTAACTAATGATAGCCATCCATTTATCCGGAGCCAAGCTGCACTAAAGGCCTCCAATAAAGTAACACAATGTTGCCAGCCAATCAAGATACAAAAAGAGCCAAAAAACAGACAGAAGATATTAGAAACTCCAATCAAGTAGAACACAGCAAACTCCAAGACCAATAAACACAGACCAAGACTCCCAACCAATCAGGATGAAGAAAAAACCATTCTGGCACAGCAATAGGCTGCTCCAAATTTAAATCTGAAACCACTGTAAAAGTCTGACTCACAGATGAACACTATACAGAAGCCTGATGATGGCAGATGAGATTCTGCCGAAACGTTGGTACAACTTTAAAAGCACAACTACAATGACGTGGGAAAATACCCGAACAAAGCTGAATGCCATACATGTAAGTACCCGCGAAAACTTAAGAAAACATATACACACACACACACACAATATAAATATAAATATAAATATATAAATATAAATATATAAATATATAAATATAAATATATATATATATATAAATATAAATATAAATATAAATATATATATATATATATATATATATATATATATATATATATATATATATATATATATATATATATATATATATATATATATATATATATATAAAGAACATAGTGTGTATTTTAAGAATGTACCAAGAAGAATTCAACTGGAAGTTATATACTATATTGAATGTTATAATTTTAAAGGCATAATCCGAAGTTTAAATAAGAGTTGAATGGATAAAATTAAAAGATATAAAGGTGTCATACTCCAATTAGTAACTACAGGGGAAATTTTGTTTAATGAGAAAAGATAATATGAAATTGAAACAGGACAGACAAAAGTATAAATATAATGATTAGAAAGACATTGAAACTTAGAAAAAGATATATAATTGAATTTAGATATGAGATAATTGAAAATAAAGTTGAGAAAACCAAGGGAGGGGAAAAATTATGGAGAAAATGTTAAAATAGTAATAAGATATGGAATAGAACACAAAGACGAATATGAAATTGAGTTTGTGTCTGTATGGAGAAGTGATAACCCCGGATCATGCTATTCTCAAAAAAAGAAGTTTTATTTGTATTATGTTTTTGTGAAAACCCAAATAAAATTAAAAAAAAAAAAAAGAGAGCCGCGGTGGTGCAGTGGTTAGAATACAGTACTGCAGGCTACTTCTGATGATCACTGGCTGCCTGGAATTTGGCAGTTCAGGTCTTACCGGCTCAAGGTTGACTCAGTCTTCCATCCTCCCAAGGGCGGTAAAATGAGGACCCAGATTGTTGGGGGCAATATTCTGACTCTGTAAACTGCTTAGAGAGGACTGTAAAAGCACTGTGAAGTGGTATATAAGTCCAAATAATAATAATAATAATAATAATAATAATAATAATAATAATAATAATAATAATAATAATAATAAAAAATTTGCCACCCATTTCACCATAAGGCAACTCTACGTGGCTTACAAAGTTAAAAGTAATAAACAATTCATGTATGTATGTATGTATGTATGTATGTATGTCATTCAGCTTTGTTCGGGTATTTTCCACGTCATTGTAGTTGTGCTTTTAAAGTTGTAGCAACGTTTCAGCAGAATCTCATCTGCCATCATCAGGCTTCTGTATAGTGTTTATTTACAGAAGCCTGATGATAACAGATGAGATTCTGCCAAACGTTGCTACAACTTTAAAAGCACAACTACAATGACGGGAAAATACCCGAACAAAGCTGAATGCCATACATGTAAGTACCAAAACTTAAGAAAATATATAAATGTGGTTCTCTGCCACTGGGGCCCCAGGCTTCCAGGCCCTTATCAAGGTCATGAGAGTAGGAATAGATCTCACCCCAGGGGGTAAGGTATTCCAAAGGAAGGAGCCATGACAGAGAAGCAGGGGTGGGATCTGACCGGTGTAACTACCGGTTCAGTGATTTTACGTTTTGCCAGCCAAAATTCCTAGGCTGATGGGATCTGCAGCATACCTCCTCTGCTGGTGGGGGTGGGGTGGGCCAGTTCCATTGGGATGAGACAGTTCCTCAGATAACCTAGATCCATGCCATGCAAGGCTTTATAGATAATAACCAACACCTTGAAGTGCACCTGGAAGCAAACCGACAGCCAGTGCAGCTCATGGAACAGCAGTGTAACAGAAGTTGTGACTTGGATGAAACTTATACCTGCCAGAACAAGGATTCAGTGATCAGTATACTAAACACAAGTTGTGGGGAATGGGGGAAGAATCATAAGATTTAGCACTGCTCTCTTAGAGAACTGCTTATCGTTGATCTTAATGCTATGTAAGTTATATTTTCCTTAGCAATTAAATCCTCTTTTTCTTACCTCACCACTGCTATGCCTCCAATATAATTGACACAATAGTTTGCCAGGCTAAGTGAGTCTGATTTGTAAAAATAGACTTGTATACCCTCCTCTTCCACTTGCCCTTTTTGCTTTTATTGATTAGGTTAATGAGGTTATCCCAAATTCCTTTGTTCCAAGAATACCCAAGTACAATACACAAAGGCCTTTAATGACAGTTCTCCAATCTCAATATACCCACAATTCTAGGTCCCCAGTCATTTGTTGTTCAAAATGGGACTAAACTAATGGAGGCTTGCAGCTGAATACCACCTGATGGGAAGCAATAGCTGTAGACAGCTATTGCCTTTAGGCCTAGCTTCTGGGCTTCCTGAAGCATCTTATTTGACTACAATCTAGTCACTAGATTGACCTTTTATCTAATTTGCACAGCTCTTCTTACCTTTTTATAGCAATATGATAGGGGGAGGGGGTTGTTGTGTGTCATATCCTTCAAAATTGGGACACTCACAAAACAAGGACTATTTGGATTTCTGGAACGATCTTGATTGCTAGTAGGATAACATAATGTGACAGAATTTTGTGAGCTTGACAAAGCAATTCTCCAGATCAACTTATACCTGGCATAATTAAGGCAGAGTTATTTTGTGAATCTCTTTCTCACATTTTACTCTTTCTCCCCTGAAGTAATATTTTCTATAATGGTTCTACCAGGGCCCAGCCAATCAAGCTCTGCATCGCTTCCGGAGTGGATTAGTGTAATACACTCTACCTGAGGCTGCCCTTGAAGAGCATCCAGAAGGTTTAACTGGTCTGAGTGTACATTGAAAGTTATGCCTGCCCCAAGGAGAACATACATTACATCTTTGCTCTGTGAACTGTATTGGCTGCCAGTCTGTTTCTAGGTGCAATTCAAGGTGCTGGTTTTGACCTTTAAAGCCTTTCATGACATAACATCAGGTTATTTCAGGGATTATCTCTTTCCTCTTCTCAGCAGGAGGGATGTATTGTAGATTACACCCATTACAGTGTTTTCTTTGATAGGACCTAGGCAACATGCCTTTTCTGCTATGGCTCCCACCCTTTGGAATATCATTTCCCCTGAGGTGAGATAAGCATCCTTGCTAGTCTTCCAGGAAGTCCTTGAAATATTCTAACAACTTTGGGACTCATGAAGAGCTTGTAAGTTGGCTACACTGCATTTAGGTAGTTGTTATTCTCCAGCAATATTAGTTTTTATTTATGTGTGTTTGTAATGGCTGGTTGTTGGTTTTGCGCATCCAGAATGACATTTACTGATAGGCGGGTATATAAAATTGCTAAGTGGAAATATATAAATAAAGCGCACGATCATAAAACCGGTTGTTATACTGGTGGAATCCCACCCCTGATTTAATTGGCAAAAGCAGACAGAATACTTAAGCCAAAGCAAAAAACAGATATTATCACATCTTACAAAAAAAGCTGTATTAACCATTTGAGGGAAGAAAACAAAAAATATAACAAAAACCTCAACTTGGGCCCAACATAATTGTAAAATTATATAATGAAATATTGTTATATTTTAAAGCTGTAACTAAATACAATCAACACTTATAGCAAAGAAAAATTAAATCTAATATTAATAGTAGAAACAAATTGTTAAGTATGGAGAATAATGGAGACCAGACATCTGACTAGTGACTTCAACTCTTTAATAACAGTAAATAGAACAGAACAGAGCAAGGCTATGGGCAGCAGTAACCCTTTATAGGGTTAGCTGCTACCTTATTAACCAATGAGATGAGCAACAAGTTCAAACTAATAACCAATAAGAATAGTCCAATAGTGGCCAATCAGGGACTAGTTCTGGCCCAATCCAAAGTTGTTGTATAAGGACCAATCAAGTGTGCAGGTTTTCAACCCCTGATTTGCATTTAAGTTATTAACTTTTATTGATTCACAACACAAATGGTGTTATGTTACATGTTAAAATGAACAATAATATTTTATTTTATTTTTATCCTGCTCACCTACCCTACAAGGTATCTCTGGGCAGCTTAGAAAGCAAGAATGCTATATATGAAAAACTACATGTTAAACTATTATAAGAATCTAGTAAAACACTTGCCAAAAGGAAGCTGATCAGTTTAAAACAGAAGGCCATTTTAGTCTCTTGACAACATCACACAGAAGACTCTCATTGAACTTTCTGAGGCACCTTTGAAAATATGACTGCTGAGATCGACTTTAATTTCCAAGCAAGCTATGTCTAAGGTAACCTGGTCCCAAGCCACTGAACTTTTAAAACTTCAGACTTGTTCCAAAATGGAATGCTATTGGGAGTTTCTGTTAGGATGGAAGCTACATGCTGTGAGGTTATCAGATAAAAATGTGCTTGCTTCATTTTAGATCTTGCTGAAACTCCCAGCGTTTCTTCAAAACCAGCTCCATACAAAGTATGTTACATGTTCCGAAGCCCAGAAGCTGATGCTAAATTTGTTCTCTGCTGGAAAAGGTGAGGGTGTAATATCTGCTAAAACTGATAAAAGACACTCTTAGTAACTATAGCCACCTAAGCATTCAGGAAAAGGGCTGAGTTAAGGAATCCAACAGTCAGATAAAAGTTATTCCAAGGAACTACAGTTTATAGTACTTTGCCTAGATAATCAAGGTGTGTTCACTTGCCTGAATTAAGTTTCAGTATCGTGGCCTCCATCCATTCTTGAACAAATTATGGATCTGGCACATTTAAGTCCTTTGAATAAAACAGTTTTATATGGTTGAATCTGACAGTGTCAAAAAGCCATGGGCATCATCTTTCAGAATCCTCAGACAGCATGTCCAAAGGCTGAGAATGAAAGTCTAACACACCTGAAAGTCATTAAAACAGGTAAAGTTCATGTAGGTATGAGTCCTCTGATCTCATTTGGCTGGCTTTTAGATTACTACCAATGTTATAGCAGTGAAAGTTAATAGTACCATTCCTTTCTCCCTGGAGCATCTGACACCACCTAAAAGGCTTACTTCTTCCTTAGCCCAGCTATTCAGCTTTTCTTCATTCATTGCCTACTTTCAGTGGCAGTTCAATATTTTAGTCACATGGATTAAAAACAGTGAGCAAATCGCAAAACAACTTTGTATGTACTGTATGTATGTCTCTCTGTGTATGTGTGTGTGGAGAAAGGGTAATCAGAGTCTCTTATCACCAAGGCTTTTTCACCAACCTATCCTTATACACAGAAAATAAGTAATAATTCTCTATCCCGAAACATAGATCCAAATAGCGATCTGCCAACCGTTTCTGTCCACTTCTCAATTTGTCATAACTGTGCCTTGTTTCTTCCTATGCAGAAGGAACCTGGAGAACTCTGTTTCTGACAGCCAAGTTATGGCATCTTTGTGTACAGGACCAAATGTCCTGAGTAGGTAGGAAACTGGAAGGAAATCAGTTAACAGGAAGAGGAGGTTAATGCTTTCAGGACCAGAAACACTGGGGGAATGGGCATTGTTAAATTTACCTGAGAACGCCCTTTCTATATATGCTGCTAGAGAGCCCAGGATGGGTATGACTCTTCCTGAAGACATCATTAAGCTGGGTCCGTCTAGTATAAAAGTAGCAGCCTATGGGAGAAACCCCCCAGCTTTGGCGAAGATACTTGACAGACTTTAGTGAGTGTCTCTGAAAGCCAAAACAGAATCGTGAACCAAAACATACCTCACCACAATCCGGATGCAACAAGGGAGGGGCTGGGCTCTCTAGCAGCATAGATAGAAAGGGCGTTCTCAGGTAAATTTAACAATGCCCATTCTCCTCCATGCTGCTGCGAGAGCCCAGAATGAGACATACCAAAACCTTCATGTCCTTGGGAAGGTCCTCGTCCGGTCTCTCACTCCAAAGTAGACACCACTTGCTGAAGAACCTGTTTGCAAAAAGCCGTGCTTGTGGAGGCGTAGGAATCCAGACGGTAGTGTCTGATGAATGGAGACGGGGATGTCCATGAAGCCACTCTGCAAATCTCCTCTAGAGGTGCCTGGGTGGCCCAGGCAGTGGAAGTTGCAGCACTTCTAGTGGAGTGTGCTGTCAAGCCGTGTGGTACTGGCAGAGCTTTGGCTTTGTAGGCCTGTGTGATGCAAGCCCTGATCCACCTGCTTAAGGTGGTAGGAGAGGCCTTGTTCCCCCAGTGGGAAGGGGAAAAGGATACAAACATAGCCTCTGTCTTCCTAAATGTTGAAGTACATTTGATATAAATTCTAAGAGCTCTTCTAACATCTAAGGTGTGCCACTTGTGCTCTAAGGCGTGGTGTGGACAGGAACAAAAATCAGGAACTACTATGTCTTGGGATCTGTAGAATACAGAATTTATTTTGGGTACAAAGGTAGGGTCTAAACGAGGAACAACTCTATTGTCATGAAAAGTGCAGAGATCCTGCCATATAGATAGAGCAGCCAACTCTAACACCCTTCTAGCTGAAGTGATGGCTATTAAGAAAACCACCTTGAAGGTCAAGAATTAAAAGGACACTTTTCTGAGGGGTTCGAAGGGAGGTTCTGTTAGGGCCTGGAGGACCTTGTGAAGGTCCCAGGATGGGAACCTGTGAACCACAGGAGGGCGGAGATTGGAAGCCCCTTTTAAGAATCTCTGAGCTGAAGGATGATGGGACAAGGAAGGAAAGGAATCCCAGGAGATGACTGAAGCAAGACCCTCTACTTGATGGCGTAAAGTGTTAGGAGCCAGAACTTTGTCAAGGCCATCCTGGAGGGAACAGAGGACCTGTGGTACCCCCGCTACTATAGGAGAGAGACCTTCCCTGTGACACCAATGACAAAAAACCCTCCAGGTGGCATTGTACATACGCGTCATAGAAGATTTATGAGAAGCCTGGATAGTAAGGATGACCTGGTCTGGGAGATTGGCTTCTCTTAACAGTTGTCACTTAAGCACCACACGGTCAATTTGAACCACTGGGGATCCGGGTGGAGTAGTGTCCCCTGATGTAGTGAAATCATGTGGTCTGGAATCCTCCAGGGAATGGCTACAGACAGGTTCACCAGATCTGCAAACCAGGGTCTCCTGGGCAAATGGGGGGCTATGAGAATCAGCTCTGTCCGTTCCTCCAACATCTTCCGAATGACCGCCGGAATGATGGGAAGAGGAGGAAAGGCGTATAGGAGACTGGTGGGCCATCTGCTCCAAAGTGCATTGGTCCCCTCCGCTCCCTGCCAAGGAAACCTGGTGAAAAATCTGTTTACTTGAGTGTTTTGGGGAGAGGCGAAGAGGTCTACCCCTGGGGTCCCGAACCTGAGGGAGAGATCCCTGAAAATGGACTGTGGAAGGTGTTAGGTATAACATTGATACCAAATATGGTTTGGGTGAATAAATATATAAAACTTAGATATCATGGTTTAAGTGCTTATCACTTTAAGCACAATGCAGCAGGCAATTAGCCGATTAAGGGTGCGGTTACAAGTTACAATATAAGGAAGCATTAGAAGCTGGAAAGCTGTCTGTAACTGTGTGCTGCTGCGACTAACTGTTTGCTACTGCGACTAACTGTGTCTTGCTGTGACTAACTGTGATTACTGACTGTGAGTGCCTGTGACTGAACAGTTATTGTTTGCTACTGTTTGCTGATTTACTGCGTAATTCTACTGAATATCCAGCGTTTGTTTCTCTGGAGAGTGAAACCGGAGGAGGAGAAGATATCTTTATCGGCTGATAAAGATATTGCAAGGACTCTTAACTTGGACTATACTAGTGAGTCTTACTGGATGGAAATACTGTGAATGCCTTAATGGACTGAATGACAATGCTTAAACTCTAACTGGATTAAAAACTATTTAAACTACAAACAGTGTTTGTGTTCAGTGTGTGTATACTCTGGGGCCTTTCCTGGTTTGACTACTGCTGCAATACTATGCTAGGGTTAATCCTCAAACCCTAACATTGGTTATGGGCCCAGCAGCATAGTCTAACTAACCAGGATATAGCAGAGAGAGTTGGTGTGAGTTGCACATTACTGTAAAAACAAACTGTTTTAATTAGTTTAAAATAGTCAAAATATCTGAAGAGTAATGGCACAAGTAAATTTGTCACAACTGTCCATGATATCCAGGCTGGATGGAACAAACTATGTTTCATGGTCAATGAAATGTAGTTTACTTCTCGTAAAGAAGGTTTGTGGGACATTATAGCAAACCCACCAGATGTGAGTAGCTGGGATCCTGCTAATGATGATGATAACGAAAAGTTACAAGACTTTAAACTGAAGAATGAGCAGGCTTTATGCATCATAGGACTGACTCTCTGTGATCAGCAGCTTGTCCATATTCGTGGAGAAGAAAATGCTGCAAACTGCTGGGAGAACCTCAGGAAGATTTATGTTCGGGACAGTGTAGGAGCACATATAAATCTTACACGGAAGCTTTTTCGAACGCATCTTCAGAGGAATGGAGATATGTTAGTTCATTTAAACTGTATGAAGAGCATTTTTCAAGATTTGCAAGAAAAAGAGCTTATATTTAATGAACTGCAACAAGTCTACATAATATTATCTTCATTAGAGCAAAGCTATGATGACTATGTGACTTCGTTAGAGGTATTGCCAAAAGAAAGCCTCTCATTAACCGAGATTACAGGCAGGCTACTAGAAGAAGCCAGAAGAAGGCGTGAGCGTGACGAGCTGAGAGAAGATAAGAAAGAAGAGAAATTATCTTCAAAGCTTGAAAGAAACCAGCAAAGCAAAGTAAAGCATCTGGAAGAAGAGAATTTATCTTCAACAGCATACACAATTAAAAAGTGTTTTAATTGTGGAGGCAGAGGACATTTGGCAAGGTTCTGCAAAAAGAGAAAAAGCCAGAATGTAAAAAAGCCAAAGAAAGCATTTGAATTAGCCACGTTTAGCAACTCTGATGTGAAGAATAATCTATGGGTGGTTGACAGTGGCGCATCCCACTGCATCACAAGAGATAAGACAAAATTTATAAAAATGTCTACAAGTTCTCAACATATATCTCTTGCTAACGGCTGGAACCTGAAAGCGAAAGGTCAAGGTTTTGCACGTTGTCCGTACATAAACCAGGATATAAAAATGTTGTATGTACCGCAACTAAAGTTCAATTTGCTTTCAGTAAGGGTATTAGATAAATTAGGTTATGTAATTACTTTTAAGGATAATAATTGCATAATTGAAAAAGATAACAAAAGGGTAACTGCAGCTTTAAATGGAACATTATATGTATTAGATAATAGTAAGAAAGGGGAGGCTCAAACTGTATTTAATAATATAAAGCCTCATGATGAATGTATCCATTTATTGCATAGGCGTTTGGGGCATGTAAATTTTAAAATGCTAAAACGTACAGTTGAGTTATCTGAAGGAATAAGGTTAAAACCTTGTGATAAATATTTAGTTGTAATGTTTGCTGTGAAGATAAGAGCAAAGTATTGCCTGCAAATAGGCTAAATGGTTTCAAAACAAAAGAACCTTTAGAAGTAGTATTTGCAGACATAATAGGTCCAAAGAAACCCAGTATGGGGGTGCTAGATATATACTGAGCATTATGGACCATTATTCTAGATATGGGTTTTGCTATTTAATGAAAAGCAAAACTGAAACATATCAACATTTTTTCAATTGGCTTAGGTTTGCTGAAAGAAAGTCTAAACGTCAACTGATAACCCTGGTGACAGATAATGGCACGGAATTTATTAATAACAAATTCCAGAACAGACTTAAGATAGCTGAATAGAGCATAAGAAGTCTGCTCCATACAGGCCAGAACATAATGCTTTTATTGAAAGAAGAGGCCAAACACTACAGGCAATGGTTAGAACAATGTTAAATGATTCTGGGTTACCTGATTCTTTGTGGGGAGGCTACAATGTGTGCTAATAACATATTGAACAACGTTGTTAATACAACAACAGGTGAAATACCATTCACCAGGTGGCATGGCAGGAAACCTGATCTAAGTTACCTGCACACATTTGGTGCACCAGCATGGGTGCATATTCCTGCACAAATCAGAAAAAAAGGGCAACATAGAGCTAAAAGATTTTTCTTTGTTGGTTATCAGGCAAACCATAGGGCATATAGATTTTGGGAGAAAGGCACATCTAAAGTGTTATGTAGTGCTAGTGCCCAATTTCTAGAACATGAAGGATGGGAGAAATTAGAACAGGATGCCAATAAAGATGTAATTATTGAATCCTATAGAAATCCCATTAGTTATCCCTGTAACTTTAAAAATAAAGTAAAGAGACAAATACAGGATGAAATAGTGCCCATAAAGGAAGAGACAGATTCAATAGCTGAACAGGATGAGGAAGATGAACAGGTAGTAGTTCAACAAAGTCCTCCTGTAAGCCCTGTAATTCCCAGAAGAACTACACGTATATCTAGACCGCCTGATAGGTACCAGGCTAACACAGTGTGCCAGATTAATCAAGTTCCTAATTCTGTTGAAGAAATTAAAAAGTATCCTACTAAGGAAAAGAAAGATGGTATGCAGCAATGAATAAGGAACTGAATTCATTAAGATATGAAGGTGTATGAAAATGCCAAATTACCTGTAGGAAAGAAATCCATTGGCTGCAAATGGATATTTAAGGTAAAAACAGATAAGGATGGTAATTTAATCCATAAGGCAAGGTTAGTAGCCCAAGGTTTTAGGCAGAATGCCAATGACTACGATGAGGTGTTTGCACCTAGTCTTAAGGCAGCAACCTTGAGGGCAGCTTTAGTGTGGGCAGCTAGTAAAACTATATAGTTAACCATCTAGATGTGGAAACTGCTTACTTGCACGCCCCATTAAAACATACTATTTATATGAAAAAACCTGTTGGTATTAAAAGTGAAAATAAGGATAATAATGATTGTTGGTTGTTAAAGAAAAGCATCTATGGTCTTAAACAATCAGGCTATGAATGGAACCAGTATATTGTAAAGGAACTAGACAATATAGGATTTAAAGCTGGTTTAGCGATCCATGTCTGTTTAAGAGGGAGACAAATGGGAAAGTATCATTATTATTACTATTCACAGATGACATTGCATTGATAACTGAAACTAATGATGAAGCAAATAAAATAATAGCATCATTAGTAAAGAGAATAAAAGATCAAGCAATTAGGGAGATAAAGAAGTATCTCGGTTTGAATATAAAGAAAACACGGAAAGGTTTTAAGATATCTCAGGAAGATAAGATAAGCAAATTGCTAAAAGATTACAAGATGGAGCTTTGTAAGCCGGCTAAGACTCCAATGAGTCAGGAGTTTAGCAACACTGATGAACAAAGCCCTGAGTTTGATAAGGTGATTTATCAATCTTTAATTGGTAGTTTGAGTTATATTAGTAATTGGTCTAGACCAGATATATCGTACTGCGTGAATCAGTTGGCTAGATTCAATTCTGCACCATGTGAAAGACACTGGAATGCAGCTAAGAGGATATTAAGATATCTTAAAAAGACAATGAATTATTCATTGTATTTAGAACCAAAGGGTGATTTAATTCTGAGTGCTTATGCAGATGCTAGCTTTGCATCAGAAAGAGACACTAGAAAGTCGACTTCAGGAACAGCCATAATGCTGGGTAAGACATTAATAGGCTGGAAGTCAATAAGACAACAGCATATAAGTTTGTCTACTATGGAGGCAGAATTCTCCTGTTTATCATTGTTATGTACAGAATTAATAATGTATAAACAAATGTTAATTGATATAGGTATAACTGTAGATTATCCTATAATTATACATGAAGATAATCAGGCAGCAATTCAAATGGCCACAAATATTGGAGTAAAAACAAGGAGCAAGCATACAGATCTAAGATACCTAAACGTGAGACAATCTGTAAGAAGTAAGATGATTCAGCTAGAGTACTGTATGTCGGAGGACAATTTAGCTGATAATTTTACTAAAGCCCAAGGTGCCAGTAAGCACCAAGAGAGTTGTGAAAAATATGGGGTTAGATTGTAAGGTATTATATATTTATTTCACCCAAAAGGGAGTATGTTAGGTATAACATTGATACCAAATATGGTTTGGGTGAATAAATATATAAAACTTAGATATCATGGTTTAAGTGCTTATCACTTTAAGCACAATGCAGCAGGCAATTAGCCGATTAAGGGTGCGGTTACAAGTTACAATATAAGGAAGCATTAGAAGCTGGAAAGCTGTCTGTAACTGTGTGCTGCTGCGACTAACTGTTTGCTACTGCGACTAACTGTGTCTTGCTGTGACTAACTGTGATTACTGACTGTGAGTGCCTGTGACTGAACAGTTATTGTTTGCTACTGTTTGCTGATTTACTGCGTAATTCTACTGAATATCCAGCGTTTGTTTCTCTGGAGAGTGAAACCGGAGGAGGAGAAGATATCTTTATCGGCTGATAAAGATATTGCAAGGACTCTTAACTTGGACTATACTAGTGAGTCTTACTGGATGGAAATACTGTGAATGCCTTAATGGACTGAATGACAATGCTTAAACTCTAACTGGATTAAAAACTATTTAAACTACAAACAGTGTTTGTGTTCAGTGTGTGTATACTCTGGGGCCCTTCCTGGTTTGACTACTGCTGCAATACTATGCTAGGGGTTAATCCTCAAACCCTAACAGAAGGGACCATTCTGCATGGTCAACTGGGCTCCTGCTCAGCCAATCGGCCTGGGAGTTGTTGACTCCCGAGATGTGATCTGCTGTGATAGACAGCAGATGTCTCTCTGCCCACCTCCCCAACCTTTTGGCTTTCCTCATGAGGGCCCTGGACCTTATGCCCCCCTGCCGGTTGACATGCGCCTTTGCAGCCATGTTGTCTGTCAACACTAGCACATGGGACTCCACTATCCTGTCCCTGAAATTTTTTCAGGGCTAGATAAATGGCTCTGAGTTCTAGCCAGTTTATGGGCTCAGTCTTGTCGAACTGGGACCAGATCCCTTGAGCCATGAGACCCTCCATGTGGGCTCCCCCATCCAGGAGACTTGCATTGGTGGTGATGATCAGTCTGTCTGGTTCCTTGAACGGGAGACCCTTCGAAAGGGCTGGGGAAAGCCACCACTTGGAGGAACAGTGGACCTCTGGAGAGAGCAGGACCTTGGCAGATGTGTGGATAGTTCCTGCTCATTGAAAGGGGAGCAGGAACCATTGTAGAGCCCGTGAGTGTAGCCATGGCCATGGAACGATGCCTATGCATGAGATCATTTTGCCCAAAAGTTTGGACAACAGCGACAGGGAGATAGTGTGTTGATGCTGGACCTGTCGAATGATCTCGATAAGGCTCTGCCCTCGGGCTGGAGACAGAAAAACTTGGCACAGAGTTGTGTCAATGATGGCTCCCAGATGGAGCAATCTGGTTGTTGGGAAGAGATGGCTTTTCTTGGAGTTGTTGGAAAAAACGTGGTACTGGAGGCAATGGAGAGTGGTTTAAAGATCTTGATGGGCAGAGTGGGTAGAGGACGACAGGATCAAGATATCATCCAAGTAGCATTGGATCCTCACTGTAACAGACCGGAGTAAAGCCACCAATGTAACTTTGTGAAGACTCTTGGGGCAGACGAGAGCCTGAAAGGAAGGGCCTGATGCTGGAAGTTGGAATTCTGGTAACAGAAACAGAGAAACTGGCGATGATGAGGCCAGATGGGAATGTGGAGGTAAGCCTCCGCGAGATCAGTGGAAGAGAGGAGATTGTTCTCCATAATTGAATGCAGAGTCTGCATTTTGAAGCACCTATATGGGATAAACTCATTCAGAAATTTTAGGTCGAGAATGGCTCGCCACCCCCCCGAGGCCTAAGGGACCACGAAAAGCCGAGAATAAAGCCCACATCCATGTTGTAATTCAGGGACTGGTTGAATGGCCCTTATATCAACCAGGTGACTAATGGCCGATTCCATAAGTGCCCTTCGTGAACTGTCCCGGGAAATGGTGCAGAGTAGAAATTTTTCTGGGGGTGGTGATAAAAATTCTAATTGTAACTCCAACCTTACTGTATTGAGTACCCAGGCATCTGTCATTGACTCCTCCCATCTGAAAGCAAAGGAGGCCAAACGACCTCCGATGGTAGGGGAGAACGAGAGATTATTTAGAGCAATGAAAGGAGCGACCCCCCTCCCCCATAAAAGAGCCATTTACCCGCAGCTTGTTGTCTGCCGGTAGCCTCATGGCATTGATCTTGACGCTGAGAATACGGTCTCTGAGGTCTGGAGAAGCGAGAAGCGTTTTTGGGCCTGAATGAGGGAGGCCGGTATGGGGTAGGGCAGAAGTCTGCCCTCTTTCCTGTTGATGAAAGGACTTTCCTTTTGTCTTTTGTTTCAACAACAAATGGGTCAAGGGCATCTCCAAACAGTTTCTCACTGGTACATGGGCAGAAGCTAGTTTCCACTTTTGTTGAGTCTCCGCTTGCCAATTTCGTAGCCATAATAGTCTCCTAGCTGCCACTGATGATGCCATGGCCCTGGAAAAGAACTTGGCGGCATTGAGGGTGGCGTCCGCCGAGAACTCTGCTGCTGCTATGATCTTATCGAGGTCTTGATGCGACCTATAGTCTGATGGAGGTATGTGGCCTTGAAGTTGGCGTAGCCAACGGATGGAACACCTTGTAAAAAATGATGCAGCAGTCGAGGCCCGGATGGCCCAAGCCGAGGCTTGATGGTTACGCTTCAGTGTTTGTTCGGAGCGTTTGTCCTCTGGCTTTAGTACATCCTCAGGCTCAGTTGGAGTGCTTGAGGAGAAGGAGGCCACAACTGGGGCATCTACTGGGGGAACTGGCAGAGCCGTAGCTAAGGAAGGACCCACGTTGTAGAACCGCCTATCTTGGGACGATGGGCGGGGGCCTGCAGTGGGGAAGGCAAATTGTTCTTTGACTAAGTCAAGAAAGATGATGGGGGAAGGAAGGACCTCCGAATGAACAATAGGTTTGGAGAAAAGGGAATCCCCATGCCCCGATTCTACCACTTGAGGCTTGGGGGCAATTTCCTCCACTGACAACTGGGCTGTAACCAGTGCCTTGTGTAGGAGAGATTTGAATAAAGTGGATTTGAATGCAGAAGTTGAAGAAGGCTGATCAGGCCTCAGATCTTCCTCTTCCTCCGAGAGGTTGGGGTCCCAGATTTCTCCCTCTTCCAGATCAGAATCAGGGGAGGGGCTGCACTCAGATAATTCCTCATACTCTCCCTGAATGAGGTCCACTCCTTCTGCATAGGTAAGATGGGCCCTTTGTTCTACACGGTGAGGTAGTCCCCTTTGGGGAATCTGAGCTAGAGGAAAAGCCAGGAAGGAAGGCTGAGGTCTGTCTGAAGGCCTGAAGATATGTTGAAGCCCTTGCCAGACCCTGTCTGATGGCTAAGGAGACTACTTTGTTCATGTCAGAAGATCTGCCCCTTGATGGAGGATCCGGGGGCCGAAGACCTGCTGCTGTTGGAGTAAAAGTGGCCTCTGGTCTTGATCGAGAGCTGCTTTGGGCCACAGATGGGATATATGAAGAAGAAAGATTCCAAGGAGTCTGGGCAAAGTTGGGACTTGACCTGCTCAAGTCTTGAGGTCCTGGTTGGATTTCAGGCGACTCGCGGACCATGATTGGAGGTGGCTAAGAGGAGCTGAGGTATCTTCCCTCTCCCTAGAAGTAGCTGGCTGAACAACTAGAGGATTGGCTGGTTGGGAAGCCTGTTGTAGTTCGCCCCTCATTTGTTCAATAGTTTTGTAGAACTGCCTTTCTAAGGCTGCATGCTTTCATTTCTCTAATTCAACCTGGGGTGTTTTCTTAGGGCCCAAAGCTTTGGCCCTAATCTTGGCCGCCACCTCTCTTTGAACAGGCTGGGAGCGTTGTCTCCTTCTCTTTCTTTCACCAGCTTGGGGGCCTTGAGAGATCAGGCCTGAAGGCTCTGTGTGGACCTTGTCTTAATGCATAGTATGCATAAACAGACACAAAGGTGCTGGAAGTGGTCCTCACTATGTGTTGTCTATGCAGTAGCCTGAATAGGAGCTTACGGCTCCTATTCAGCTGACCTTCAGGGGATGATGCCACCTAAAATGGCCACTCGCTACTTTCTTTAGAAGAAGCAGCTTTCAAAATGGCCGCTCGCCATGTGCGATTGAAGAAGCCCTCCAAATTGGCCGCTCGCAAGAGCTACAGGCTATGCAGGGGTTAAATCGCTCCTTAGGCTGTAAACAACCCTGAATGGCGAAATCGGCAATAAAGTGAAAACTGCAGTTTTTACGATAAGCTGAGAGGCGCTGTTATCGCTGATGTGATCTTTACGATCGTGGCAGCCGAAATCGCTGAGGGAAGACTGTGGGGGAGGATCAAGGGTTGCCCCCTTCTTACAGTCTCCCTTGGATGAAGAAACGTCAAATCCTTGGCGTTGCAGGAGAGTGGAGCCCCACTCTCCTGAAGGCACAGATGCACCGGTTCCCCGGGAGCTATGCCAATGATGAAGATAGCTTTCGTTTTTGCTGCTAACTAAACTGCTTTCAGAGACACCAGCTTATGGTCATTGAAAGAAGCTGAGTCAAAGCTGGGGGGTTTCTCTCACAGGCTGCTACTTTTATACTAGACGGACCCAGCTTGATGATGTCATTAGGAGGAGTCATACCCATCCTGGGCTCTCGCAGCAGCATGGAGGAGAATCTGGTAACCCTTAGATGTAGTTGTAAGACAAGAAGATGTATCATCTCATGCAATATAATTGTTCAGAATTAGAAGTAGGTCCTGGAGATAAAGCTTTAGTGAAGGGACCAGAGAATGAGGAGAAGAAAGGAGAGGAAGGATTTCACTGTAATAAAGCATTTGAAAAGCTATCCCCATATAATTCTTGAAAAGGAGGGTGACTTTTTGAGCTTTTACCTTTCTTAAGGTGTACCTGGCTGTTCCATCCTTTTCACTTTCAGCATTATTTCTGAGTATTAGAACCAAAGGACAAAATGACTGTCCTAAAAATGAATTTTTACTCAAGAGTGCCTATGCTTGGCTTTGGATAATCCCGAAGAGATAAAGAGAGGCTGAGGGAAAGTCAATCCACAGTGGACAAGAATGGGATATGAGTGAGAGGAAAACAAGGTAGAAAATCTGTCTTAGTGAACAGCCTAATATTTAATTCATCCTTCACAGGAATCTTTGGGGAAAGGATGAGAAAGCGATGTCATTTGGGATAAATGGTTTGTGGATGGCTATTTCTGGCAGACTCCAATTTTGGAGGTCCTGTATTATTGGGTTTGTGAGGACATTTGGGGGATTTTGATCCCACACACTTGTAGTTTGTATTACAAGCTTTCATTTTGCAGCTTTTTTGTTGGTGCTGTCAAGGTGTAGAGATTTTTCTGACCATCTCCCTGTTAAATAGCTATTTATTCTGATTCTTGTAAGAGATTTAAAAGATACCTTTTGAAAAAGAAAACAAACTTGTTTAATAGAATTGTCTTTCCTTAGTAGTTTATTTTGAGTTGTTAATAATCAGAAAAGTCTGATATATTCTTGAAGTTTTTTATTTGTTTACATCTTTAATTGAAAGAACAAAATTTATTTAGATTTTTCAGTTCAGGCAGGAAAGTTTATTAAAAAGTAAACATATACAGACTAAGATCACTCAACATGCTAAGCATAAAGCAAAATTGCACAAATGTGTGCATAATGTGCACCAACACATTATGGCCTAGTTAGTATAATGTAGTGACAGCAGTTGATAGTGTATGAAGACAGCATTTGTAAAATAAAATAGTGTACAAATAGGCACTTCAGAAAGAGTTGGAATCTGTCCTTTGCCCCCTTATTTTGTCCCAGATCACAGCAATAAAAATACTCCTCTACTTTATTCATTTTGAATCTCTTACCACTCACTACAAGCTTGAAAATGCATTTTCAGTTCTAATGAAACAATCAGGCACTGTTACAGTGAATCTCCACATTATTAATTTAAATGAGCTGATTTGCTTCAATTGTGATTGTCTCTGCAGACCTAAAGCTTCCCACCTCATTCATTTTATTTCTAATAATTTTTATTAATATCTCCACTTATTCAGTGGGACAGTTTAACTCATTACAGATCATTCTGGGGCAACTTCAACCAAGATATCTAAAATAGTTTCAGGTCACTTGAAAAAATAGAACTAAGCAAGAAAGTGTTCTTAGTCTGGACTCTTTTAAACTAGAGGATTGGGAAGAGGGCTAGGGAAATATGAATGGGGGATGCTTTTACCACAAAGAAAATGATACTGTTTCTGCAAGTAGAAACGTAATATGGTAGACAGAAAAATATATTTAATTCTTTCTCTTTGCATGACTATTAACTTAGTATAGGAAATAAATTAAATGAAATATATCTAATTAAAAGTCTGTTCAAAATTAGTCAAATAGGATTGCAATTTTTATAACAAGTGGGATAAGGTCCTTCACATTCACACCCACTTGGCAAACTCCCAAGTTACTTTCTATTATTTGAACTCTGAATAGTCTTCAAGGGCAGCTACTACACAATATATTGCAGTTACCAAAACATGCTACAATATAGAAACAAATGCACCTACTTGTAAAAAAATATTCTGATCCAGGATAGGACGTCATGAGATAAAATTATGACTTTCATGGCATGAGTTTTTTTTTCAAATCTCATGCCATCAGGATGTATTTAACAAGGTAAACAATATTATCCCTGTCCATTTTTCCATTAGAACTATGAGAAAATCTATGACATTAAAAGTGAACAACACATACATTATGTTCTGTGAGCAGCAAAGTTCGTGGCTAAGGGATCTTGTTAAAGAATGATTAGAACATAAAGCAGAGCTCATGCACAAATTGTGCCTGTTCCTAGAAACACCAGAGTTGGCCAACGTGACACATGCTTGAGTTACATCTCATTTATATTATGTGTGACAGCTTTTCAAGGACATTTAGAAGTTTCATCAGTTCTGAGGTACGGAAATCAGATTACTGACTGAAGTTAAATATCAGGATTTCTATTTTTATGTAGTTACGTTGCCTGCTGGTCTTTTGCCGGACATAATCCAAATTGCTGATTATGGCCGTAAACTGGTTTTACATCATTTTTTTTGAACAGATGTTTAACTGCCTTTCTTAAACACATATTTTGTCTTTTATTTAAGTGTAATTTTATTTATTTATAGAATTTACATTACTGTTATTACCAACCATGAGCAACAGTTGGCAGGAAGGTAGGGTACCAATTTCTCAAACCGTTTATCCACTAATATAATTGATAGGCAAAAAGTGATCATGTGACGAAGAAAAATATTAATTAAAAAACTCTCAAATCAAATTAGATTTACAAAAAAGTGATAAACTTAGGAAGTCCCAAGGAGCATGAACACTATTTGCACATTTTGCAGAAAATATGTGATATTTTTGCATGAAACTGCTATTTTCTTCCTATTTTGATATGATATTTGCGGGTTTGTTTATCTTCAAAATATATTCAAAGGAAAGGGTGATTTTTCTAGTGGTGGAACACTAAATTCCAACCAGCTTTGACACCTGAATTATCCAGATGTTCTGCTAAAGACCTCTGCTGCTGATAGATGCTACAAATTAGTCTTCATAATGTATCAACCTCAGATGTGTTGGGTTACATTATTCCCAGCTGTAGTAGCTAGGGTGAAAAGAAACTGCAACCCAGTAATAATGGGACTGTCATTCAAAAATAACCCCACATTGACCTACTATGTACAGTATATAGTATCAGTGCAGGCAAAAGATTATCATGTCTATTTCATGGTCTGAATTTTATTTTATGTAGAAATTAAGAATATTTCACTGGAATTGTTGTCCATTTTGTGCTTGTCTGAAAATGTAGGATTTGAATCAACATATATTTAAATTAAAAAGGTTTTAGTAAATCTAATAAAGTTTTTTTTAAATCAAGGATAGAATGTAGAGATGTCCACAGGGTATGGTCAGAAGAGTCAAGAGGGCAGTTGCCACAGTGCAATCAAATCCTTTTGTTTTTTATGTGTGTTGCCTTTATTATTTTTATCATACTTTGTGGATACTCCCCAAAAGTGTGTCAATGGAAAAACTAGGGACTAAAATAAATTAGAGATCCCCAGAAATCCTAAAAGAGCTAATAAGATGTATGAAATTTAAAATACGTTGTTAGGGTTTGGGGATTAACCCCTAGCAGAGTATTGCAGCAGTAGTCAAGCCAGGCAACCAAAGGAGAGCGGAAGGGCCCCAGAGTATACACACACTGAACACAAACACTGTTTGTAGTTTAAATAGTTTTTAATCCAGTTAGAGTTTAAGCATTTTCATTCAGTCCATTAAGTCATTCACAGTATTTCCATCCAGTAAGACTCACTAGTATAGTCCAAGTTAAGAGTCCTTGCAATATCTTTATCAGCCGATAAAGATATCTTCTCCTCCTCCGGTTTCACTCTCCAGAGAAACAAACGCTGGATATTCAGCAAACAGTAGCAAACAATAACAGTTCAGTCACAGGCACTCACAGTCAGTAATCACAGTTAGTCGCAGCAACACACAGTTACAGTCAGTAACAGACAGTAAGCTTTCCAGCTTCTAATGCTTCCTTATATTGTAACTTCTAACCGCACCCTTAATCGGCTAATTGCCTGCTGCATTGTGCTTAAAGTGATAAACACTTAAACCATGATATCTAAGTTTTATATATTTATTCACCCAAACCATATTTGGTATCAATGTTATACCTAACATACTCCCTTTTGGGTGAAATAAATATATAATACCTTTACAATCTAATCCCATATTTTTCACAACTCTCCTGGTGCTTACTGGCACCTTGGGCTTTAGTAAAATTATCAGCTAAATTGTCCTCCGACATACAGTACTCTAGCTGAATCATCTTACTTCTTACAGATTGTCTCACGTTTAGGTATCTTAGATCTGTATGCTTGCTCCTTGTTTTTACTTCAATATTTGTGGCCATTTGAATTGCTGCCTGATTATCTTCATGAATAATTATAGGATAATCTACAGTTATACCTATATCAATTAACATTAGTTTATACATTATTAATTCTGTACATAACAATGATAAACAGGAGAATTCTGCCTCCATAGTAGACAAACTTATATGCTGTTGTCTTATTGACTTCCAGCCTATTAATGTCTTACCCAGCATTATGGCTGTTCCTGAAGTCGACTTTCTAGTGTCTCTTTCTGATGCAAAACTAGCATCTGCATAAGCACACAGAATTAAATCACCCTTTGGTTCTAAATACAATGAATAATTCATTGTCTTTTTAAGATATCTTAATATCCTCTTAGCTGCATTCCAGTGTCTTTCACATGGTGCAGAATTGAATCTAGCCAACTGATTCACGCAGTACGATATATCTGGTCTAGACCAATTACTAATATAACTCAAACTACCAATTAAAGATTGATAAATCACCTTATCAAACTCAGGGCTTTGTTCATCAGTGTTGCTAAAATCCTGACTCATTGGAGTCTTAGCTGGCTTACAAAGCTCCATCTTGTAATCTTTTAGCAATTTGCTTATCTTATCTTCCTGAGATATCTTAAAACCTTTCCGTGTTTTCTTTATATTCAAACCGAGATACTTCTTTATCTCCCCTAATTGCTTGATCTTTATTCTCTTTCCTAATGATGCTATTATTTTATTTGCTTCATCATTAGTTTCAGTTATCAAAGCAATATCATCTGTGAATAGTAATAATAATGATACTTTCCCATTTGTCTCTCTCTTAAACAGACATGGATCGGCTAAACCAGCTTTAAATCCTATATTGTCTAGTTCCTTTACAATATACTGGTTCCATTCATAGCCTGATTGTTTAAGACCATAGATACTTTTCTTTAACAACCAACAATCATTATTATCCTTATTTTCACTTTTAATACCAACAGGTTTTTCATATAAATAATATGTTTTAATGGGGCGTGCAAGTAAGCAGTTTCCACATCTAAAAGTGGTTAACTATATAGTTTTTACTAGCTGCCCACACTAAAGCTGCCCTCAAGGTTGCTGCCTTAAGACTGAGTGCAAACACCTCATCATAGTCATTAGCATTTTGCCTAAAACCTTGGGCTACTAACCTTGCCTTATGGATTAAATTACCATCCTTATCTATTTTTACCTTAAATATCCATTTTTGCAGCCAATGGATTTCTTTCCTACAGGTAATTTGGCATTTTCATACACCTTCATATCACTTAATGAATTCAGTTCCTTATTCATTGCTGCATACCATTTTTCTTTTTCCTTATTAGGATACTTTTTAATTTCTTCAACAGAATTAGGAACTTGATTAATCTGGCACACTGTGTTAGCCTGGTACCTATCAGGCGGTCTAGATACACGTGTAGTTCTTCTGGGAATTACAGGGCTTACAGGAGGACTTTGTTGAACTACTACCTGTTCATCTTCCTCATCCTGTTCAGCTATTGAATCTGTTTCTTCCTTTATGGGCACTATTTCATCCTGTATTTGTCTCTTTACTTTATTTTTAAAGTTACAGGGATAACTAATGGGATTTCTATAGGATTCAATAATTACATCTTTATTGGCATCCTGTTCTAATTTCTCCCATCCTTCATGTTCTAGAAATTGGGCACTAGCACTACATAACACTTTAGATGTGCCTTTCTCCCAAAATCTATATGCCCTATGGTTTGCCTGATAACCAACGAAGAAAAATCTTTTAGCTCTATGTTGCCCTTTTTTCTGAGTTGTGCAGGAATGTGCACCCATGCTGGTGCACCAAATGTGTGCAGGTAACTTAGATCAGGTTCCTGCCATGCCACCTGGTAAATGGTATTTCACCTGTTGTTGTATTAACAACGTTGTTCAATATGTTATTAGCACACATTGTAGCCTCCCCCACAAAGAATCAGGTAACCCAGAATCATTTAACATTGTTCTAACCATTGCCTGTAGTGTTTGGCCTCTTCTTTCAATAAAAGCATTATGTTCTGGCCTGTATGGAGCAGACTTCTTATGCTCTATTCCTGCTATCTTAAGTCTGTTCTGGAATTTGTTATTAACAAATTCCGTGCCATTATCTGTCACCAGGGTTATCAGTTGTCGTTTAGACTTTCTTTCAGCAAACTTAAGAAAGCCAATTGAAAAAATGTTGATATGTTTCAGTTTTGCTTTTCATTAAATAGCAAAACCCATATCTAGAATAATGGTCCATAATGCTCAGTATATATCTAGCACCCCATACTGGGTTTCTTTGGACCTATTATGTCTGCAAATACTACTTCTAAAGGTTCTTTTGTTTTGAAACCATTTAGCCTATTTGCAGGCAATACCTTGCTCTTATCTTCACAGCAAACATTACAACGCAAATATTTATCACAAGATTTTAACCTTTATTCCTTCAGATAACTCAACTGTACGTTTTAGCATTTTAAAATTTACATGCCCCAAACGCCTATGCAATAAATGGATACATTCTTCATGAGGCTTTATATTATTAAATACAGTCTGAGCCTCCCCTTTCTTACTATTATCTAAGACATATAATGTTCCATTTAAAGCTGCAGTTACCCTTTGTTATCTTTTTCAATTATGCAATTATTATCCTTAAAAGTAATTACATAACCTAATTTATCTAATACCCTTACTGAAAGCAAATTAAACTTTAGTTGCGGTACATACAACATTTTTATATCCTGGTTTATGTACGAACAACGTGCAAAACCTTGACCTTTCGCTTTCAGGTTCCAGCCATTGGCAAGAGATATATGTTGAGAACTTGTAGACATTTTATAAATTTTGTCTTATCTCTTGTGATGCAGTGGATGCGCCACTGTCAACCACCCATAAATTATTCTTCACATCAGAGTTGCTTAACGTGGCTAGTTCAAATGCTTTCTTTGGCTTTTTATATTCTGCTTTTCTCTTTTTGCAGAATCTTGCAAATGTCCTCTGCCTCCACAATTAAAACACTTTTTAATTGTGTATGCGTCGAAGATAAATTCTCTTCTTCCAGGTGCTTTACTTTGCTTTGCTGGTTTCTTTCAAGCTTTGAAGATAATTTCTCTTCTTTCTTATCTTCTCTCAGCTCGTCACGCTTGCGCCTTCTTCTGGCTTCTTCTAGTAGCCTGCCTGTAATCTCGGTTAATGAGAGGCTTTCTTTGGCAATACCTCTAACGAGTTACATAGTCATCATAGCTTTGATCTAATGAAGATAATATTATGTAGACTTGTTGCAGTTCATTAAATATAAGCTCTTTTCTTGCAAATCTTGAAAATGCTCTTCATACAGTTTAAATGAACTAACATATCTCCATTCCTCTGAAGATGCGTTCGAAAAAGCTTCCGTGTAAGATTTATATGTGCTCCCTACACTGTCCCGAACATAAATCTTCCTGAGGTTCTCCCAGCAGTTTGCAGCATTTTCTTCTCCGAATATGGACAAGCTGCTGATCACAGAGAGTCAGTCCTATGATGCATAAAGCCTGCTCATTCTTCAGTTTAAAGTCTTGTAACTTTTCTTTATCATCATCATTAGCAGGATCCCAGCTACTCACATCTGGTGGGTTTGCTATAATGTCCCACAATCCTTCTCTGGGGTAGAAGTAAACTACATTTCATTGACCATGAAACATAGTTTGTTCCATCCAGCCTGGATATCATGGACAGTTGTGACAAATTTACTTGTGCCATTACTTCTCAGATATTTTGACTATTTTAAACTAATTAAAACAGTTTGTTTTTTACAGTAATGTGCAACCCACCAACTCTCTCTGCTATATCCTGGTTAGTTAGACTATGCTGCTGGGCCCATAACCAATGTTAGGGTTTGGGGATTAACCCCAGCAGAGTATTGCAGCAGTAGTCAAGCCAGGCAACCAAAGGAGAGCGGAAGGGCCCCAGAGTATACACACTGAACACAAACACTGTTTGTAGTTTAAATAGTTTTTAATCCAGTTAGAGTTTAAGCATTTTCATTCAGTCCATTAAGTCATTCACAGTATTTCCATCCAGTAAGACTCACTAGTATAGTCCAAGTTAAGAGTCCTTGCAATATCTTTATCAGCCGATAAAGATATCTTCTCTCCTCCGGTTTCACTCTCCAGAGAAACAAACGCTGGATATTCAGCAAACAGTAGCAAACAATAACAGTTCAGTCACAGGCACTCACAGTCAGTAATCACAGTTAGTCGCAGCAACACACAGTTACAGTCAGTAACAGACAGTAAGCTTTCCAGCTTCTAATGCTTCCTTATATTGTAACTTCTAACCGCACTTTTATAATCGGCTAATTGCCTGCTGCATTGTGCTTAAAGTGATAAACACTTAAACCATGATATCTAAGTTTTATATATTTATTCACCCAAACCATATTTGGTATCAATGTTATACCTAACATACGTGTCTAGTTATGATTATAACAATTTGTATTGAACTATTCAGAAAACATAAGATTAGTATCTTTTAAAGGAATGACCAAGTGTATTGTATTCTGATCACCAGTATGACCTTAACATTAGCCTCTGCATCAAAATATGCATTTATTTGCTTGATTAAAATTAGAGCTGAATAATCTACAACTCTTCAGATGTTCTTGGATCATCCTCAACCATATCCAAAATGGTAATGGATCATGAAAGTTGTTGTAGACTAACAGTAACTGGACAACAAAACCTAATTACTTTACTTGCCGCTGAATTAACACAAACCATTAATACTAATGAATGTGCTGTTGAACCCTCCTACTGAATCAAAATTACGCTGCCTCCAAGTAATGGCAGAAGGAATGGTGATCTCTCTCTCTCTATAAATAGAAATCATGCTGCCTGGATATCTAATAGTAGAATTCAAGTTTTTTTAACAATGAAAATGCTTCTTGAAAAATAAAGTTTGTTCAAGCAGATGAACAGATGTTTCCACTAAGGATTTAGGACAGAAAGAATATAAATGCAATGATAATGGCAGCTTAATGAAATTTAGTCCACAATTAATTCACATATCCAATTAATGGTGTTCCCAAAGGATAGTCTATTATCAAGTTAGGAAATCTTTTGATGATGACAAGGTATACTATAAGGAAAAGATTCAAATATGAAAATAGATTTTATACTCCTTGGGTTACAATCGATGTCCCTAAGATATTTAATAAGAATTCAATTTGAAGCCATATCACAATTATTCATGCTCCATTCTCAGAAGTCTAAAATTGTATTTCTAGAAGAAGAAAAATTGCAAATATGTATTTTAGTTCTTTATTATTCTACATAGATTCTAATGAAGATATGTTAAGTTTCTTTGCTTATGCTTCAGTGATGCAAAAAAAAAAATATTCGTACTTATCAAACCAAATGATTCAAAGCACATGAATCATTGGACATCATTATCTGTTAACCATCTTCAATCAGCAAGCTGCAAACAAAGTACTATCTTTCCCAACAGCTCAAAAGTATGCAGATTAATATTCTTCACCGAAGGCCCAACAGGCTATAAATGAAACATCAGTAGAAAGAAATAAGCAAATCAAGGCAAATCTAGAATTGCTTTGCTAGCCATGTTGTGTCACTTTTTATTCCATATTTGGTTTGCAGCAATGGCCAGCCAGATGTTTCTGAGTAATACAATGGCCATGCCATCTCCCATGGTCTATTTTGTCCAAATCATTCATAATTTTGTAAAACTCCAGAATATGTTTTTCCAGGAAATATATCTTTTCTTTACTTATTTTAATTGTAATCCTTTCATCATGCATCTGTGTATACATAGGATAACCACAGGTCTGCACCATTTCAGAAAGAGCATCTAGTTTCTATGACTGCACAGTATCAGCTGTATTTTAGGACTGAATTACTTTCTTTCTGGCTTAGTTGCAATGTACTTAAAATGACATCCTTTCAGTTAAATCTATTTTTTTTCTACTTAAAAGCTACCATGGAGTTGGGATCTTTTAAACAGCTGCTTCTCCATTCGCAAAAACTCTACTCACTAATATCGCCCAATTTCTGACTTCAGTGAAATTTTGTTATATTTAGCATTTTTACTGGTTGACTAATTTGACAATCTATCTGATAACACTGAGCAGGTGAGATAGAAGGATGTATACATCCTATACATCCATGGATTTCCACCCCTTCTTCTTTGGTGTCAATAAAGTCCTAATCTTCTGTACAAAGTACATTCAAAGAGAATCCCCCTGTTTATTTACACTTCTTAGACCGGCAAAAAGGAAGGAAGGAAGGAAAGTAGGTCACAGTTTTGTCATTTTTTTCCTATCATATGGGCTAGAAGAGGATTTAATAACAAGCCCATCATTTTACTGGTCCATCAATGAACTTGTTACAAAAAAAGATAGGTCCACTGTTTTACTGGTGAACTTGAAAAGAATATGGTCACAGAGAGAAATGATTAAAAGTAGAGGGTATTATTTCTGCAACACACAGTACTCAACAGGACTGCAGTAGTTTGCCTGCAATGAAATGAAGTTCAACAAGCAAAATGGATGGCATTGCTTGATTTCAGATAGCCAGGAAACATGACTGATGTGTAGTTGAAAAATAGTACAAATTGCCTTTCTGGTGGTCTGGGTATGTGTAGACGACAACCGTCTAGGCCTCCAGAATTGGTCAGTGGCTAGGACAAGTTGATCACAAAGAAAAACCCCTCCATACATTCTGCTTTGGAGAAGAGTGCAGTGCATTTCCAGCAGGCTAAAAGACAGCAAGTGAGTGTGCCATCTGACACAGTTGTGGGTTCAGATAAAATCTGCTGTCTTTGCAAACTATCAGATTAAAACAGGACAGTTTACTGACTGACGAACTGATTGTTTAGTTGCTTAGTTAGTTTCATGACAAATAAACATGTCTATTTTAATCCCACTAGACTTTGCGATTAGCCTGAAAGCTACTGATTGGTAACATTTGATTTTTATAACTGATGATGTTTTGAAAGCCAAGTGACCCATCCAGTACTCTAACTGCTACATCGCACTGTGTGTATACTCCATTTTTAATTTGAGATACTATTAATTATAGTACTAATGAAGGAAGGAAATAGATGGAGAAACACTTAGCAAAATACCATGAAAACTTGTCCATGGAGATTCTCAGTCATCCAGGTCATGGTTGTCCCAAAAGTGGTTTTTTTTCTTCAAAGAAAACATCTTCAAAGAAAAACCAGTAAGTCCAATTGCCTCTTGAAAAAGCACCTTTGGGACAACCATGAAAACCTTTATCTTGCTTTTTCCTTCCAAAGCAGGATCTAAATGACAAATTGAATATGTATCTAATATAAAATTATTCTAGCAATTTTTGTAGTGTGTGAGACCTCCTCCAAAACAAAACAGGCTCTAGTTATCTAAACCACAGAATGGTTTAAAAATGTGATGGAAGAGTAATGGAGTGAGTTAAATATCTTGTAAATCCAACCTTCTCTTAAATAATGCTATATTTCTTTCTGATAAATTTCATGCTGGAAATCTTGATACAAAAATTATGTTATTTTATTTAAGAAATGATAGTTTGCATCAGAAAATCTGAAGAGTTATTGCTATCTTACTGGCAATTGGCAACTATTTGTAATTATGGATGCATCTGCAAAACAAACATTGTCTACCAAAAAGTTATGCATTGGATTTTTATTTTATTTAATATCATTATTTTCTAGTGATTCAGAATCTAACAAGGGTAGGTGCAATATTTAGTTTGTTGATTTTGGATATGAGGAAGCTAGGCAAATATTTTCACCATGAACCTAAATAGCTACAATGGGTTATTAGAAACAATCTCCTCCTCCTCTTCCTCCTCCTCCAGGGGTCAACAGCAACTTGGAGAGAGGCACTGGGAAAGAACTGTAGATGCAGTGAGCATGTCCCTAATAGAAAACATTTGCATTTCTTTGCTTGTTTGTTAATTTTGTTATCTGCTATAAACTATTTCTGAAGCTGCATGTAATGACCAGATAAAATTATATCTGCTGAAAACAGGAAGCCCCAAAACACAGGAAAGGGCATTGAATGCAGGAGCTTCACATTCAATCCAAAGCCTAATGTTGAAGGTTCAGAAAATACAACACCAACCACCTTTCAAATTTTTTATCTCCTCAGAGTATTTAAGAGTTACTGGTCCTGTCCAAATTGTTTCTTTCCTCATTTATAGACAGAGCCAAAGGGAAACCAACAGTTTCTTTCTTTATGACTATCAAATGCTCATGGGGCTAAATATATCAAAAGTGTTTATTTCTTTATAAAAATCAAAAGCTTTTGAGACTCAAAATCCAATGCATCTAAATAATTTCTTTCCTTAGCACATTGAAAGCTTTCAGGACTTGGTAACAATCTTATTTCAATTGTTTCTTTCCATGTGATATCAAACCTTATTGAAGTTGGTACCAACTATAATCTAAATTGTTTCTTTTCTTGTAACACTGAAAGCTTACACAACTTCTCCAAACCCCTTCTACTCTAATAAAAAGCTCTGAATCTTGAATTGTTGCTTTTAAATGCGTATTCACACCCAAGCATTAGATATACCCTTTGCAAGCAGAGGATCTCATATTCTAGCCCCATGGCCTTCACCAAGGCATCCTAGATTTGACAATTCAAGACAATGGCTGCTGGTTGGATCCTGTGGCTCTTTAGAAATTTATCTGGAACTGAAATATCAACTGATTTTAGTTTGGATCCCACTCTATTTTTCAAAGTTACTATATACTTTATTCTTGGAACACCTCCCACCTCCTCGTTTGTGTCAGACTGTGTGTGCATTTTGTCAAAAGCTTTCTGTTTATAAACAATCTGTTGAGTGTTTCCTCGGCTCAGAAAGAACTGGGATAGCATCCAACCAGAGCCTAAAGACATCCGTAGCTGGGTAAGGCTGCCGTTTTTGTGGGCTGGTAGTGTTTCTAACACTGCTAGCTAACTTGATGGAGGTGCTAGAGAGGGCAAATCTGATTGCTTTCTTTTCTTAGCAGTGGATGTCAGGGGCATAAACAGTCATACACATACACCCACACATTCAAAAATCCAAAATGTTGAACCCTCGTATGTTCCAATTTTTTGTTAATCAAAGTACATTTCACTGTGACTTTAAATGAGGGGGGCATGGTCCATTCCTATACCATCCCAATATATGTATAGGGTACTGTGTTGGAGAAGACAGGGAGGGAGTATATAATTAACTATACTCAAAAGTTACTGAATTAATCAATTGGGTGGGTGGGTGCAATATATTGAACCATAAAATAACCAAACAGATTCTTTTAATGTAGCACGTTAAACCAGATTCTTTCTCTCACACCCACACATAAATGCTATTCATGATTAATACCAACCAGGCTTTACACATTGCCTTTAATTGATGTGATTAAGCATGTGTGCTTTCTCCTAGAGGAACACATGCACATCCAATGAGACTATAAAGAAATAGTTAGGCTATTAATATGTATCTGTGAGACAACTATAATCCCTCAGGTCATGCTATGCTGCCCCATTGAAGCGATGATGGTGTGTTCCTGGGAGAGATGAGCAAAGAATACCAGGAGTGTATACCAAGAGTATGTATTCCCAGGAGGTTCACTCAAGTTGTGCAGGTTATCCAAACTGCCCAGCTAAAGCAGGAAGGCAGATACATTACCCAGGAAGATGCTGAAAGTGGTTGATCATGGGGAAAAGATCATGTTATGCTGTATGGGAGAAGGCAATGGGGAAACATTCCAGTATTTCACCAAGGAAAGCATATGGGCAGACAAGATTGGTGACATAGTGCTGGATGATAACACTCATGATGCCGAGGAATAGTTGAAGATCTTTCAGACTCCTAATTGTAGGAGATGGCTAGGCTGAGACTGAAGGGGGGGGAGTTCAAACATATCATAAGTCACAAGTCCCTGTGTGCCTGCAAGACATCTAAGTCCGGCTCACCATGAATGCCTTTCTTATCTCCCACACCATCTTCCCTTAATGGCCAGTTGGCCAGATTCTTGTAGAGAGCTTAAGCTTGCAATAAATCTTACACTAATTTGAATTGCCTGATTTCCCATGCACTTGACACAACTAGATTAAAGCTCTTAAGGACATCTAGTTTTTGTTATCTCTATACAGGAAAAGAGAATCTGAAGACAGAATTAAACTGGGGATATGGAATGTAAAAGAGTAAAAGTGGGAAAGTTCAACACAGTGAAAGGTGAAATGAATTGACCACACATTGTCAACAGTAAAATGCAATGGACTGGAACTGGACATTTACCATCAAAAGACCATACTGTTTACTACTTAAGATATGAAAAGAAAGAAAGAAATGGCACTGCTTACATAGTCAGGAAGGCTATAACAAAGATAGAGCTTTAATGCAACACAGTCAATGACAGAATTATATCAATTAGACTTTGCAGACAACCCTTTAATATGACATTTATTGAAGTTCCTGTTTCAATCAATGTAGACATAGAGGAGGTTGACAAGTTTTAAAGTCAAATTCAATTTGAAATCAACAGAACATGCAATGAGGTGCACTGTTATATTTGGAGATTGGAATGCCAATGTTGGATGCAGTAAGCAGGAAAGTTGATTAGATTATTTCTAAGCCCAAGGAGAAGAAATGAAGCAGGAGAACAACTTATCAGATTCTAACAGTCCCGTGATTTCTTCATTGATAACATAGACTTCCAACAACCAGTGTATCACATGGGAATCATAAGATGAAATACACAGAAATCAAACAGAACATATTATTGGCACAAAAAGATAAAAGATCTCAGTTACAACTTCTTTGCTAAATAGCCAGGGGCTGACTGTGGAACAGCTCATGAACTAGTCATGTTTAAATTCCAAATCAAGCTAAATTTGAAGAACAAAACCAACAGTTTCCACAATATAATCTTGAACCCACCATTTTTCAGGGAGAACACTGAGGATTCTTTTTATATCCTGAACCTCATAGATAAGAAACTAGAAGAACTCTGAAATGAAATCAATGAAGTTGTTCAGAACGAATGTGAAAAGAGACTGCCAAAGGCCAAGAAAGAGAAGAAAGAGAACTGGATATCAGAACAAACAGTGAAAATTGCCAGGAAGGTGAAAGAAACTGTGACCAAAATCTCAGAAGGAACTTAACAAATGATTTCAGAGAGCTGTTAGAAGAGACAAGAAGTGATATTATAATGTAATCTGTCAAAACATTGAAAATGGAAACTAACATGGAAAAGAACTTCCAAAAGTATTCTGAATTCAGGTGGTTCTAACCTCGAACTGATATGCTAAAGGACACTAATGCACAAATAATAACTGATCTAAAGAAGATGAAATAAAGATGGATGAATACACTGAAATTCTATGTAATAGAGAGTTCAACTTCAAAGATGCCTTAGGAAATGTTCCCTACTTACAAGATTTTCTAGTACTAGAAGATAAAGTTTGATCTGTTCTCCAATCATTTCTAAGTTGGAAGGCTGCAGAAACTGATGGAGTATCTATAAATATATACAAGCAACAGAAGAAGAATCAGAAAGCTTCTGACCCAACTATGCCAGCAAATCTACAGCATGACACTGTTATTAACAGGCTGGAAGAAGTCAGTCTACATAGCAATAATAAGGAAAAGAGACTTAAGACAATAGGATTTCCTTAATTTCAGGTAGGAGCAAAATAATGCTTAGGATCATCCAACACGGATTAATTCTTTATGGAAAAGGAGGTATTCAATCTGATTTTAGTAAAGACCAAGAAACATTATTGCTGATGCACAGTGGCTACTTTAAAAACTCAAAGAACTCCAGGAAAAACTTAATATGGGCCTTCAGTTATGTTGTCATGTCATGTTGTGCAATGTGCTCAGAAAAATGGGAATCCCAGGACATCTCATGTCCTGATTTGTGATCAGTGGGGACATGGATAGGGAGCCACAGTCCAGACAGAACATGGCAAACCTGACTAATGAGTGAGTGAGACAAAGCTATACCCTCTCTCCTTTTCTCTTCTATTTATAATCTGACGATATATTGAAGGAGTAAAAGGTAAAAAGGATGAGTATGGTTTTAAAAGTAGAGTAGAGTAAGGTAGAGTAGTGTAGGGTAGAGTAGAATTGAATAGTATAGAGTAGGGTAGAATAGAATAGAGTAGAGTAGAGTAGAGTAGAGTAGAGTAGAGTAGAACGGAATGGAATGGAATGGAATGGAATAGGTTTATTGGCCAAGTGTGAATAGACACACAATTGGAATTTGTCTCCAATGCAGAAGGTATATGCAAAGTACATGCAAAGCCACAGAGTAATAATAATCATAATATAATACCAATAAGAGCGGGTAGTAGAGAAGATGAAAAGGTACAATATAGGTAAATATACTTAGATATAAAACAATCCTGTGAAGATTAGGTGTTCAGCAGCAGAATGATGACACAAGGGAAAAAACTGTACTGGTGTCTAAATCTGCAGCCCCCAATCTTTTGGGAACCAGGAACCAGTTCCATGGAGAGAGGTTTTTCCGTGGACCAGAGGGGGTTTGGTTTGTGTGCTGCCTGCATCCTGCAGATGGGGATTCACTTGTTTGTGCAGGCTTGTTTCTGGCATGCTGCAGCCCAATGTCAGTCCATGGACTGGGGGTTGGGGACCCTTGATCTAGATGTTTGGCATGCAATGCCGTATAGCGCCATTCTGTGAGTAGTTGAAATAGATTATGTCCAGGATGTGAGGGGTCTGTAGATATTTTCTCAGCCCTCTTTCTGATTCGTGCAATGTACAGGTCCTCAGTGGAAAGCAGGCTGTTTGCAATTGTTTTTTCTGCAGACCTAACTATTGATTGGAGCCTGTACCTGTCCTGTTTAGTTGTTGTAGCAAACCAGACAGTTATCAAAATACAGATGACAGTTAAATAATTCCTCTGTAGAACTGTTATCAACTCTTGGGGCAGTCTGAATCCTAAGTTGATGCAGGAAAAGCATTCTTTGTTGTGCTTTTTTAGTGATGGTTCTAATGTTTGGTGTCTATTTCAAATTCTAGAGTCCAGAAACTTGAAGGATTTTACTGCTGATACTGTGCTGACAGATATAGTAAGCAGCGATAGAGTAGGGGGGTTCTTCCTGAAATCCACTCTCATCTCTACAGTTTTAAGTATGTTCAGCTGCAGATTTTCCTGGCTACACCATAAGGCCATCTATATGCAGATTCATCACCATCTTGAATGAGACCAATGACCGTTGTATTATCTGCAAATGTCAGTACTTTAACAGACGGATCCTTAGAAATGCAGTCATTGGCATAAACAGAGAAAACTAATGGAAAAAACACACAGTCCTGGAGGATGCCTGTACAAATTGACAGGGTGTTGATGTGATTTCCTCTAGTTTCACCTGTTGCTTCCTTTCTGTCAAAAAGGTAATAATCATTTATAAGTATGGACAGGAACAGTTAGTTGAATCAATTTGGAGTGAAGAATTTCTGGAATGACAGTATTGAATGCTGAACTGAAGTCTATGAAGAGGACCCATGAAAAAGTCCCCAGGAATTCAAGATGTTTCAAGATGCAGTGCAGTGCCATATTGATAGCCTCATCTGCTGATTTATTAATTTGGTAGGCAAACTGCAAAGGATCTAACAGTAGATCCATGATGCTTTTCAAGTGGACCAACACTAACCTCTCAAAGGTTTTCATAACTACAGAGGTCAGCGTAACTGGTCTGTAATTATTCAGCACTTTGATAGAGGGCTTCTTGGAAACCGGGATTACAGTAGAGCATTTGAAGAAAGAAGGGACATAGCGTATCTCCAGTGATTTATTAAAGATGTGTGTGAAGATAGGAACCAGTTGATCAGCATAGGTTTTCAAGCAAGAAGGAGTTACTCCATCTAGGCCTGGTGCTTTTTCAATCTTTTTGCCTATGAAACAGACCCTGCACATATTTTTCTAAGATTACCAGAGGTGGGAGGCCTAGAGGGTTAGAGATAGGTGTAGGAGATTTGACTATTGTTGGTGATCTTTTCTCAAATCTATAATAGAACACATTCAAGTCTTCTGCCAGATGATGCTTGCCTATAGTAAGGGAGGAAAGTCTGCTGAAGCTAATGATAGCCAATGAGGAAAAAACATCAATAACTTGCACTATGTTGATGATGCTCTGATAGCTGAAAATGCTCTGGAAGTTGTAATGATCAAAGTCAATATTGAAAAAAAAGGACCAGGATTTTATATAAAGAAGAAAAGTAATGACAACAAGTACAGCAACCAGCCTTAACACTGATAATGAAAATGCTAAAATGGTAGGTTATCTTCTGCCTTTCAGGGTCAACTATCAACAATAATAGGAAGCAGTAGTTAAAAAAATACATTGTAGCCCATCACTGGGTAAGATAGTAACAAACGTCTTGGAAAATACAGTAAAATGTTGTGTTGAGTATAAACCTATAAAGATCAAAATAATGCAGGAAATGAACTTTCTGTGTGACACAATGGAAGTGAAAGTTGAAAAAGCAGAATAGAAAAAATACTGATGCTTTTGAGCTTTCATGTTGAGAAAACTGAGGCTGCCCTGGATAGCCAAGGAGAAAAGACAAATGAGTCCTAGAACAAATCAATCCAGAGTCTCATGTGAGGTACAAATGACCAGGCTCAAATGATCATATTTTGGATACATAAAGACCCAGCTCCCCTGAAAAATCCATAATGATAGAAAAATGGCAACTTACCAAAAATTAGGCGAAGACACAACGCAGGCAAGCTGGATGGCGCACATGCCAGGTAAAAAGTGACTGGGCGGGGCAGGGCCAGCCAGTGGCACGATTTACCAGTTCTCCGAACTGCACAGAATCGTAACAACCAGTTCTATAGAACCAGTCCGGCCAGGTAGAATCCCACCCCTGGGGTAGATTGTTTTGTATTTCTGGGAACCAGTGTCTCACTGCTCTATTCTAATGATATTTTTAAACCTGTTAACATTCTTGGAAATGAAATGAGAGTAGAAACTGATATAGCAATAGCACTTAGACTTATATACTGCTTTATAGTGCTTTATAGCCCTCTCTAAGCAGTTTACAGAATCAGCATATTGCCCCCATCAATTGTCCTCATTTTACCCACCTCAGAAGGATGTAAGGCGGAGTCAACCTTGAGCCTGGTGAGATTCGATGTGCCAAATTGCAGGCAGCTGGCTGTCAGCAGAAATAGTTTGCAGTACTGCCCTCTAACCACTGCGCCACCAAGGCTCTTTAATATATAGTATCAGATGCAGGGGCTTTGGAGCGTCTTTATCAAGAATGTCTCCAGGCCCAAAGAACACAATTAAACTTCTTCAAAAGCAATAGTACACAGCACTATAGGTATAACAACTGACCAGAAAAGGGGAAAAGAGGTAAACTGGGTGGCAAGAAAGATTACCTGGGGGGCAGGAAGGCTAGAGGTTATACTAGTCCTATCAGTTTGCTTTCTGATAAATGGATAGTGAGTATAGCCTCTTTATAAATTAGAATCTCTCTCCCTCGACAAACGTTCTGTGAAAGTTTACAAGTGTTCTCAACATTCTCTGTATGCCCATAAACTCCAAAATTTTGCCTAGGAGTTGGATTATGTTATCATTCAGCATAAGGGAGGAACCAAATGCTGGCCTAGCACAACGCATGAACCAGATCATCATGTTAATATGATTCATTTATGTGGTTTGTTTGAAAATATAATCATGAAACAAACAATTGCCCCTCAGCCACAGCCTGTTTGCCCAGATATAGGAATTAATGGGCATGTTTGAGTAGGGGTTAACAGTATTGGACTAGAAGCCCAGACACAGTGAGTTCTAGTCCTGCTTTGGGCAAGAAGCCAGCTGAGTGACTTTGAGCCAGTTACTCAGCCTTAGGAAGAAGGCAATGACAAACCACATGCAAAAGTGCTGCCAAAGAAACTGCATGGATTTGTCTATGAAGTTGCCAGGAGTCTAGACTGACCAAAGGGACACAGTTATATCAGCCAGGCAATTTAGCCAACAGGAAAAGGTTGAAACTAAGTAAAGCACATGCTTTCTATGCAAAAGATTGTAAACCCTTGTTCTTCGTATCTACTGTATGATTAAACAGATTTTACATTACACATAGCATCTGCCCTGGGCCGCTTTCAATCTGTCATGCTATAATCTGGGTTAAATGTAACCACATTCCCTGCAGTTTTAGCTGCTATCTTCATCAGAATGAAATACAATTGATCACCTATCACATAACAAGGCTCAAATACAAAACAGGCAGACAAGCAAACAAGTCTTCAGAAAATGCAGTTTCAAAGCTATTAAACATTAATTTCACCATGGATTTTCCCTTTTCAAAGCAAATCCCCTCTCCATATGAATTTGGAAGACAGTGTTAACTAATACAGTATCTTGATGCCATCTCTAAGCTGTGCCTTAAAACGTAAACCACATCACACATCTCTCATGCACACGGAGACTAATTCATGTTATCCAGATTACAACAAGAACTACAAAAGTAGGCAGGACAAGAACTAACTTATTGTCCAGGACTACAATAAGAATTATAGGTATCCAGTCCACTTGCTGGACAGAACTGGAGAAACCCATTCAACTATCAAAGTCAGCTATCATCTGTCAACTTAACTTATTTCAGAATCTTGGTGTGATGATAAAATGTGGGCAAGAGGCACAAAGGCTTGAACTTCAAGGTAAAAGGTATGCTGCAATTCAAGTGAATACAAATAAAATAAATAAATTTATTAAAAAGAAATGGCAGTTTATATTTGCAGTATCTTCTTTATATCAGAGGTATAAAAGTCCAATTACATATAGAGGAAGGAAAGTGAAATTCCAGCTATATATCAACCATGTAAGTTTAACAAGTGAGGTAATGAAGTAAGAACCTTAAACAAAGCAAAATCTAAAAATGTCTCTACATTGAACACAGAATGCTAGACAGTATTAACAAGGGAAACAGGATATTCCCTCTAACGCCATAAATTCTGATCACACTCCTGGATATCCCTGGTAAGGAATTTACATGTGATAGGTGTCCCACACATTCACACACTCAGATTAGTAAATCCGGTCTTAAAGCAATGATGGAAATGTACCAAGGAAGAAACTCTTAAAACATGACTGTGGCAACCATGTTTTACTGATATTACTACTGACATAGTCCTCTATGATGGCACAAGTCGATATACCATCCTGAAGCATTTTGAGATGCTTCTGGAAAAACATTTTCAACTCCTACAAGCTACTATGTAATTGTTAAAGGAAAATGATAACAGATGTTAAAGCAACCCTCAGATCACTTATTAAAACTAAAAGTCAGAAAAGTACACCATTTGTCAGCCTGAAGGCTACACTTATATCCTAATTATATGGTGGGGCTACATTCCCCAAAGTGGATGGGATAGGAGTTTATGTGACAACTATATTAGATTTATTTGACAGAGAGATGAAATTTCAATTAAAGTGTATCGTAGTGAAGTTTTGCATTGAGACTGAAGAGACCTAGATTCAAGGCAGCATTCAGCTTGTGTGGAGGATACGTGATTGATTCTGAGCCATGTACTTTCAGTCCATCCTATCTCATAGGGTTCCATTTCTATGAAGGAAAAAAAAGAGAAGAATTGGAGGAAGGTATGTTATTCACACCGCCTGGCATGTATTACCTAGGATACTATCACACTCAGAAATTCTCCTGGTCCCCCACCCTGGCCTTCTTTAAGTTAATCTTTAAAATCTGAGTCTGTCCTCAGTCCCTCAGTCAGAATGGATGGTTGTGGAAATTCCCTTGTGGATTTTTTTAAAATTGTTTAACTGCTGGTTGTTTCCCTCTGGAATTTATTTTGGATTATATATTCTGTTCCTATTGTTTTTCACTATAAAAAATATTTGCATGTAGGAAAAATATAATAAATGCGATTATTCACTATGTTTCTTAATTTGTCCCTTCTGTCATATAAAAATCACAGATGAATAATACATTTTGGACAGACGCTTAGGATTTAAATCTTTAGGATTTATATTCTATATCTTAGGATACAAAAGTATTGCTGGTCTCTTGCAGTCTTAGGATTTTAAATTATGTGATCCTGATGTAAATAGTTAAAGCATTTACGGAAAGTTCAAAGAATTTAAGTGTGAATCAGGTAAGTTAGGTCCAAATGAAATACAATTCTCAAGCATGTTTAGCTACCTTTTGCTTCTGAGCCGAACACTTGTTATGATACAGGTCAACCCCTAATCATCAGGCAATAGTTGGTTATCTGAGCTAAATTTGCAATTTCCTCCATTATGTTATTCATTTGTCCATTCAAGGACCTTTCTGCTCTTCTTTCACCCTGTGATATATGGTAAAAAATATATATCTGGATTTGTATTTAATGCTTAATTTTTCCATTAGGATAGAAGGAATGGGAAAAGTCCCATTAATGGATTTGTTTCAGTGTAAATAAAATTATTAGAAAATTTAGTACTTTCAATGCCATTTGGAAGTTGGGTAATGTCTAAATCAAAACAACAACAACAATAATAGAAGTTTTTCTACTGATTATTCCTAGAAAGTATGAGAAAGAACAATATAGTCTATTATTCAGATTCTTTTTTTTCCCTACAATGGAAATTGATTTTTTTTAAGCCAGTGGAAAAAAATTCAGTCTGAATCTCATGCCAATAGTGAAATAAATTAAATTAGCTAATATGTCCACTGTGGACTCAAGGGTTTAATATCAAATAATGCAGATGGAAGGAGACCTTTTTAGCTACTTGGACAAATTTCCCATTTGATCCAAAGATTGAAATGATCACCAGCAGAGAAGCAGTGTGGTATTGTTGTTAGGAACTAGTTAAAACTGTTCATTTTTCTGAACCTGTTGCTCAGAGCATCAAGGAGCTGAATCTCAACACAGCTACTTTGTTGTGGCAACAGTCCCAATGGAAAGGCCTCCTATGTACACACCTGCAGAGTCAGAAGTTCAGATAAGGCTTCAAAACAGACACACAGAGACTACAGAGACTTTGAAAGACAATGTTCTCTCCACATAAGCAGTATTCAAGTAGATTCTTTGATGGCTTCTCGAAATTCTACTTGTGAAAAAGACTTCTCCATGCACAATTAGTAGTCCACTCAACTCAGACTTCTGTCTCCAAGACGGGCAGGCAAAACTCAGGTGAAAGTTCATAGGAAGTGCAGGTAGTGACAACTGTCCCATTAATCAATAATATCTGGCAGTCAGTGCACCAAAACCTCTCAATATGAAGGCTGCATTTTTGCCAATGATGGCTAGTAGCCATCCACGTATAACTAGCTGGCCAAGAAACCTAATTATTTTCCAAAGCAATTCATACTGTTGGCAGTCCTACAGTTTAATTATGCATCTTACTTGGCCCATTGGTATACTATTAAAATATACAGAAGAATGAATAAAAATGCTAAATACTACATAGGAAAATTTTATACTTCTGTCATAATTTTTAGTTATGAAAATATTTGTTAATGATTTGAAGTGGGAATAAATATTTATTTGGTTCTGCCACAGCAGCATTTTAAGAAGGAATCATTTTCCTTATTCACCCTCTTCAAATTCATTTTATAAACTTTTCATAATGCTTCATTCACCTTCCCCCAATCTCATTATAGCTACCAACCATCATCTTGATTTAGCCAAATAGGACAACTTTTAACCTTCACCTGCCAGAAATGGACAAACGGACATTCCGAAATTGAATTTCTATCAACTAGTCTACTGCAACATGTCCTTTGCAGTTTTCTTCTTGAAGGGAGTATGAGGGCTTCAGCTAGCAACAATTGTTACAAGTCATCAATTGACAAGGATTACTAACAGAAACCAGATTATACTAATCCTGATTCAACTATGCTGGATTCTGTATTGCACCCAGGCCCACTTGAAAGAGCTGAATTATTACAGTATCTGTAAAGTCATGGAGAGATTGGGCTCACCTTTGCCCCAAAGGTGCTTTTTCAAAAAGCAATTGGACTTTCTTTTTTCCTTGAAAACATTTCACTTGTCATCCAAGAAACTTCTTTGGTTCTGACTGAATAATGAAGAATGGAAGGATTTATGGTCCTTGCACTCATCAGGTGGTTAGCACTCTCCCTGAGAGTCATTGAGGCCACTTGGAAGTTTATCTATGCCCTCACAGTGACCTGAATAGCGCAAATAGCTGTGGAACCTTCTTAGAACTGCTGAAAGGATTGTGTTAACAAACAAGAGATAGGTGGTGTTGTATCCATCCCCCTTTGTCTTCAAAGGGAAAACAAGAAAGGCAGTTGGCTTTTGAAAAAAGACCTTTGGGACAACCATGACCTGGATGACTGAGAATCTCTACAGACATTGGGCTCAGCTTTGTTTCTTAGAAAATATTTTCTTCTCCCTCTCTCCCTCTCCTCTCCCTCTCTCTGTTCTACTCCCTCCCTCCTTCTCTCTCTCTCCCTCCCTGCCCCCATTGCTTAGTTCATAATTAACTCCATGTTTCTTTAACAAAATTACATCCATACAGTAATATCTTTTTTGACATATGTATGCTTCAATTGCTCTTCATGGAGGTAGAGCATGCGGAATACAAATCTCCATAATAGAATATTTTTTACATTTGCATATGTACATTTTCATATACAATGAACATTATTGGATCAAAAAGCAAACTTGAAAAGACAGCGGTGCAAAAAAAAAGTTTGGAATATTGTGTAATGTATGGGATACATTTTAATCTCATCTGCCTAAATAAACCTGTTAATTATTTGCAATCTAATCTCACATGAGAAAACTTCTGCTGAGTGCAGCATCTCATCCTCCTACTTCTATCTCAAACTGGGGAACCTTCACAGGGGTATTGAATATCCAAAGAGTTTTTGGTCTCAACAAGTAACTGTCAATAAGCAAGAAGCAGGCGTCCCAATTAGCTTACAATCCAGTAAAAGTAAGCAGAATTTCCCTTGTGACCCCTTACAATTCCATCTTTGTCTAGACTTTGGAGCACTAATTTATAAAATGCCTGAAGTATTTGGATGGGTTTCTCCTATCCATTTTTAAACATATTTAAATCAGGTACACAAGTAAGATAGGCAATACATCTTCAGAGTACTCCACTATAGGATTTTTTAAAAAAAGACTTCCAGCACTACAAAACACTAAAAGCTTTGTTTGAAATGTAAACACACATTGGATCAAGAATTGTAGTCATAGTTCTGTATTCTGTAGTTGAACATGTGTTTGTAAGCAAAAGAACTCAGATTTAATTAGTAGCATTCCATCTTAGGCTGTGAAAGACTGCTATTTCAACTGTATTTGGGTTGATCATCATTCATATGGTATCTTGCAAAGTTTTGAGCCACATCCATACGTTCATGTTCCCTGGAAATGGTGGAAGTTATAGGCCAATGTATTTGGAGATTATCAATCTAGGGAAGCACTACATTTTTATACAACAAGGAGATGATTCAATTTGATATATACTCCTTGTATTTGAAATTGACTACAGCTCACTAATAAAGAAGTTGAAATTTATGCAAATTATCCCAAATTCAGTTGCTAGGATTTCATGGGAAAACTGGGAAAAATTTCTACTTGTATCTAAAACACTTTTTCAGCCAATGTATAAATATACAAAGTCATCTTTATTAAGGGAAGTTTGCCTTAGAGGAGCAGGACACAAAACTGCAAAAACTTGCATATGGTTATTTGAAACAATTGCCAGCGACCAAAGCATGTTCTTGGAAATGAAACAAAATGATAAAATCATAACGATCATCATAGGCCAGGGTTGACATCCTGTCTCTCAGCTGTCTCTTTCCATTACTTCATCCAAAGTCAACTGAACTCTTCCAATAAGTAGACTGATAGATGACATGACAAGTTGTTTCATATCTCAGACATACCTGAATTACAGCATCATGCAGATCTCATTCCTGCATCTTATTCGCTAGGATTATCTGAGATGTACAACACCCCAATCTTTGCTGCAATCTAGTAGTTGCAAAAACAATTTTAAAAAAATCTTTAACTAAATCAAGTAGTTGACAAAATTATGAAAAATCACTTTGTCCAATCAGGGTTAGTTTCACAAAATAAAATGTAATTATTTTCAAATTTCTCCAGACACTGTCTGACATGTAGCCAAGATCTTTTTATTTGCATAAATTTGTCCACTCCAGTCCAAATGAAATGACTTGCCAAAAGTAAGCAGCCACAATGCTTCAACTGTAGTGAGAAATATTCAGTTGGATTTAATGCTCACAATTGCTGTGTATGCATTTTATACCTAAATTAACTTTATTATGACTTTACATGATGGTCTAGTTCACATAGCAATATAAAACAATAGCTGAATTTCCCATAATATATTGAAATACAAATTATTCAGCCCAATTTTAGCCTTATATGACGTTATGCAAAGCCCTTTTTTAAAAAAACCCAAGTCTTTCCTTGGCCTCATGCAATTAACTTATCAGTGTCAGATAATCGGGAAAAATTCTATTACCATTTTGCTATGGGGGGGGGCATGTGCTGAAACTATAAATAAACTAAGGTCAAATTGGAAGGTTCCATTAGTTTTTCTCTAGCGTCATTTAGATAAGGACACTTTTGAGCAAACTTGACCCTGGGAACTAAATAAATGTGTCCAAATAATTTTTTGTGGCAACAGTATATAGTTTACTGCTATTTTATTCTCAGACATTTTCAACTTCTCCCTCTAGCCTACAGGTCTGGTATTATTTGGTGGTTTTCCACCCAAGAATTAATGAGGTTTAGCTCTGTTTAGCTTTTGAAATCAGTCAAGGTCAGCTAGACGTTGCCACCTATTAGGACCACTATTACATACTTTATTAATTTTTTGTTGTTGTTTCTTCAAATTGATTCCTTTTCAAAAAATTTACAGACCAAAGGACATATTTCACAAATGTCTTATAAGATCCACATCTATGTCCATTCTTATGAAGAGAAGCCAACTTGATATGGGCCATTTTACAGTGAGTTACTTCACCCTTCCAATAAATCCTTCCAAACATAAACATTTCCCCAGTCCAACAAGCAATAATTCAGCTTCTGGCATGCTGTCTTGCTGGATTAGTCCCACCATAGCATTCAGGAGTAATTCAAATGACGGCCATAACAGCAAGAGGAACGGCGTCATTTATTTATTTTTAAAGAATAATATATTAAATGACTCTCACAAAAGGTTGTTGGTGATTAAGTATTTGTTCAATAGACTTTTGACAGCTGTGTGAGGCCCCCAAACAGATGTTGCTGCACTAATCCTGAAGGAAATCTTTGACATATTCCGATTTTAGATACAAATCCTCATTACAGAGAGCACAATTTGGCAAAGCCCTTTCTTAGATCCCACTTGGCTCCAAAGAACATTTAGAGCTTCAGAAATGGGCAAGGGTTAAGCAAGACCCTACATTTCCTCTGTTTCGGCAGAATAAGACCTGTGCAGTTCTATTTCTCAAGTACAATCCGTTGCTTCTTTCCATTCCCACCTTTCCCAATGATTCGGCATCTTCCAGTATGCCGGAGATGTTTATTTAGTGACAGAGCAAGTATAAGAACCCTCAGCCTACCCCTAGAAAATACACTCTAATTCCCATCTCAATACACAGCTGCCAAAAGAGATGGGTAAATTGCAAAGCACACATGCATTTCCCTCCAGCAGCTGCCTCAGCTTATATGGTTGATATTTGGATGTGTAAGGGAAGGAGGGAGAGAAATGATTTGGGCACAAATCCATCTTTCATGGTACAGGCAAAATTGAAATCTCTTGTTACAACCTTGCCCTGCTTGCATACATCATGTTCTGTGCTAGAACATGCAAGAGGAAGAGGGAGAGGGAGGGGGGAGAGAGGAGACCGCCTGCCATAAAGCAGTGCAAATGACATTTTGAAAAAGCAAGAAATTTATTCTGTTGCAGTGTATGACTTCACCGGCATATTTCCCAGGTTGCAGTTTCATACAAGCTACCCACACATGCTTAGGCGGGTGTTTTCCTTCCCTTACTCCCCCCCTCCCTAATCTTTCCTGTGTATCTCATTTTTTTCCTTGACTGTTTTTCCCCACCAGCATCAAGCGGATTTTAAACCCCCCCCCAAGCTACTCAAATAGGTTGCCTCCATTTTAAATTGGTTCAAAGCAAATTCCTCAGGAACTGCTTTAACCCTTCCAACTCATTTGAACATCATCTTTTATCAAAGCAATGCTTTGGGAAGGAAACTGGTCCAACCCGTCTGCAATTTAACCCCACCTGGCCTGTTTTACCCACATGATTTCACTGAAAAGGATCTTCATTAAGTGAACATATCTCTTCACACTCCATTTAATTTCTTACACCCCCCCCTTCCCATCATATTGCAAAGATCCAGTTTATTCCAGTTGTTAATTTCACATATATAAACATACCTATTCATACATGTACAAAGGCACGTGCACGCTGCACACACACACACACATTTTCATCTTCAAAAGGGGATTTCAAATCCTTTCCTTTCTCAAACTTTATTTTATCTTGTTTGATTAGCTTATATAAGCCAATCCACTCTTTGGATTGATGCCATCCCCAAGGCATCTTATGCACTTTGATGGCTTCACAACAACTCAAGTAAAATCCTCGTTCATTTTGGTATCCTGCTGTGAACCCTTTTTGCAAAATGCTCTGGATCGGTCTGTGCACCTGTGTGCATGCTTATAGGTGCACATACATGCAGATCAAGCAGACTCTGAGGCAGCTAAAGGCTCTCCCAGTTGCCTTGTTTCTGCAAAGGCTTCCTCTCTTAGCAAAGGTCTCTCCAGGACACCTTCTGCATCTTTTCCCATAGTTCCTCTCTTGAAAAAAGAAATCAGAGTTATTCTAGAGCTCCCCCTCTGCCAGGCACGGGCATCGACCTCCTTTTCAATATTCTACCTTCAGGAAGCCTGGGTGGAAGAGAAGGGAGGAGGGAGTCTAATGTCATAGTCACGATATAGTTAATCAGTTTATAAACCTGACCATCACTGGATATATATGGGGAAAATGATGCATAAATCTTGTGTATCTGACCCAACCCTGAGCCATTCCTTTTGCCAGTCCTTATATGCATAGCACACGAAAATACATTTTTCTGTCATTAAACCATACTGCTTTGGGAAAACAAGTTCATCAGTGGCTTTACTTTGTTATTCATGCATTATGGAACTAATTGCTTTTCAGTTTCAACTTGGTCCTATATTAGATTAGAAAATTAATCTAGCCACCTCAGGTTTTATGGATCCTTTTGAGGAAGTCTGCCCCCTCCCCTCACTCCACTTATTGATCTTCATTTTTATTTTTAGAAGTGCAAATACATTTCTACCCCCCTCCCCCTGTCTATCCCTGTCCTCCAGCATCGAGGCCTAGAATTGCCTTCTACAGTGAAAAATACTTCGCATCCTTAACTACTGTGTTCATTTATTCAGCAAATCAAATTGTGTTCAATGGGACTTATTCTCAAGGAAGCAAGGAAGGAAGTTTGCATTCTCATCTCTACAGTGCCTTCTTGGTAGAGCAGGAAAGAGAGAACTTGCTTTTCTCCAACATACTCTAGTATGAGTGATTGTCAACAGCTCAATCAAATGTGGTAATTTCTTCTTTTATAATGCCTTCCATGTATGTTGGGATTGCAATTCCTGGCCATCATGGCAATTCCATTCCTAATATATCTGGACGACACCAATCTACAAAATGTTACATCACTAGGTCTTGGTCTTATCTCAGTTTTCATCATCATTGGGACATTCATACCTACAATTTAAAAAGGTAAGATACATATTTCTGGTAAAGATGATCCAGAATGAAAGATTATTGTCCTAGGAGATGTAGTCCTAGGAGAACTTCCTTTATCATCTAAAGGAAGAGATGTCGGATGTTCTTCTTATTTCTCAACTGTAAAGGATTTAAAATGATATTCTCTTAATGCATTTTTTTTCTGTTATCTTATCATGCCAGAGTCTGAAGAACATTCAGATTTTTCTACCTCATATTCATTGTAGCGAACAAAGCCAACAAACAAGGTAATTTTAGAATGTAGTAGGGGGGAACAAAAACATCTGGAGATATCAGGCTGGGAAAAGCTTCTCTAATTTGGAGGGGAATCCAGGACATCTGGAAGGTACCAGATGAACCAACTCTATTTTAGATGATAACCAGAGGATCTTTTCTGATTAAAATGTAATCCTTGGCCAAATATCTCAGTGTTGTGATTTCTTTTTTGGTCATGCTTTAAGCATCTCAGTTATTCCAGATTGAAATATCTTTCCTGTAGGCACTCTGTCCACAGGTTTTCTTTGAGGGGATGACTTCAGGTTTTCCACAGGGGTGAAAAATATTTTAGGACCTAAAAATACTGTAGAAGAGCATAATACTGTTTCTTCTTCAAATATCCCAACTACAGTAGTTAATTCTAAGAGGTGATCTTATTAGTTTCCTAAGAGGGTAGACAAGATCTAGATGGCCAAAAAAGCTCCCTTTTTTTCTGCAGCACCCTGTTGGCTGGTTTGTGCATATTATGTGCCTGTGCTTCCTTTACCCAAACAGGGACAATACAACTGAATTCTTGGAGGTGACTACAAGTTGTTCCTCTCTATTTTAGACTTCCTTACACCAGACTATTGAATTACATCCCCCCCTCACATAGACAGAGGGAGGGAGGGAGGGAGGGAGAGAGAGAGAGAGAGAGAGATCATCCAGTAAACCCAAGTTCTCTGGGAATTATGGGGATGAAGTCCAGTAAATCCAAAGAGCTCCAGATTGCACTAAACTGTTCCATTTCTTCAGTGGTTGTACCGAAAGCATACACATGCAATGCTGCTCCCCCAACATAAAAGATTTTAAGAGAAATCCTGTCTTGGCCTCAGTGGCTGGCTCTGTTTCACGCAACTGAGCATTCCCTTACGTCACTTGGCATAAGCTTTTGAATAAGAATACGAGATTGCCTAGCTCTGCCTGAGATTTGGGAGACTGGAGACGTTCTTCTCCCACTCCCTGGTCATTCCTGCATACGCATATTTCGTCTTTCTGGAGAGAGTCCCACACTCCTAGGAATCCTCCTACCTCACAGGGCATCTGGAAGATTTGCCTGCCTCCCATCTCCCCCTCCCTCAGCAAAATCTCTGTAGGGAAAATAAGCGCAGACTTTCCACCTCTCCCCCCCCCAAATCTAGAAAAGGGGGCATCTCCCCACCCAGCAGCCACACTTACAATTCTTCATTGCAAACTGGGGACAGGGCCTTGCACCTCTCCAGCAGCCATGCATTTCTTGAGTGTACTCAGTCAGTCTTGGAGGTCACCCTTCCGCCGCCTGGGGCGAGACAGGGCCGTAGACCTCCGTACCCCTTTCATCCCTTCCAGGCAGCCTCCCCCGCCCCATTTCTCACTCTCGCTGCCTTCCTGCCCCTCCCGCCTTACCTCCAGACCTGTCCCATCTGCAGCAGGTGGATAACAGTCTGCCAGATCCAGACGGAAAGCCTGCAGAGGCGCTGTGCGCCGGGAGGGGCGGCGTGATGTCCCGGGCCAGCCCGACGGCCCGCTCCGACCGAGCCCATCATGGGAGGGCCGCGGCTGGTGAGGCCCTGCACGGCTCCCAGGCCTCCGCCGGTGTAGTCTTGCACGAACCATCGGAAGCTTAGGATCTGCACCAAGACCGAAGGCAGGAGGACGAAGGCCAGAGTCAGGCCACACCACAGGTAGTCCCGCCGGCCGTAGTGGTCCAGGGCCAGCCAGAGGTCGGTGCCCACATCGCCCAACAGCACCAGCAGCGCCAGCACGATCCACAGACAGTCCAGCCACGGCCGCTCCACCGCCAGCGCCACGACCGCCGCCGAGGGCGAGGGCGGCTGCCCGTCGGCCGGGTCCAGCGGGTCGGTGCCGCCACCCGGGCCCCCCGAGGCCGACCCCCCGGCCCGGCCCAGCAGGCTCCGTAGGCAGGCGCTCCGGCAGCCCCAATAGCAGGATGACGTGTTGCAGCAATGGCAGATGTGCATGGAGCTGCTGCCCCCGGCCTCGTCCCCCGCGCCGCCGCAGCCTCCCGGGCCGGCCGCGGCTGCGGCGGCATGGTGGTGCGGGAGGTCGTCCAGGTTGTGCAGCTGCGAGAAGCCGCTGCCGTCCGACTTGGCCGCCATCACCTCCGCCGCCTGCCGCCGCCGCCTCCGCCGCCGCCGCCACCGCCACCACCAGGCTCCCCCCTTGCTGCCCGGCCCGGCAGCCCGCTTCCCGCCTGCCCGCTTCCCGCTGCCCTCCCGTCCGTCCTCCCTTCCTTCTTGCCTGCCCTCCTCCCGCCCGCCCTCCTCCCGCCCTCCACCCGGGCCCCTCCGGCCGCAGGGCTCGGGATGCCCTCCCCACCACCCACCGCTTCCTCCTCCTCCTCCTCCTCCTCCTTTCCCCTCCGCTTCCGGGAGAGGAGGGAGGCGCTAAAGACCAACCGGGGCCCCCATTCCCTCCTCCTCCTTCCAGACCCGCAAGCAGCAGCAGCCGCCGCCGCCGCCGCCGCCGCACAGGAAGGATGGGGCTGGGGGACCCCTAGTGCCAGCGCCGGGAAAGAGCCAGCGCTCCACTGAGGGGGAAGGAGAAGGAGACCACCCCGCACGTCCGCCCACGCCACCGCGGCTGGCATTGAGGGAGGTGGGGGGACACCCTCGCCGGGCTGGCTGGCTGGCTTGGACCAGATCGGCCCGGTCTCCCCCTGCCAAAGTCCAGCATCCCCAGCTCGCCCCCCGCCCCTTCCCGAACGCCCTCTCCAGCTTACACAGGCGCTGGTTCAGCTCGGAATCTACCGAACCGGAGGCTTCCTGCAAGCATAGCCTCTATTGCCTGGCTTCCACCTCCATTCCACTTGCACATAGCCCCGCGTCCGCTTTTTATCCTCCATCCGCCATCCTTAGTCTCAGCATAAAGCCCCCTCCCTGAGATGTCCCCATGGCTTCCCTTGGAGGTGATGCGCCTGGGCGACTTTCACGCCTGTGAGCTATGTCACACCTCCGCCTGCCCGCCCTTGTCTTGCCGGACTTGCAGCCTACGACGTTAGTGGGCAAAAATTGCACTGACTCCTTATCATACTAGCCTCTCAGGACTCAGCTCTTCTGCAGCAAGAGTAGCAACCCCCTGGATTATTTTTATTCCTCCTCCTCCTCCTCCTCCTCCTCCTCCTCTCTCTCTCCACACAAACACACACACACACTATGCCAGTTGCAAACTACCATCCCAGTTTAAAACTAGTTGGATCAGATACAAATCCCAAGTGTTTATTAGCTCTTTTGAAACATTCCTACAATTCTGCATTTGCATTCTTAGATCATTTTCATAGAACGCTACCAGATTTCTATTTTTTCTACCCCCCAAAGCCCAGCCACTTTTCTTCTACAACAGATAAATGTGTTTAGTACTTCCCTGGAACTGTCCAGTCTAGATAGTATTTCTAAAGTGTTTATTAAAATGAGGTGCTTTGTGTCGTGCAAACATAAAATGCCAGCCCTGCCTAAGGCACACCAAAGTGCTTCAAGGAGGCTGGGGGAATGGAGAAAAAAGAAAAAGAAAAAGGAAGATGTGTCAGATCAATTAGAAGATGCTTGTGTGAAGAGGGCAAGCTTTTATTAGGAGTTTCAATGCAGCCCAAAAAGCACCATGAGAGAGACTGACTAGGTGGAAAGGCAGAGTGAGTTGGGAAATGGAGGATGCAACCCAGAATTTAAAAGGGATCAAGGTCCTAAGGGAAACCCAAGAAATGAAAAGAGAAAGATTCTCCTTTGCATTAACTACCTGGTGTTTCCCAAAGACAGCTTCTTCCTTGCCCTCATTCACCAATGAATTTCTGCTTTCTCTCTCAAAGAAGTATTCCCCACCTCATCCACGGGCATAGTTTGCTTCTCTGACTGCTTTGCTTTCTTGCATTCTTTATCCTGCCCTAATACCATCCATCAACAATTGTGGTAAAGGAACTCACAGTCAGTGTTGTGTAAACTATACCTCTTTCTTTGTCCCAGCCACACCTTGGCCTTCTGGAAGGCTCTCCTACTTTCTGTTTATGCAACTTATGGGTTGACTGCTATAGTCACAAAGAAACACCAGTGGAGTCCATAAATCAACAATAACTCTGATGAAAAGCACCTTGTGACTCTTGGCTGTGACAAAACCACCTGTTGCTGCATTTTCTGCCTTAGTTTTAGCTTTGTACCGCTTGCCTGGATCAGCCCGCATTTCTTTTGATCTCTGTCCATGGTGCTGAAATCTAGCCTGCCATTTCCGGGATCCTGGCCTGAAATGCTGCTGCTTTTTGCATGTTAGAATACCCATTTCTCGCATGTCCTGGGCTCCTCTCTGAGTCATCTAAACTAGATATGACTGGCTGATTAACTAGAAACCAATTCCAAGTAAGAATCTGTAACATTTGTAAGAACATACGGACATAAATTATGTACAAAGTTAATTTGTTTTCCCCTCCTATTTTAGAAAAAGCTGCTCAAAAGCAAATAGTGAGGAAATGTGCAATAGGGATAGGTATCTTAACTATTCCTCCCTAAATTAGTTCTCATTCAAAAATTGCCTGTCCAAGCAGTTTTCCCTAGCAAGTAGCATTTCAAATCTGTACACAGATTTGAAAAACCAATTATAGCAGAAAATGTTTGGGTGGCTCTATAGAAAAGGTGGAGAAAGTTGCCTGTTACCAACACTACCAGCAGCTGGCTAGACTGTTACATGAGATTACCAATCTGTCTACCTGCATTTGTTAAATATGGTAATTCTTCCAAGAGAAAAAAGTTTCTATTGGGCAAGTTCTATCACCATCTGTTTTTAAATGGGTAGTTGCTCACTGATCTGGAATATGGCTAGGGTAGAAGACAATCCCCCCCCCCCTTTTATGTGAACAGGTATGGGTGGTAATTCAGTCACATATACATTGTTCAGAACCATATCAAACTGTTCTCACTGATTTTTGCTAGCTGCCAGAAGTAAGTTGAACAGTTCAGAGTAAGTTGAGAAGTTCACTTGTCCTGGACTGATGAATTAATGTAGCAAGGCCTGGCTCACACCTATCTGATCAGTAGGGCTCCTTGAACAAAGAATCTAACATTTTTCCTGCCCACTTTGGAGATGAGAGTGACATGAACTTGGAATCCAAGATTGCCTTGGTTCTCTGACATCTGGTGTGGACCTTGGATGTTACCCAAGGTCCACACCAGATGTCAGGGAATCAAGGCAATCTGATGACAAGTGGTTACTAGAACAAACATACATGGATGAGACAAGGGAACCCAAGTGATGGAATGCTATTACAGAAGTAAACCTAATAACAGAGGTATATGAAATGAATGAGGAAACTATGGGTAGACAGAAGACTAGCATTCACACTAACTGAGGAACAGGTAAATTACCCAATGTTTAAATATAGTGAAATGTTTAAACATTTCAGCAATGTTTAAACATAGCTGCTCTCACAGCTTGATATCGACCAACTTCACATTGCATCCTAGTCTCAAGAAGACCCAGAAAAACAATTAGATATACACCCAACATCTGAAGCTGGAATGTCACTGCCACCTCCTCTATTACAGAGCATAGCAGCTGATTTGAGATGTAAGATCATGGATATGCTAGCTACAATCATCCCTCAAGACAGGTTGCTAAGGCTCATTGAAGAAGTATATCAGACAGTCTATTAGAAGATGCTGATAGAGCCCACACAGCAATCCTACTACTACCATAACCAAACCAATGAACTGGTATAGGCTATGGTCACTGTAATCCTTGGCTACACGATCAAGAACAGCAGTGCATACCACTCTCCCCCCTCCCCCTCTAAAATGAGGTTAGAAGCTAAGATCGAGGTAATTTAGAAAGAAGTTAATCAGCTGGTAGAACAACAGAAGGGTGTTGAGATTAAGACTCAGCTACTGAAAAAAAAAATACAAGGGCCTGACTGTGTCTGGAGCCCTAGGAACTACTAAATAAAGGCTCACAGTACCAGCCTACCAGCCTAAGGACATGTCATTCAGCTGATATTTCATGACAAAAGGTCCTGAAATGCCAACTCAATGGGAAGAACAAGATCCTCACCAGGAATATGTATATCTTGTTAGTCATCAGATACCCTGTCATACAGTGAACTGAACAAAGGGGGACATGCAGCTGCTGATGTGAAGACCCAGAAACTTCTCACAATGTATGGAGGTTTCCACCCCAAATTCCAACAACCAGAAACTACACCAGCTAGAAAGAGGGTGGACAGAGTCTGGTGAGTATCAAAATCATTGTCCTGGATGAAACCCAAAACATCCCAGAAGACAACAGTAAGATGGCACTGAAAGATGAGCTTCTGAGAGAGTGCCTGAGGCAGCAGCAGACATGGAAGGAAGATCAATCAGAGGAAGTACCATGGCAAGACAAGGCTCTGTTTGGGATGTGCCATCAACAGATAGCTGATGTGGCTGACACGGGGAAATCCTACCAGTGGTTGGTGAGCATTAGACTAAAAGATAGCACTGAGACATTGTAAATAGCAGCACAAGACAGGCACTAAGCACCGGATCCATAGAAGCAGAGGTTTGCCACCTTAAACAGGACTCAAGGTGCAGACAGTGCAGAGAGGCCTTAGAAACAGTCTAGCACACAGTGGCAGAGTATAAGATGCAGGCAGGAACAGCATACACTGAATGGCACAACCAAGTAGTTGACATTGTGCACAGAAACATCTGAAGTGTGGGCTATATCCTCCCAAGTCTGGATCTGAGATCCCACAGAAAGTTGTAGAAAATAAGAAGGCTAAGATTCTGTGAGACTTCCAGATCCAGACAGACAATCAAGTATTGGCCAATCAACCAAACACGGTAGTAATAGAAAAGAATCAGGAAACAGTGGTGGTGACAGATGTAGTAGTACCCAGTGACAGCAACGTCAGGAAGAAGGAGTATAACAAGTTGGAGAAGTACCAGGGCATGAAAGAGAAACCAGAGTGGTTAGAGATTTCTCTGTCCAGAAGGGAGCAGTGCTAGGGACAGCTAAGATACTGTGAAGCACCCTCGTATTCCCAGGCCCCCAACAGAGGACCCAAGATTAAGGAAGACACATACAACCCATAGAGGTAAGAAGGGATTATTTTTTGTTTATATGTAATATGAAACATACATGACACTGCTATTACAAAGGCAAACTTTCTGGTTGTTCTTTAAAGCTGAAACCTGCGGATCGGAACTTGCACTCAGTAAATTGTTTGCGCAAACAGACAAAAAAAATAAGAAAGAGAAAACTAGACCAAATATTAAATTATACCAAACTGAACAAGCTGCAGTAAAGAGAAATAAACAATCTCTTAGAAAGGTAATCTGTATTTTCTATGCTAACTTTATCTTACTGGTTCCAATTCTTCCAGGGCTTTGGGGCACTGGGCCTGCATTGCTCATGAAGTGTCTTTTGTTAATGTACCTGCTTCACACAGGGCCTCTCCCCTTGGAAGGGACAATAGCAGTGTTTTACGAATCCTTAAAAGTCTCTCAGCTACTATGCAGGCTGTTCAAGATTCACAGCTCCCAGTTACAGATAGGCATCAGGCCATTCAAAATTAGAGTCTTTTTAATTCTCTACAGTGGTAATTTAAAGGGAAATAGGCAGTGTTTGGGCAAAGTATTAAACACACCTTCCCCATCTGCTGCTTCTCCACTCTCAGTTCCTATGGATGCTAGGTTTATTCTTCAGAAATAGCCAGCAAATTAACCTTGTATTGTTCTTAAGTACAAGCTCATGAGAAGAGAAAAGATTTGTCAATAGATAGACTCTTTATCACATCCTTCATTTCTTTTCAACAATAAGAAAAGAAAAGTGCTCTGAAGAGACAAAGCACTGAGACTTAAGAATCCTTAATTAAAAGAATCAACAAGAAAATCCATGAATGGGAAGGAGAAAAGAGGCCATTCTAGATTATCACAATGTTTGTGTCTGCATTATAGAATAGAATCATAGGATAATAAAATAAGAGAGTTAGAAGAGGCCATTTAAGCTATCAAATCCATTCTCCTGCACAGTTCAGAGATCCAGGTTAAACCACTTTTGATAGATGCCTAGCTTGCTTTGAACATGTCCAGGCTTCTTCTTCTGACCTCTCTTTTTTTCTCATTGAAATCATTCATAACTGCTTTTCTCAAACTTCTTGAGCTCCTTTCCCCATTAGTTTCTGCTGCCATGGGATTCTGCTTATAATTGCTCTAAATTGATTAAAATCTGCTTTTTTAAATGCACAAAATACATGTTTGTCTGTACTGCACTTTAGTTTCACTTCAAATCAAGAACTGTAGCATTATTTTACCCTGGTGTTCTTACTACTTCAATTTCCTGCCTATTAGTTAGCATTACATCAGTACTGGTTCTTGTGTGTCTTACTCCATCCTCTAGAACGAACATGCCTGGCAGAGTTTGTCTCCCAACAGATGTTCAGATAATTCAAATTCCCCAATCACTACTACTTCATGCATCTTTGAAAGATCAAAAATTTGTTTTTGGAATACATCATTACATTTTTCCTTGATTGGTTGAGTGATAGTAGTCATCAACAATGGCAATGTTTTTATTTATTTCTTCACTTATAATCAACCAGATATTCTATACATTACAACTAAGCCCATTCACTCAAATTTATGAGCAGGAATGGAGACAATTAACTCCTCCTTCCTATCTATTGCATCTGTTCCTTGTGAACAAATTATATAGATTAATTGCTATTTTTCCAATTGGAGTTATCTGCCCAGATCTCTGTTACATTTGTTCATTTATATTTGCCTTCTTGTACTAGGAAATTATTTTAATTTATTTATGAGATATACATCCTTTATATCCTCCCTTTCCTTTAGAAGCTCAAGGTGATATACATAATATTCCTTTCTCAAATTGTCCCTAAAACAACATTTCTATGAGTAGGTTAGACAGAGAGAGGACAATCATTTGCTGACCTCCCATGACACTTAAATCTGTCTCTTGTTCTAATCCAAAATGCCATTTTTTTTTCACTGACCACACTCACTTTTCACTGACTTCACTAATAAAAGGCATTATTATGACAATACTCTCACTGCTGTTTACAGTTCCCAGATTTTCATCTGATGTCTGTTTGCTCTCAGTCCAAAGAAGCAAATGTGTAATGGACTTCTTTGTGATAATTGGAATGAATTCTCAAATAGTTTGCATTCTTTCCATGTCAGAAGGATTAACAAGGCCTTGCAAACAAGGTCTGGTCACCTAATTCATAATATTTGGAAATTAAATTCCTTTTCCTTAAAAAATATAACTAATGAGACTCTGCAAGAATTTACAGTAGCTATCTTGGTTGCAAGTGACCATTACAAGCTTGACAAAATGGTGTATTGGATGTTTTTTTTTATTAAATGTTTAAACAGAACTCCAGGGGAGTCTTTGCTCTCAGACAGATACAGATTATAAATATTAAAACTTCTGGGTGGGAAGGGAGTCAACAAAGAAATGGAATGCCCATTACTCTTGATAACATAGACATGAGCCAATCACTACATACCACTTAACTGTTGAAAAGGGGAAGTTTGTTTTTTGCAGGAGTGCAACAGCTCAGAAACACAATTCAAATCAGGAGCAAACTTGAGCAAGGAGAACCTTTGTATATCTGAGTCATATTTTTAATTGTTGCCCTTGTGAAAAAAATTACAAGAGATATTATAGAGCCATTCCTTCCACAAATATCCCCTTCACTGTTTGAAAGTCTTATTCTGAAATTCTTAGACCCAGAATGGCCTCAATTTTAATTGTTTTTAATCTGCAGCCAAACTTTTCTGAACAGCTCTTTGATCTTATATGTTCATTCTTTGCTTCATCATCACCAGAATCAGTCTTCGTTCTACAATTTTATTAAGTTTTCATCTCTGTAATTCCAACAAATGTTCAACCCATATGAAAAAGGTAACAACAAATGTTTATCTTATATGAATCTCCTTAGCAATGGTTATAATCATGAGGGCCATCTGCTTCCTCCGGAACTATCATTATACCTTTACATAACAGCTACTAGTGAAACAAAGAAGAAAAGACGATTGCCTTGTGTCCTAGTTTTGAGTGTTTTAGTGACATTGGGTTGGCTAGAATGAGAAGCAAGTGATATAATAGATAGATCCAGCAAGGCTCTTCTTATTTCCTTAATATGTGTTCAGGAAGCTAAAATTTACCCACTAGAACAATTACTATCTGAACTTGACAATATCATTTTCAAATATAATGACAAGCTCTAGATGTCCAATCCTCAAGAGTTTTTTTTTCTTGTGTGTTGCAGGTAATGGCAAATTTTCTGAGTGGGCGCAATAGGTCAACACCAGTGGAAACAGACCTAAAACATGTTTGTACTTTGCTAGTAATAGAATGAGCCAAAAGGAGGAGATCTGTCCTGGAGAGAACTAGATTTTAACACATATTATTTGGGTTCACTCAATATGCCACTTGTACAATAGTGTAAGTGAACCAAATCATGTTATAAAGTGATTATACAGGGATGTTTTTAAAACATAGCATATAAAAATAGATACTGAGTTATGTTAATCCAGATTTTATGTTTTGTGTAAATCCAGCTACTAAGTCTCTGCTCTTTCTGCTTAAATTTGTGTATACCCACATATACTCATCTACATATATAGTGTACATATATATTATATAATATCTTGGCCTGGCTGATCTCCTACCACACTGTAATTTTCTTCCTAGAGATCAGATTTAGCAGCCTCCTAACATCCTTTTGTTCTTTGATAATGATCAAAACAGAATGATGCTGCCCTTCATTCCTGTAATTCTAATTTGAATAGCTGATTCTTCTAACATAGATAGATCATGATCTGAGCTGCAATGTAGCAGGTAGTGGCAACATCACAATTGGCCACCAGCGAGTTGTGGGCAGAAGCATATCTATTCATCAGTATCACAACAGAACATCTTCACCTCTTCAAAACCTTAGAAATACTATGGGAATGTTTTCCTGAAATGCACATAGCTTTCTATATTATATTAAAACAGAAGATATCCCAGTCAAAAGATCTCAGCTTTGAATTTCCACCTAATTTACTGGCCAAATTTTCCATCTTTAGCAAAGTCTCCAACTACACAAGTTCCACGTTCAAGCCATGGCTCAAATTTAGTCATATCCAGGAAAGGCGAAAAGCACTGAAAGAAGGCAGACAAAAGAACAGTGCAAAGGCACCAAACATGAAAAGCAGCATCTGAACTGAATGGGGGGAGATACCTTTAACAAATAGTGTGCAGGGAGTTCAAAAATTCTGTGAAGTTTTAAAAGGAACAGCAGTAGCTCTTGAAATACTCCAGTTTCTGAGTTCTGTTTCTGAAAATAAGGTGTTCATACAAATGACTGCTATATTAGTTGGGAATATTATTTCTGATGAGTGAGGTTTATCTCACCACTTTAGAGGATACTGGTAGTCCTTGAGTTAGAACAGTTCATTTGGTGACCATACAAAATTAAAACAACACTGAAAAAAATGACATGACCATTTTTCACACTGCAATGCTTGACAAGTGGTTCATATTTATGATGGTTACAGTGTCCCAGGATCATGTGGAGACCTTAGGAAAAGCAAAGTCAATGGGGAAAACCAGATTCACTTAACAACCATGTTGCTAACTGAACAAATGCAATGATTCACTTAACAATGGTGGCAAGAAAAGTCATAAAATGGGACAATCTCATTTAACAAATGTTTCACTTAGCAACATATGTTTTGGGCTCGATTGTGGTTGTAACTCAAGGACTACCTGTACTGAATTCTGATAATCTACCATAATTGTTTTCTCCAATATTATGGGATGCCTGGCACTGCCAGACAGGATTGAGTAGTAATGTTCTACTCAACACTCTTAAAAACCTCCACAAATAATGGTATTAGGATTTATTAAAAATGATGCATGAAACTAGGACAGTGGAGAGAAGTTCACATTGATGTATCCTAACCACTCACTAATCCATAATGCTATAACTTGAGAAACTTCCTTAAAAACTGATTCAGATTTTAAAAAGAATGTTGTTCTAATCTCTATTGGTGGTGAACATCACTTTGCTGGCAGGGATATGCACATTTAGATTTTCTTGGGAAGGATGAGGGCTGCAATGGGCAGAATGAGGAACCAGGCAAAATGAGTAGAAGTCCCATACATGAAAACAAATAGCATTTCTGATTTTTTTTTATAGCTTTTTTAAAGCTTTGATAAATTCTAAGATGCTCAGATCTGATTCTGATCTAGATCCAACAATAATCATAACTTGGTTGGAATGGCTTAATGTAACCTTTATGTGAGACAGAGGGTGATTATTGGATCCTGGATATTCAGTGATTTCAGGTTCCCAAAGCTATGAATATTGAGTGGATTAAAGATAGACAGGCAGTCAGACACACAATTTATCAGTTATGCTATAAGTCTCTGCTATTGTTCTGGAACTAGATGTTTGGAAAACCACAATCTACCACCTGGACCTGCCTCATTTTAAAGTGCCTGGAGAGGCATTTCCTTTTTCCTTACTAATGAGGAAAAATTGATGAAAGTTATCTTGACAATGCAGGCCCAGATAGCTTCGTCCCCATGGACCCTCTATTGGCAAACAACAGCATTGTTTTTCCAGAAAGGATAGTTCATATGTGTATGTTTAACCTGTTTTAATTACAACAGTCTAAATGCATGTATATTTTATTCTTAGGTCATTATGTCCTATATTTAATATAAAGACTGGCTACCAAATAAGTAAAAAAAAATTAATTAGCCCAACAAACTATACTTTAAAGTGTAGCATCAAATTCTAGATGACTTTTCTCAAAGCTAGGAAGATAAGTATGAGCGTTCTACATGATCAAAGGGCAGCTTTAGAACAATATTTTGGTTCCAGGAAACATATTGATTGATGGATTGAATGGTTGATTGAATGATTAATTTAATATGGATTTTATATATTGGCAATGCACTCAAAGCCAAATACATATCTCGACTGCTGACCTTAATGCCGGATTCACTGCCCTAGATTTTCTCCATTGTGCTGAAGGTACCATGAAGCAGCTGAAATTATGCAAATCTATCTTCTTGATGCAATCACTCTGGTGCAATGTTTTTCAATTTATTTGTTGAAATAGACTAGGTACTTCTATACCCTATTGGTTAGGATCCTAAAATATAGTGTATTTGTAGCATAACATTACTGTGGGTGGCTGCAAAATACAGAATACAAATGGTACTGTTGGCTGTGAACCAAGAATAGCTCAATATTTCTCTATGCAGCATCACAGGATTATTTTTTTCATTAGTTTTAACAATAGTCCAGCACTGTCTTCTATCCTATATACTTCTGCTTCCACACTTATCCCACCATTATTCAGCAAGAGGTTTATACAGATTCATATGGATTTCATATTTTAAATGTGGGCCTTCTGGTTTGGTCATTTTCAGAAGACAAATTACCTCCCAGATAGTGCATGATGGGATATAAACATAACAGAGCCAGATGAAAAATCCAGAATCATCTAATCAGGTCTGCAGGTTTCCTCAGATGAGGTTCAGATCAGGTTTCCTCAGATGAGTTCTCATCAGGAAGAGGAAGAACTCATGAAGCCAAGGGTATACCATTTTTTCCCTTGAATTCTCACAATAAAGTGAGAGTTTAATGAGAAAGCTGTCTCTTTCTACCCCTTTAGAACACAGATTCCCATCATTTGATCATGAAATTGTCCCACATCATTAAATCCATAAGAATGGCACCACTAGAGAATGATGTGAAAGGTGACATAGATATTCTCTGCAGCTGCATTGGTTTTGGACATTTCTGAAAACTTCTGCCATGCGGGAGTTATAGAAAACTTTGCATTTGCAGACAAAGTCTTTCGTAAGTTACCATGGGAAGGACTTCGATCTTTAGCTGTCCAATCATCACTATGCCTATTAAGACTTCCACTGTCTTTTTCACTGAATTTATCATTTTCCGCACCTTTTAAGATTTTTGAACGAATTGAAGCCCATTCATCCAGGATGGCTTGGTTGTCCACAGAATCTTGAACGTGCTTCACTTTAGTGCTGTGCGGCCTGCCATCAACAGCTTTCTGGAGGTTTTCGGGCTCAGGCGCCTCCATTGCTTTCTTTTCTTCTGTTAAACCAAGCAAAGATTTGCAGGCCGTGTCTTTTATCTGGTTGAGATTTACTGCAGTGCCACAGAGTTGTGCTCCAGTTACCAAGATTGCTGTATGTGGAACACATGAAGAAGTTGGAAGACCTCGACTAGACTTAGGGGGGTCTTTAAATTCTTTTGTGGCAGAAGGAGGTGGAGCCTCTTTCACAGGTGTAACTGGACTTAAATTCACTTTGGGAAATATAATTTCTTTTTCTCCAGAAGACACTTGAAAGGTGAAGCCTCTGGACATTGTTTGCCGGGCAAATGTACCAATCATATGGTACAACCAATATGTACCAATCATATGGTATTGGTACATACAATCAATATGTACCAATACCATATGTACCAATCGGGGTGGGATTCAAATTTTTTAACAACCAGTTCTGTGGGTGTGGCTTAGTTGGTGGGCATGGCTTGGTGGTCATGTTATTGGCTGGATGTGGCCAACTCAATATCACTCACATCGAGGCACGCATCTCCTCGCCTGGCCTCTCATGACTGTGGGGATGCTGCAACAGTCGTACGTGTGAAAAATGGTCATAAGTCACTTTTTTCAGTGCCATTGTAACTTTGAATGGGCACTCCACACAAGCAAAGTACCAGCAAAGGAGGGGAAAAAATGTCCAGAGAAGTTCCTGAGACAGGAAGTCTAGTCCTGCCAAGAATGTAATAAGGGTTAATGGAGAGGCAGTTTCTGTAAGCAACACCAGAATGTTTCCTTCCTGCCTTCCTTACAGGATTAGGCCAGTAATTTCTTCTAACAACCGGTTCTCCAAACTGCTTAGAATGTTAACAACCAGTTCTAGCGAATAGGTGCGAACTGGTAGAATCCCACCCCTGGTACAAATCAACGCTTATTCAGAATTTCTTGGAGCAATGTTTTGCCTCAAGCATTAATAAATATTGACTAAGTTTGGATGGAGTTTTCTATTGTCTGTTAAAAATATTGGTTAGGCCAGCAACAACATCACTCACAGTGTTCTTTTTTTATTTGCATGTTTAGATTTTAAACCAGGGTAATTTTTTTTTTTACCCAAATGTTTGGATTCTGGCCCGCTCCTTGATTCTATTTTATACCTATTCTTCCAACTACAATACTGCTTCCATTGTTTTTGAACTCTGGTCAGCCTTTTGACTATGTTGCTCCTTTTTCTCAGTGTGAATGTATCTCGTGCCATGAAACTTGTTCTTCCATGCCACAGTTCTTTCTTATATCTTCATCAGACAAGAAAGGATGCTTGACTCTGACAGTAACCAAGTCTAAATCACCTGGAGCAAACTCTGAACTGGTGCAGAATCCTTATCTGAAAGTGCTTATAGCCAAACTGAAAATCTAACACTGTCAACTAAATCTATGACCTTTTGGGGGGAGGAATTCTATTCAGTTTCTTGAATAGTGTTAATTCTGTCATGTTCAGACTTCCCTTTGAAAGTTGTAAGGAAATAGTCCAAGGACTATAGGAAGACATGTTGTTTTATCGTATCTTCCTTTATTGCCCCCAAAAAGTGCTGTTGATTTTAGGGCCTTAAATTGGATGAGTATACAAATATGTAACGGGATGCAATGGTTCAGTGGCTAAGATGCTGAGCTTGTTGATCAGAAAGGTCGGCAGTTCAGAGGTTCAAATCCCTAGCGTCGCGTAATGGAGTGTCCCAGCTTCTGCCAACCTAGCAGTTCGAAAGCACGTAAAAATGCAAGTAGAAAAATAGGGACCAGTTTGGTGGGAAGGTAACAGCGTTCCATGCACCTTCGGCATTTAGTCATGCCGGCCACATGACCACGGAGATGTCTTCAGACAGTGCTGGCTTGATGAGCACTGCCACCTAGAGTCAGGAATGACTAGAACATATGTATGAGGGGAACATTTACCGTTACCTTACAAATATGTAATACAGGCAGTCCTCAGGTTCTGATCACAATTGAGCCCAAAATTCCTGTTTTAAGTGAGCTTTACTCCATTTTATGAGCTCTCTTGACACAGTTGTTATGTGAATCACTGCACATTGTTAAATTGTTAACACAGTTGTTAAGTGAATCTGGCTTCCCCTTTGACTTTGCCTGTCAGGAGGTTGCAAAAGGTGATCACGTGACCCTGCAACAACGCAACTGTCATAAATATGAACCAGTTGCCACCATGGTGATGCTGCAAACAGTTGTTAAGGGTGAAAAATGGCCATAAGTCACTTTTTCACGTTGTAACTTTGAATGGTCACTAAACAAACTATTGTAAGTCAAGGACTACCTGTACCCTATTCCACTAGGTAGCACAAAGAGGAAAAACTTCACAGAGCTAGAAGAGCTATCATGGCTAATGAGGGTACCTTCAGGTGATGCCCTTTCAGACAGTCAGTTCCTGAGTCCAAGTCCAGTAGAGAAATGAACTCTTTTTTTTTACTCAGGGAGAAAAATGCCATCCCTGCCTTTCTGCTTAAAGAACATTCAGGGTAGATAACAAAAGAACCTTAAAAAAAACAATAAGAAGCTAAACGGAAGTTAAAAGAGAAGAAGAAATACAAATCTTGCAACAAAAGATCAGAAGAGAGATGTGGAAAGGGAAACAAAGCACCCAGGGAACATAATATCCTCAGTAATACTCTGGGTCAAGGATAGAAATCTTTTATGTGATGATGAAAAAAGTCATCATGGAAAGAATTAGCTCCTCTTTCTCATTTTCATTCTCTCTCTTCCTCATTCTGCTTACCATGCCCTAAGGTTGTGAACAAGGAAGTTGGCAACCCAAGGGCATGGTTGGGGGTTTTATGGAGTAAAATTAAGGTTTGGAGGAAGAGAAGACTCGGTGTGCACTTTAACCCTACATTGAGAAGATCATCTTATTTTGGAAGGACAGTATCATTGTAGGAAACTGATTTCATGACATCACATGAAAATCATGTTGCATAGTTCATAAGCTATGGTTATGGCTTAGAAGCCTTAGAGTATGTGACCACTGCCCAGCCAATTATATCTTAGTCAGTAAACAATGATTAAGTAAATCACAGTTTAATACAATGTGCAAGCAGTCTGTAATCAACACACCATGCTTAGGAATCCTGTGTAATCAGCATGTCCATCTAAGAAAGCCGTTCATGTGCATGCGATGATAGATCTGTTGCTATATCATTCTCCATATGTTCTTGCAATGCATGGAGTAGAAATACCGAAGGTGACACATGTTGTTACATTCTTAGTTAATGTCTTTGATTGTTCCTGCTGTTTTTAATGTTGTAACTGCTCAGAGTTTTTATGGAATTGGGCAGCCTTATTCATCTGATAGGTGTAAATTATAAAAGGTCTCCAGGCCAAAACTGACATCCATGCTCCAGGACATTGTAAGATTAGACCTTGGTGGCATTCACACAATGCACTTAATGTAGTTACTTAATTAATCAATTTTCTGGATGCGCCCAACGCATTGAAAATTAAACCGCATCAACTAGTTGCAGAACAATAAATTCCAAAAAATAAATTCCCCTTGTCTAACTAAGATTGATGTCACCCCAAACTGCATATATTGTTGAAATGCAACTGCCGGTTCTGCAACTGGCTTGGTTCAGGATATCATCTCCCAGCACAGCAAAATGTCTATGGAGGTTCTCAGTCATCCGGGTCCCAAAGGTGCTTTTTTTAAAACCAAAACCAAAACAAACAAACAAACAAAAAACAAGGAAGTTCAGTCGACTCTTGAAAAAGCACCTTTGGGATCTCCCAGCACCCTTCTGTGCCTCCAGACTTGTTTGTCATCCCATCCTTCCTCTCCCTCACTTATATTGAGATTCTAGAAAGAGTGCAGAGAACAGCAACCAAGATGATTAGGGGACTGGAGGCTAAAACATATGATGAATGGTTGCAGGAACTGGGCGTGGTTAGGGTTAGGGTTAGTCTAGGGAAGAGAAGGACCAGGGGAGACATGATAGCAGTGTTCCAATATTTGTGGAGCTGCCACAGAGAGGAAGGGATCAAGCTATTTTCCAAAGCACTTGAAGGCCAGACAAGGAATAATGGATGGAAACTGAACAAGGAGAGATTTAACCTGGAAATAAGGAGAAATTTTCTGACAGTGAGAACAATCAACCAATGGAACAGCTTGCCTTCAGAAGTGGTGGGAGCTTCATCACTGGAAACTTTCAAGAAGGCGCTGGACTGCCATCTGTCAGAAATGATGTAGGGTCCCCTGCTTGGGCGAAGGGTTGGACTAGATGACCTACAAGGTCCTTTCCAACCCTGTTGGTCTCTTAATTCTAGGGGAACTCGTTCTGAGAAGTCAGTTTCTCGGGGGAAGAAAGGAATCGCCCGCCTGTCTATTCTCTTCCGTCTTATCCCCGTTCCTTTAGAAACCACCCTTGGGGGACGGCGCAGGAGACGCGTGTCTTTAGACGGCTGGCACGAACCCGAGATGACTCGCAGCCCGCCGCTCCTCCGCTGGCACCAGGGACCGGGACTCAGGGAGGCAGCCGAGCGCTTTCAGCTTGGCACATGTGTTTGTTTAGCGGGTGGCAAGTTTGTAAACTCGCGCCTGGCTCCGTGCGCCCCCTAATTAAAAACGGCTGGTAATTAACTACTCATTAAAAATAGGGGCTGGCTGCTTTCGTGCTGCGTCAACACTCACCAAACGACTGCCTCATCATTGCTAATTTGGGCGTCTTCGGCTCTTAAGAATCTGGGTTTGTTTATCGCAAGGCGCGCGGAGGAGAATCTTTTGTATTCACGCATCGATTTTAGCAGCCTAGAAGACGCGGCAGAGCCTGAATCAGTGTCGCTTTGCTTTGCTTTGCTTGTTTTAAAAACCACGTAGGCAGGGAAAAAAAATATATCTTAGCTTTACAGCTGCCGACGTAGCAGGAGCAGGAGGAAGAAGAATGGATGCGATGTGAGCTTTGCACTTCTGTTATGTTTCCAGCAAAATTAAGTCTTGGCCATCAAAGACCAAAGACAGATCGGGACAGAAAAGGGAAAAAATGTTGGACAATTCAGGAGTTCCTCGTATATATTGTAAGCAGGCAAAGATTACCACAGTCTATGGATGTAATCCTTTAGTAATCTGAAAGATTAAAAAACTGCATGTAACTAAAATTTAAAATATCTTAATGCTCTTATGGTAGTACTCATAATTCTGCGTAACTCCTCTGAATTTCCTTCCTTCCTTCCTTCCTTCCTTCCTTCCTTCCTTCCTTCCTTCCTTCCTTCCTTCCTTCCTTTCATCCATCCATCCATCAGCACTGCAAAGTGCTGTTGCTTAATGAACCTTCCTAAATAGATTATTTAAATCACATAGATGCCACAACCAGTTTGGGCTAGGCTAAAAATCTGGAGACTGAATTTTCGTCCTGCCTTAGGCATGAAAAAGGGTTGGGTGAAAAAGGCTTGGGCCAGTCACTTTCTCTCTCTGCCCAACTCACCTCATGGATTTGTTGTTATGGGGAAAATAGGAAGAGGAGGAAGTATTAGATATGTTCAACACTTTCAGTTGTTTATAAAAAATAAAAATAAAGGTGAGATACAAATAAAATAAAATATTGGGCAATGATTGGATGGATGGAAGACAATGTTCTGTCTGTCTGTCTGTCTGTCTCTGTCTCTCTCTCACACACACACACACACACACATACACAGCCATAAAGGTATCACATAGAAGGCATCAGTTGTGCATCAGTTCAATGAAACTTACTCAAGCTTTGAGTTAAAGTAATGGAGCATTTTTTGCAGGCCCTCATGAGGAACTAATGAATGGCCCTGTAACAAGTCTCTGTTTGTAATGTCCCATTTCCACAAACAAAACTCTCCAAATAGAGACTTGCTACAGCATAGCAGTATAATTTTGTGCAGATATGGGGAGCTTCCAATACAAATTCATTGTATAAGAAAGACTCCTTTCCTCTTGTCTGATCTCTAAGCAGTGCTGAAAACCTGGCTGTGTAGAAAAATTGACTTTGGAAGGAGAAAAAAGCCTTTCTCACTTTGCTTAATTTGGCTTGCTCCTCATTTTTTGGGGTGAGCCATGACACAAAACTGCAATCGCCCATGAAGAATGCATTTTATCCAAAGGATATTACTAATTTCATTTCTCAAGACTCCTAAGACTTTGCTTCTTCCTAGTTTCTTGTCATAGACTTCCCTCTGCTATTAACTTTTTTAACTCCAGCTTGTAGAGTGCACAAGGAATGGCACTGAAGGACAGGGGGAATTACTGCTTCAAAGGCAATGGTGAGATGTGAAACTTGAATCCATCCCCCAAAGATACTTTGAGTGTCTTATGCCAGGCCACTCCTTAATTCACACAAAGATAAAGTGAGGGAGGAGAAGCATAGAATGGGATAGAATAACAGGATTGGAAGGGATCTTGGAAGTTTAGTCCAACCTTCTGATTGAGCAGGGGATCCTACACAATTCCAGACAAGTGGTTGTCCAATCTCTTCTTGAAAACCTCCAGTGATGGAGCACCCATAACTTCTGGAGGCAAGTCATTCCATTGATTAATTGTTCTCACTGTCAGGACATTCCTCCTAAGTTCTAGGTTAGATCTATCTTTGATAAGTTTCCATCCATTACTTCTTGTCTTGCCCTCAGGTGTTTTGGAGAATAGGTCAACCCCTCTATTTTGTGACAGCCCTTCAAATATTGAAAGACTGCTATCATATTGCATCTATCCTTCTCTTCATTAGACTAGATCAGGAGTCTTCAAATTTGACAGCTTTAAGACTTGTGGACTTCAGCTCCCATAATTCTTCCTCCAGTCATGTTAGCTCAGGAATTCTGGGAGTTGAAGTCCACAAGTCTTAAACTTGCCAAGTTTGAAGACCCTTGGTTCATGCAACCATTCCTCATATTTTTAGCCTCCAGTCCCCTCATCATCTTGGTTGCTCTTCTCTGCACTCTTTCTAGAACTTCAGATTATTATTATTTTTTTGGTATTATGGTGACTACAACTGGATGCAATATTCCAAGTGTGGCCTCACTAGTGCATACCAGTGTGCTTTCACTTCTCGTGATCTTAATACTATCCCTCTGTTGATTATCCTAGGATTGCATTGACTTTTTTTGGCAGCTGCAGCATCTAAATATGCTGGCTCATTCTTAGTGGTGATTTAGTCACTACTAAGTTACTACTGTTAAACCAGGTATTAAATGTGTGCATTTGATTTTTTGGGGGGCAAGACCTTACTTTTCTCACCACTGAACTGAATCTTGTTGCATAGGGCCCAATGCTCAAGTCTGTCAAGAGCCTTCTGAACCTTCAGTCTATCTTCTAATGTGTTGGCAATTCCCCTCAACATGGTGTCTTTTCCTTTATGTATACTGACAGTATTTGCATCAAGACAAATTCCTTGTGTGTCCAACCACACTTGGCCAATAAAAAATTCTGTTCTATTCTATTCTATTCTATTCTATTCTATTCTATTCTATTCTATTCTATTCTATTCTGCAAACTTGATGAGTTCTCCTTCTATCCCCTCATCTAAATCATTTATAAAGTGTACTGGGCCTAAAGCAGAATCTTGGGGTATCCCACTGCATGCTTCTTTCCATGTAGATGTAAATCCATTGAGGACTACATGTTGAGTGTGGTTGGTCAGCCAGTCGCAAATCCATCTGGTGGTGATGCTATTTATGCCACATTTTTCTATCTTACCAAGATGTAGGCTGTGGTTTATTATTGAAGTCTAAGTAAACTATATCTATAGCATGTCCCCAATCTACTAATTTAGTCACTTTGTCAAAGAAGCCAATAAGATTTGTTTGGTATAATCTGTTTTTAACAAACCCATGCTGGCTTTAGTAATCACTTTGCTCATTTCTAGGTGCTTGCAAATCTGTTACTTGATCATCTTTTACAGAATTTTCTCAGGATGTCTTTAATTTCCTAAATCCATTTTTTCTTATCTTGGAGATTGGAACCACATCAGCTCTTTTCTATTCCTCTGGTCATTCCCTGGTGTTCAAATGGTTCAGAGATCACATCTGGCAGCTCCTCCAGAATCTTGGGCTGCAAGCCACCTGATCCTGGTGATTTGAACCCATCTAGATTATCATTTCCTTCCTATTTAGACATGCATTTCTATTCTGTCTTCAACTTTTGATAGGTTGGACCAGTTTTTCCTGTTGTGTAAAGACAAATTCAAAGAACGAATTGAGCAGTATCACTTTCATCCTCCTACATGCACCTTGCCATCTTCCCCCATTAGTGGACCTATCATTTCTTTGACTTTGTTCTTGTTTCTTACATGTTGAAAGAAACTTTTTAAAAAAAATTAATTTGACATTTATTACAAGTCTTAGTTCCTTCTGATGAACTTTTGTGAGCAGCCTATAGTCATCTATTCTCTCCCACAATGATCGTACAAAAGTGTAGAAGCCAACTTTAACAGGACCATGTTGTGCTAACTGGAGTGAGCTGTAGGATCTGTTCTTGTCACCTACTAAGTGGAAGTGGAGTCAACTTGTTCTTTTGATTAAAAAACAAAATCTAAGAGAGGAAGATAAAAGAAGATAAGAAAAAAATAACTTGGGGGGGGTGTGTTTGTTTATTTGCTTTTATGGAATTCATTCTGTTAGAAAAACATTTTTTCCAAAGAATGTGTTAACAGGACAATATTAATGAGGATCTTTTATAGAAAATACTCTTCAATCTTTTTTTATTTGTTCTTTCTATGAATCTGTTTCTCCATTATGTTTATTCATACACAGGCATACACCCCCCCACACACAAAGAGCTGCTGTGTAAGAAAGAGTCTGATACAGCCTCTTGAGCATGAGTCTGTTCTGAGATGAAATCTGAATAAAAGAAGGTTGAAGGTCTTCAAAGTTTTCAGAAACCAGTCTATCAGACTTCTAAATACTCCATCCAGGAGTGATTCAGATCCATGAGACTTGTTCCCTTCACTCCATGTTCACTTGCCACTGCCACTCAATGCCACCAGGCAAGTATGAATTAGAGACAGAGCACTGTAGATTAGAATAAATGAGGTGGAACAGTTCATAGGGGGTGCAGGAACTAACCTTGAGTAGCAAAATCAAATTTGAATTAAATCTGAAATTTGTTAACCCAGTTCCCAATTTGGATAATAGCTTAATATCTCAGAGCGAAATCATATTAAAGAGAGTTCACCTATTTTTACTTCCATGGTTACATTAAGAGTCAAGTGGTGGTACCTGTTATATAGGTAAGCTGTTCTAGTGTTTTTATTTGTTATTTATAAAGAAGCGTTGTCATTCTCATGTATGAACTGTTGAAAAAATGGAGTCAAGGCTTGACCTTGTAAGAAGAATCCCTGATAGAGAGGACCCTTGTCGCTCCTTGCTTTGGATGGCAGGGAATTATTGTAGTGGAAACTTCTTATGTGAATTACTTCTTCCAAAATAGCGAACATCCTGATGAAGTATGAAAAATAAAAAAGGAGAATGGGGGTCAGTAGGCGGGAAGAGAAGACTAGAATAATTTTAAAGATGTGGGGAGGTAGCACTGAGCTGCAGACAATGCTAAAGATCTAAGAGAATAACAAATGTTGGCAGTTTCAGATCAGGAGAACCAAAGAACTGGTGTAATTGAAATGACAAAAGAAAGATAGCCATAAACCTCAACAGCACAGCTTACTAGCTGAAGTTTTTACCCAACTGGCATAAACAGACAATATGATCCAGCCATCAACTGCCTGCTCTGATAACCATGTCCCCCGAATAAATGCTAACTAGCGATGTAGTCCAACAAGCAAATTGTTGGTCCTTTGAGTGATCAAATTCTTTTTGGCTTATGTTACATCCAGAAGGATGATTTGCATCTTCAACAAGAATCTGGATCAGTGCCCTGCTACAGCAATGCTTTTTAGCAAACTCACACAGAAGAGTGGGTGGGCTTGTGGGTGGTGGTAGATTTTCAACTCTGTTGGAAACAGCCATATGCTGCACTGAGTATTTGTTGTTGAAAGAACAGAGTAAGAACATATTTCTTCAGTCAAAACACAACACATCTGATGTTAGCTTCTGTATAATGAATACACTGCACTTGATAGAGAAATGAAAGACAGTGCTGTTTTCAGGTATGGCTCCCCAATTTGGTGGCTTAAATCAGCCACAATACATGGCAGACTGGGACAGATAAGACATTGGGGTCAAGTCTTCTCAATCTGATGTAAAGTATAGCTGTTAGGCATGATAGTCACCTAACAGTTGGGTTGGCAATATATAAACCAGGATAGTTATTTAATACTGTTGTATCTTTAAGAGAATGTTGTAATTGTGATTGGCTGAGGTTCTTCCAATGGCCATAAGATGGAGCCAGAAACTTGGTTTGTTCCTTTTTGCATTTCCTTTGCTTTCCTTTTGCCTTTTGCCTGATCGTCATTCTGCTTGAATTGCTGTGAGTCTTGCAACTATTTGCAAACTCCATTTACTGAACTTTGTTTATGATACTGGTAAAGAAAAGGACTTTGTTTTTGGATTATCCCTGGACTGATTATTTTGAATACTAACTGCTTTAACCGTGTATGATTTGGACTGTTTGTTGGACTTTGTTTACCCATTTACAGGAAGTAAAACTTACATTTTACTATTCAGTGTATCTGTGTGCTGGTTGTGTGTTATTCATCACCACTCACTATGTTTCCCTGAGTGCACTCATTCTCCTAACGAGGAATACCTCAACAGTTGTTATGGGTCCAGACTCAGATAACTGAGAGTTAGTGTGAATACACAATACCGTATACAGACAGCTGTCTATTGTTTAATTGTGGGTTACTGTCCTGGTAAAGATGGCACAAGACCCATCAACAAGTCTATCACTGATAACCCGGTTGGATGGAACAAACTATGTTTCCTGGTCTATGAAGTGCAGTCTACTTCTGCGTAGGGAAGTGTTATGGGCTGCAGTTCAGGATCCACTGGATGTAAATGCTTGGGATCCAGATGATAATGATGATGCCAAAAAGTTAGCTGACTTTAAATGGAACAATGAATGAGTTCTTTGTATAATTGGACTAAAACTGAGTGACCAGCAGCTAGTTCATATTTGTGGAGAAGAGTCTGTTGCTAGGTGTTGGGAGAATTTGAAGAGGATTTATGTTTGTGGTAGTGTAGGTGCACACATACACCTTACATGAAACCATTTAGAGCACGTCTTCTGAAAGGTGGAGATATGTTAGCTTATTTGAACTTCATAAAAATAACTTTTCAAGAGCTACATGAAAAGGAACTGATTTTTTTCAGAGCTGCATCCGGTTTACATCATTCTTTCCTCATTGGATGAAAGTTATGATGATTACATATCTTCACTGGAAGTCCTGACCAGAAATGAACTGACATTGACTGACATAACCGGATGATTGTTAGAAGAGGCAAGAAGAAAGCAGGATAGAGACCAACTGAGAGAGATACAACCACAAGAAGAGGATTTGTTTTCAACTGCCTATACTGTTAGGAAATGTTTTTCTTGTGGGGCTAGGGGACATATAGCTAGATTCTGTAAGAAGGGCAAACAACAGAATACCAGTAATCAACAGAAGGCTAAGAAGAATGTTAATTTAGCTATGTCTAGCAATTCAACTGTAAACCATGATTGTGGGCAGTTGATAGTGGAGCATCGCAGTGCATTACTAGAAATAGAGAGAGGTTTATAAAGATGTCCACGAGTAAGCAACATGTATCATTGGCAAATGGATGGAAGATGAAAGCATCTGGTGAAGGTACTGCATATTGTTCATGTGTAAATGAGCATTTACCTATGTTATATGTACCTAAACTGAAATTTAATTTGTTATCAGTAAGGGCTTTAGTTAATATTGGTTATGTAGTAACCTTTAGGGGGGATAACTGTATAATAGAGAAAGAGGGTAAAAGTGTTACTGCTACTTTAGAGAATGATTTATATGTGATACATGATGACCAATTGCAGATGGCTAACTTGGTTTATAACAATGTTAAGCCACATGATGAATGTATACATTTACTACATAGACGTCTGGGGCACATTAATTTCAAAATGCTGAAACAAACTGATAAAATTGTCAGAGGGAATAAAATTAAAACCCTGTAGCAACTACTTAAACTGTAATGCCTGTAATCAGGAGAAAAGCAAGGTTACTCCTGCAAACAGACTGAATGGGTTTAAGACCAAATAACTAATAATTAGAGGTTGTGTTTGCTGACATAATTGGTCCTAAGACACCCAGCCTGCTATGTTTTGAGTATAATGGACCATTACTCACGGTACGGTTTCTGCTATCTAATGAAAAACAAAACAGAAACGTTCTAACATTTCTTTAACTGGCTAAGATTTGCTGAAAAGAAAATGAGACATAGGGTTTAGATTTGTAATCTAAAATAAAATAGGTGGTAAGCTGAACATGGAAATAATAGGGGATAAAGAATTGAAAACTTATACGTGGATGAAATGAGATTGATATGAATTAATGAATTGAAATATGAAATGAAAATTTATTAAAGATGAATGAAATAGATAATGATATGAGATGATATTATATTATATAAGAAAAATGGAAATGAAAGTATGACTATGTACAAGTGTTATAATCCGGAAACATGTTGCTCACGTGAAGAGATGTGTAAAAATAAAAAAAATAAAAAACTTTTTATTAAAAAAAAAAAAAGGTTGGCTTTCCTCCTTTTTCATCTAATCAGCTGCTTCAATTCTGAAAGCATTTTTGGATTGTAACACTATGTATGGGCTGGTACCACATCCACAGTTTGAGTTTTTCTTGACATAAATTCTTCAATTGTTCAGATAGAAATTACTGTAATTCTTATCTCATTTTACGTCATTTTCTGGACTGCCCATTGCTATTGCTATTCAGATATTGCTTGAATTTTAACAATGTCTTGTGGCTTTTAAAACACTATAGTTTAGTCAATTATTTAAAACTAACTGAAAAAAACACTGAAATTGCAATCTAATTCCAGGGTGTTTGTAAATTCCCTGTTCGTTTACTTAATACTTTATTTTTTTTTTCTATTTTCCCTTTTTGTATATCGTTTTGATTTCTCATTTCTCCAAATGCTTAATAAGAATATAATTTAAAAAACAGGAATCAGCAATGAGGACAGCAAAAGATCACAAGAATGCAATCTGCTGACTCAAAGATAGGTGGAAAAGCATGTTAATTTAACATCTAATGTGGGGAAAAAAGGCTTACATTTGAAGCTTGATTTAATATTAAAAAGATATATGTACAAAGAATGCACCATGCTGTTTAATATCCTTTTTTAAAAAAAGTCAGTACAAATGCCCTCCATTTATCAGCCTGCCAGCAGATCTCTCTGGCAGGAAAGGCCATGATAAAGCCTGCCACGCTTAGGGAACTCATCTCCTGACCTCAGTTGACTCTGTTGTTTTCCAGGTGCATCGGGTTTTTTTCTTTGCAATTTGACATTGTGATTCCCTGAGACAAAAAGATGAATGCAAAATGTTCTGTTTATAAGTGCCTTATAAACAGAACATTGCAGGTATCATTTGGGAACCCAAACGCTTAGCACTCATTTTCAGAGGTAAAGCTTTCCATTTCTGGACAGCAGAGAGGGCCATGATGCAGTAGCATGGAGACTTCATGACATCACTTGTTTAAAGCAACACTTTGCTGTCTCACACTCTCTGCATCCCTGATGAATGGTGCAAGATCGACAGTCAGCTTTTTACAGAGCTGGTATCCTTGGGAGACGAGAGAAGCTACTCATAGAATTTCCCCCCCTAATATATTCAGCAGAGTTGAATAGAAGCATTTTTAAATGAAAATATTAGCATTCCTTGTAGGAATTTTGTTGTTTGTGTTCTATTTTTTGAAAATTTCATTTTTTAGAGATAAGGGAGCACAAGTTGGCTAAATGCACATACTTTGAATGCAGATGGCCCTGAATTCAAGCCCTGGCATTTCCAGTTGAAAAGGGTCAGATACCAACTAGTAGGGAAGACTTTTGCTTGAGATTGTGAAAGTCATCGCCATAAATATGTTGTGCCAGCTCAGTGTCATCATATGAATACACAACCTATGAATACACATTCCCTTTAGTGCCTGCCACGTTGCCTCCTTTCTCCTGCTTTTGAGTGTATGGGAAGGGCGGGAAGAAAGTATTTTATTTATTTTTTTAAAAGAGAAAGCCAATACACTGCAAGACAAAATGCCAATTTTCAATATTTCCTCTATTTGTAAGAATGCCTCTGCCCCCATGACAGTTTTTACAGCTATTTATAAAACATGAGTAAAGGAAGACAAAGTGAAAGTGAGTAAAAAGAGCTCATATTCAGGATTACATCATGGTAATAAGAACAGAAATAAGTCGTTATTTCTTTGCCCTTAAATAAATCTACTGAAAATTGCCCAATGACATTGTTCAAGGTAACTCATGTCCTGCTGGGAGGGACAAGCCACATGAACATTTTAGGGGTCATTATGAGCTAGTTATTGCTATCTAGCAGATAAAGTACTCAGATTTGCTTGGAGTTGGACTGGAGACGGAATGGAACAATTTGGTGCAGCCAACTCTGCACAATCAACTCATCATGGCCAACTCACTGCAGGATAACTTGGTGTGGGATAATTCAACAATACAATTTAAGTATTTAAATAATTAAAAATATTTTAATTTCTGTCATTCACATTTCACTTTGCCCCTCCTTTTGCAACCTTTTTTAAATGATACAATTCCTCCATTTTTTTTTTATATTAGTGTAACTTTTGTCCCGGGGTGAGTTGTCCCTCGGCGAGTTGGTCGTGGCGAGTTTTCCCACAGTGAATTGTCCATTACAAGTTGGCTGCACCGAGTTGCCTGTGATGAGTTGTCCTAGATCCAACTGGAGGTGACTGGAATAGAGTCTTGTAGGACTATCTGGAGCAAGGTTATGGATGTGATTACCTGTGGAAGTGGACAGATTTCAGACACCTATTTGATCCAGGTCCCTCCTGGTTGATCAAGACTTCCTGGGAGGTGACCTATTATTGGGTCCAATCAATAATATCTACTTCTTTCAGAAGGATGTTGTTCCTCAGCCTTGAAGAAGATTGTGCTACATTACCTCCTCAAAAGACCATTACTGGACCTAATGATTCTGGACAATTTATGTCCAATCTCGAACATTCCCTTTTTAGGAAAGGTTGTTGAGAATACGGCTGAGCTTCAAATTCACAGGATCTTGGAGAAGACAGATTATTTGGACTTGTTTCAATTGGCTTTCAGGCAAGGTCACAACATGGAGTCAGCATATAGCAGAGGTGGTATTCAGCAGGTTCTGACCAGCTCTGGAGAACCAGTAGCGGAAATTTTGAGTAGTTCGGAGAACCGTCAAATACCACCTCTGATTGGAGATTTTACAGTACCCTTCCCCTGCCACACTCACCAAGCCATGCCCACAGAACCGGTAGTTAAAAAAAGAAGAAGAATCCCACCATTGGCATATAGTCATGTTTGCTGATAGAGCCAAGATGGGGTAGTGTACCTATTCTTTTTCTTCTTGATTGCTCAGCAGCTTTTGGTATTCAGTATTCTTTTGAATCACCTGTGAGGTCTGGGAGTGTTGGGTACCATTTCATGGCAGTTATTCTCCTTTCTTTGAGGCCAATTTCCATTGGTGTTAATATTTGTCTGTTGAGAGGTATCCTGTTCTTTTTTTTAAAGAAACAGTTGTAGTAGATGAGACCACAGATGACTATAATTTGTTTTAAAAGTGTTGTTTGTGTTTTACCACCAAATACAAATCTGAGAAGAAAAACATAAAGCCATCCCAATGCAAAGTTAACAGTTCTCACATACTATCGGTTCTGTGAAGCATAATGACAACATCTTCAAGTGAGAGCTTGTTTTTTTTTTTTTTTACAGCATTCTGTCAAAACACAGAAAACAAAATGGAATGTGTAAAGCAACAGAAGACAACTTTATCTCTTCTAGAATTTTGGAATTGTAACTCTCACAATTTAATTCTGATCAGAGAAATCTTTGTTTGCTCGTAATATAGAGTTAGTCAGATGCTTTCACATCCTCATCAATTGTTCTGTCTTGATAATGGAAGACTTGATAAGCAATCATATTCCCTGACATGTCAAATGAATGTTAAGGTCATATGTATGTCCACCTACTTTTACTCTTTTTTAGTAAATAGAATGAGACCTCAGCACCATTTCTAAGTTTTCCTTCCACTCCAATGGATATTCTGAGAAGTCTCTGAATTTGTGCCTTTGTCTTTCTCTTGATACAAGTAATCAAACATCTTCCCTGCACTGTATCTACTTGTTCATAAGGAATCATAATGTGTTGGTTCATTTATGACCTCTAGAATCAGACTTGGCAAGGTGCAGTTAAGCTTCTGTTTTAGTTCCCAAGCTCTCTTCTCATGATGATTTTTTAAAAATTGTGCAATAGTTATACAATACCATAATCCATCCTTTTCTTGCATCCTCCTTTCTAATCCCAGCTATATGTCTCAATCCTGTAAGTTTTTTTTTCCCAAACTGAACTTTGCTTAAGTATATACCTGAACATCTGTATGCACTATTTTCTGTAAGGATAAGAAAGTTAAGTCCATAACCATCTCCTTCTCCTCTTTCTTAAACAACAACAATACCCCCCCACATAGAATTCTTTATTGGCCAAGTGTGAATGGACACACAAGGAATTTGTCTTTGGTGCATATGCTCTCAGTGTACATAAAAAGAAAAGATACATACATCAAGAATCATAAGGTACAACACTTAATGATAGTCATAGGGTACAAGTAAGCAATTAAATCACACTAGGAAACAGTCAATAAAAATCATTAGGATACAAGCAACAAAGTTACATTCATATACTCATAAGTGGGAGGGGAAGGGTGAAAGGAAAGATGGGAGGATTAATAGTAATAGTAATAGTAATGCAGACTTAGTAAATAGTTTGACAGTGTTGAGGGAATTATTTGTTTAGCAGAGTTATGGGGTTCAGGAAAAAACTGTTCTTTTGTCTAGTTGTTCTGGTGTGCAATGCTCTATAGCATTGTTCTGAGGGAAGGAGTTGAAATAGTTGATGTCCAGGATTTTTATTTTTATTTATTTATTTTGATTTGTCAATCGCTTACAAGATAATAGGTATAAGTATATACATAGTTATGAATACAAGAAATGGGTACATATAAGAAAAATAAAAGAAACAATAGGACAGGGACGGTAGGCACGTTGGTGTGCTTATGCACGGCCACTACAGACCTCTTAGGAAAGGTCAATAGTAGACAGTCTAAGGTTAAAGTTTTTGGGGTTTGGGGAAGAAACCACAGAGTCAGGTAGAGTATTCCAGACATTGACCACTCTGTTGCTGAAGTCATATTTCCTGCAATCAAGTTTGGTGTGATTAACCTTGAGTTTGTATCTATTGTGTGCTCTTGTATTGTTATGATTGAAGCTGAAGTATTCATTGACAGGTAAGTCATTGCAATGTATGATTTTATATACCATACTTAGATCAGACCGAAGATGGCGTAATTCAAGGTTTTCTAGGTCTAGAATTTCAAGTCTGGTGGCATAAGGTATTCTACAACGAATAGAGGAATGGAGAACTCTTCTTGTGAAATATTTCTGGACTTTCTCAACTGTGCTAATATCAGATGCATAATGTGGGTTCCAGACTGATGAGCTGTATTCGAGTATTGGTCTAGCAAATGTTTTGTATGCTCTAGTTAGTAGTGTGATATTACAGAGAAAAAGCTACGTAGGATTAGGTTAACAACTCTTAATGCCTTTTTGGCTATGTAGTTACAGTGGGCTCTAACACTTAGATCATTAGAGTGAGTATTCCAAGGTCCTTTACAGAGCTTGGATCATCAACAAAGTCTTGACTATTCAGCTTGTATTTTGTTTTCTGATTTTTTTTGCCAATACGTAGGACAGAACATTTATTTATTGAGATTTGAAGTTGCCATTTGTTTGACCATTCTGATACATAGTCAAGATTTTTTTTGAAGGGTAGCAGTATTGTCTGTGGTATTGAACAGCTTTACATCATCAGCGAAGAGAACACAGTTTCTCTTAATATGATAACAGCGGTCATTTATGTAGAGTATGAAGAGAGTTGGTCCTAGAACACTGCCTTGGGGGATACCACTATTGACAGGTACAGAATTTGATAGGACGCTCCCAATTTTGACCATTTGTTGTCTGTTTGACAGGAATGCTTCTATCCAGTTATGCAGGTGTCCAGAGATACCATAAGATTTTAGTTTTAGGAGTAGTTTGTCGTGTACCACTGAATCAAAAGCTTTACAGAAGTCTATGTAGATTGCGTCTATTGTTTTGCCCTGATCGAGTTGTGTAGTCCATATGTTTTTGCAGTGTAAGAATTGCAGATTACAGGATATTTTTTTTCTGAAACCAAATTGTTTATTAGAGAGTAGGTTGTTTGTCTCTAAGTGGAGGATAATGGATTGGTTAATAATTGATTCCATGACTTTACAGGTGACGCAGCATAAGGAGATTGGTCTGTAATTTTCAACTAGGCTGGGCTCTCCCTTTTTGAAGATGGGGATGACTGTGGCTTGTGACCATAGGTTAGGCAAGGAGATGGTCCTGAAAGATTTTTCAAAGATTATGCTTAGAGGTTCTGCTATGGCAGTGGATAGCTTTTTAAAGAAGTAGGCACATATTCCATCCGGTTCAATAGATAGAGATGGTTTTAGATTGCGTAGTGCTTTTTCAACATTGTCTTCTGTAAAATTGATATATATTAGATCATTGCAGTTTTCTGTGGTTCAGCTAGGAAATACTGGGCATGATCCATTGCTGTTTACAAATACTGAGCCAAAGAATGTGTTAAAGATTGGCTTTAATGGTGTTGTTGTTGCAGTCTTTACCATTAGGTCCTATCAGGGGTGGGATGGACCTTCAGTCTTTTAGTTTGTTGTTTACAAAATTGTAAAAAGCGCAGTTGGAATTGGTGCGTAGAAGGTTTTCCTCTTGTTTAATGTGATAATTGTCTGGTGGCATAAATTTTTGTCTCGGCTTTTGAAGTTGGCAACATGACCAGATTTGTTTTTCCGCCAGAGTGATCTCTTTTTGGATTGAAGTTTCCTTATTGTTATGGGTAATCTGTTTTTTGTTTTGTTTTGGGAGTTGTTATTGGTACATATAGTTTGATGACTCTTTTGACTTCAAGTAAAAATATGTTGTAATGGTCTTCTACAGTATTGCATCCAGAGAATAGAAATTGCCAATCAAGGGATGAGAGATCGTTGTTTATAAGATCATAGTTGCCTTTTTTTGAAGTTATAATTGGGGATTATGTCATTGTGATGATTTTTGTGTGGGTGTATGTTGAGACAAAAGTCAACCATATTGTGGTCACTGTTGGAAAAGGGTTCTTTAGTTTGTATTCCATAAATTAAATTCAAACTATTGCAGAAGATGAGATCGAGGCAGTTGTTAAGTCTAGTATTGTTGGTTACTAGTTGTTCCAGTCCCAGATTTGTAACAGCATTGTAGAAGGTTGCATGTATGGGTTCAGTTGTACATTCGTTTAGGGTCCAGTTAATATGAGGTAAATTGAAGTCACCAAGAAAGATAAAAGCGTGTGGGCAGGAAGTTGCCCATGTTAGTAGTGAATTTAGCTTATTTACATGTTTGATGTCATAATCAGGTGCTCTGTAACATAGTAAGAATTGAAATGTGATATTTAAGGATAGTTCACAGATGATGGTCTCAGGAAGAGCAAGCTCCTGAGTAACTTGGATGTTTTTTAGATGTAAGGACTTTTTATAGAAGATAGCAACACCACCTCCTCTACGAATTTCATGATCTGATCGGTAAACATGATAGTCTCTTACTGTGGTAATGGAGTCAGGGAGAGATGTATTGAGCCATGTTTCACAGACAAATATGATGTCGAATTTAGCCATATTTAATAAGAGGAGAAATTCAGGTATTTTATTCACAAGGCTTCTTGCACTGAGTACCTTGCATTTAAGGCCAGCTGTAGTTGGAATTGAGGTAGTTAGGGGCATGCGTGCCTAGTCTTGGCTGATGGTGGATTGGTTGAAGTAGGATTGTGGTTGAAGGTTAAAGCTGAGTTGCAGGTTGTGTGACTTACTTTTGATACAGTCAGCACGGTAGTCAATGTACAGATCCTTCTCTCCATTGTCTAGACTTTTTTGAGTTCTGTGCGGAGTACATGGGAGCGGGCACATTGCTGTATGGTTAGGTCAGGGTGAGAACGGAGGTTCTTATGGTTGGTGTTGCTTTTGGCAAGTGAATTTATAGTATAAATGAATTTCACAGCCCTCTTTTTCAGGTCCTTGATGGAAGGCAGTTTTTTCTGCAATCCTAATTATCCTCTGAAGTCTGTGTCCATCTTGTTGGGTTGCAAAACCAAACCAGACAGTTATAGAGGTGCAGATGGTAGACTCAATAACTCCTCTGTAGAACTGTATCAGCAGCTCCTTGGGCAGTTTGAACTTTCTGAGTTAAAATACAAAGTATGATCTTATGCTCCTGAACTTTAGGTGTCATAGTGTCTACTATCTCTGCTACACGCTGATAAACAATAGCTGTGGAATCATCATTCAACTCAAGGAAGCTAAAAGAAAACTATTCTTGTGACTCTAGAAGTAAGAGGATAATAGTAATGGAATGGGTGTTGACCTTGGGGAGTGAAGGGAAGAGATGCTGCATGCTGCCTGGGAAACAACGAGACAAGAGAGACAGGAGCCCCAGTGGTTTAATGGAGAAAGAAACTTAGGAAGAATCCACCCAAATGGATCAAGAAGTTAAAAGTAGTGACGGGAAGTTTGTACATTCAGACTTGCCTGATTCTTTTAATGTAGCCTAACAGTAAGAGCTCACCTAATTAGTTCATCTAGTTGTGTCTACTGTCTTGGTTTACCTGGGTGGGCTGATAATAGCCAATAAGTAGTCAGCTGAAGACCAGTTACTGAGATCTATTTGGTTCTTACCTACCTGCCTTGAACATTGGATGGGCAAAATGCAAAAGAAACACAAAAGATCAAAATGATTGATTGTTTACATATTTTTATTCAACAAGAGGAAAGAATTTTTTTCAAGGGTTTAAAAAAAAACAGCTCTTGAATAAGACAACACTCTTCCTTTGGTCTTCTGGAATTCCAGGTTTCTAGTGAGTCCACCAATGATATTTTACAGGTGGGGGTGGAGGAGGAGGGGGTGGGGGTGGGGGAGGAGGAGGAGGGGGAGGAGGAGATAGATGGTGCCATTTAGGAGACGGAGGTGGTGGAGACGGAGGTGGTGGAGGTGGTGGAGGTGGTGGAGGTGGAGGTGGTGGAGGTGGTGGAGGTGGTGGAGGTGGTGGAGGCAGAGGTGGTGGTGGAGGCGGAGGAGGAGGTAGATGGTGCCATTTATGAGGTGGTGGAGGAGGTGGTGGAGGCGGAGGTGGGCGGGGTGGAGGCGGAGGCGGAGGCGGCGGTGGCGGTGGTAATGGTTCTACTGGTAAAGGTGGTTGACAGCAAATATTTGCTGTATGTGCAGAGCCACAACCTGAAGTAGGAAGCCAGTTTGGTGGACACCTTTTAAAGCATCGCCCATAGCAGCCTTGAACACATTGCACTGGAAAAGCTGTTAAAAAAGGAAGTCCGAGGTTAGACTAAACATTGCTTTGGATAGAAGAGAATATTTGTAACTCAGGTTTTAACTATGGGGTTACCTAGTTTGGTAGTGAAACATCTGCAAGGAAACAACCAGGCCTTAGTTTTGGATCATTAGAAAGAAAAGGAAGGATTTGGGGCAATTGTATTTATGTGAACTAGGCTATAGCCAGTTGTGGTCTAGTATTCAGTGCAATCAAATGGATTTCTCATTCAAGCATTTAATCAGGTGATCAATCAATATAATCTATATCTAATCAATATAATCTCATTAGTTTGAAATTATTTCCACACAGAGAAACTCATCTGGCCTCAATGGAAAAGCAACAAGAACATGGGGGGAAAAAACTAGTTGGGATAAAATGAACAATTTGCCCCCAACACTCCATTCTCTTTAAAATTCCTACTCTTTAGGAAGAACAACAATAATTGGAGTTCCTTCTTATGTTCAACTTGACTTCCAATGACTATATGGACACATCCATGTTCCTATTTTGGCCACAACATAGAAATGATTTATTGCACCATGTTGTTTTTTTTTAAAAAAAATCAATTCCTGGTCTAGTCTACCGCCCTGGCTTTTCTTGAGTGTGTCCTTTCCATGTATCAATGAGGTCTAATTCTCTTTGGCAGCCAAGTGCTGCCACCTGCTGTGACATGTTAGGAATCAAAATAGTTTAGGAAAAACAAAGAATGGATTAATATTTCACTTGTTAGTCGTTTCATTTGGCAATGAAGTAACTCAGATAGTCTCAGTCATTAAATTATCAGCAAAGTGAACTTTTGCAGGAAGGATCATGGTAAGTTTTTCTCCTGAATCCCTCAGTCCCTGAGCTGCTTTGAGATCCAGTCTGAGACAATCCTCCTGTTTTCTAGCAAAACCTGGAGCTGGGCAATTTTTAAAAAGTATAGTAACCAAACCCCCAGCTTCAGCATATCATCCCAAGACTCTTACATCTCCTCTAATAATCTCATAGTTTACAGAGGGATTGTCCTGGAATCAAGTTCACGATCCTTGTTAATTCCATCCCATGTTGCGGCTTTCTTTTTTTAAGTTACTCATAATTTGTCAGCTAAGAGAAGAATTGGAAAGTAGAATGTGGAATCAATGAGCAGAGAGAGAGACCCCTGGGAGGCAAGGATGAGATACCCCTTCATAATGTATTATTGAGAAATCTCATTTCTGAATCCTCCTGAATATACTTGAAAATTTCCCCACAAATAAGGAGCTAAAAGAATACAAAATGAAATTACTTGCGAGAATCTTGTAGGAGCTTTTCTGCACATGGAGGAGTATCCAAGACTATTGCCTATTTAAGTAATCTAAAAGTTCAAGTCAACTAATTTAGAACTGGGACCATCTCATCCAGCGGCACGTGTGGATCAAACTTAGCAGGGCTGAATTGTTTTAGAGCTATCTCAGATTCTTTAAATGTCAGTCTCACCCCTTTCTCCAGAATTAGCACTTTAAAACCAAGAAAAGACATATTTTTGTTCTGATCCCTAACCCTGCCTCCAAAGGAAATACAGTTATCAAACAATACAATTAAACTATCTTTGAGTAAAAAGGTAACCGAATAATTTATTTATTTGATTTATTATTAATTAATTAATTTATTTATTATTAATTTAATCCAAGGATGGGGAACTTTTGTCTCTTCAGACGTTTTCAACAGCTTTAACCAGCATAATTCTTGTTAGGAATTTGGGCACTGTAATTCCATAACATTAGGAGAATTAAAGTTCCTCATCTCTGATCTAATCCTATCCTTCTATTCTCTAGAGACTCTTAATTGAATTCCCATGTCATTACCTTCAGAAGTTATGGCAAAAAGCAAGAGCACACCCAAAGCAAGGAGAATGGTCCGCATGGTCAGAGGCTGGTTCAGCCCTTCCTTGATGAGAAATGATCTGAGGAAGGCAAAGATGCCTGCTAAGTCAGATGAAGAACATAGTCAGGAGCCCTGTCAGCATTTATGGAAGTTCTGATGAAATGGGGGAGGAGGAGACAATAGGTGGATGATGCTTGAACTCTTGGAACTCTTTTGTGTCATCCTGACCTTGACAGACTGCTATTCATTGCTCCCAATCATATCTTGAACAGAGGAAGAATGGCTACCATTTCTTTTTACTAACCTCCAAAAGCCGGAACTCACTATTCTCCTAAGCCGGATCTCTAGTTTTAAGCAAATGAAACTGTTAAATGAATGGTGTCTTAACAGTTTATGGGATCAAAAATGTCAAACACACCTTGAAAAGAATAAAAGCAGAAAAGATCAAGCTAAAGATTAAGCTCTTTGAAGGCCAATGAGCCAGAAGGACCTGAACAGAAGTTTCATATGAAACAAAAGAATGTGCAATGCTGAAGCATAGCTTATGTTTTCTCCTAATACTAATCACCCATCAAAATATCAATCAGATCAGGAATACATTTTTTCACAAACCAAACAAATTAGGCCCACTGAAGAAGGCCTTTTCCAATCTTAGCCTCCTCCTCACATATTTTTGACTGCATGTCCTACAAAGTTGTGCTCAGTCCCTGCAAATTCTGTTGTTAAGAAAGGGTTGAATTTTCCTCTTAAACCAAGCATTTTCAATTTGAGTTAGCACTAGCAATAGTACTTATTTATATACCACTTCATAGGGCTTTACAGCCCTCTCTAAGCAGTTTACAGAATCAGCATATTGCCCCCAGCAAGCTGGGTCCCCACTTTACTGAACTCAGAAGAATGGAAAGCTGAGTCAACTTTGAGCTGGCCAGGGTCGAACTCCTGGCAGCAAGCAGTGAGTTAGCCTGCAATACTGCATTCAACAGTGCACCACCACAGCTGCACCATAACTAATGGAGCTAGTTATGGCAGTGGTTTTATCTGTCTTTATAATATTTTAACTGTTCATTTTTTATTGGTAGCTGCCTTGAATTCCATATGTTTTTAAAAAGCAGGATATAAATAATAAAATAAAATATATACATGCATGCAAAAATCCAATGTATACTGCATCTTTTGAGATCCAGTCTGACTAAGCTTTGCTGTGATGATTGAAACCAACAGATATGTACATCCCATATCCTAATTAGTGAATGCCAAAGGAAATCATTATGTGAAAGAAATGCCAAAGAACCAAGCAACTAGGCATAATGGCATTTGTGATTCCTAGAGAGGTGAGGTTCAAAACTGAAATGAAGACAAAAACAAACATATGCCCAAATTATTATTGTCCTGAATTATAGCCCTTAGTTTTTGGCCATGGTCCATTTCCAATAGGAAGAAATTATGATTAGTGATTCTCTTTAATACCTTTTTTTTTTCTTTTCTTTCCTCAGAATATCCTCAGAATATCTAGCTATATAGATTGGGATTTTGGATGCTATTAGAATCAGGGTATGAATAAATGGAAATTCTTTGGACAGGGATCATGGTCCCACTGCCCTATCTGAAATAAAATAGATTTTTCTAATTTTGACATCTCATGAGATTCTGCTAATCTCACATGACATCTTGTGAGATTTCAGGGTGAAAAGAGAATGAGGTGTTTAGGCCCTTCATACCAAAATGAGCAATGCCAATCATCATGGTCTTGGATCTTGATGTTGCAGACTACATAATATTTGCATTTCAGGTTTAGGAGCTGATAATCTTCCCCCTAATATGAGAAAGATTTCCCTTCTACTATAATCCTAACAAATTTTTTATAAACTCATTTTTTCTTTACTGTTATACTTTAATTTTGTTTATCGTAGCACATTAAACATTAAGAAAGTTATAAATATGGCCTACTTTGTGTTGATTTGAGATTCAGTTCAAACTGTAAAATCAGCATGTCTTACTCCTAAAAAAGTCTTATGTATTACTCCATAAAACAATCTAAAAGAAAAAAAGAATTTTAGACAATTCTGCTATATAAATGTATCTATTTCAGGATAGTTTTAATTGCCCAAGGAATAATAATAAAAAGAAGAGATTTCTGGACCAAAAGCACATAATTTTAAAACACAAGTTCTTTATTAGCACTGAATTGGAATCAACTATAAAACAAGCAACTCAAAATTCATGTTTATTCAGTATAATAATAATAATAATTACCAATCCGCAGTGAGCAATAAACAGTAGAAAATGTATAGATTATCGATGTCAATGAAAAACAACCAGAATAGTTGCTAAAGAACTGCAAGCATTGCTGATTATTAATAATTAGTTGGAATAATCAAGGAATGAAGGAAAGGAGCTGAAAGAATATGTTTGCCAAGATTTGAATCAAATTACAAGGAAATCTGGCTAAAACAGTGACAAATATTAATGAAGCTGTTACAATTCTTCTGTTAAAATAAGCTGGAACATTAACTGAAATGAACTAGTTGATGTATGCCACAGCTTATATAACCACTGAACAACTGAGGCTTAAAATATGAAGGAATGAAGTTATTAAGCAAGGAAAATCTAAACGGCAAATACAATTGGAATTGAAGGTAGAGAAAATTTGCATAGATTTAAGGAATTTGAAGAAAACTTGAAAAATAAGAAAATCAAAACAGAGTGATTGAACTAACCTGGACAGTAAAGGAAGCACAGAAATTGTAGAACAATTGAAACAAAGCTACATGACTATTGCAGAGACGACCAACTGATATGATAATCAAATAATTCAGTTTCACCAAATTTTGCAATTTAAAGTAAATTGGCATCAATTCTACAAAAGCCTTGAAAATGGGAAAGGATGAACTATTGATCAATCTACACAAGATTGGCAGACCAGATGAATTGGGTTTTGGAAACATCAGAAAATGAAACATGGCTAACAAATGGAAATTTCTAAATCAGAAGGAGAAGGGAAATGAGCCTGGAAAGAACAGACCCACAACCTGTTTTCCAACAAGCTACAAGATACTTACAGGTAAAATTGCAAATCAAATATACATTTTTTTTCCTGTAGAATTTCAGAAACAGATTACAAGCAGCACCATAACTAAGTTGCCACAATTATTCATTGGAAACTTGAATAAGAGGTTTGGATTTGAAACCATGAAGTTGAGAAGCTTTTGGAAAATGAACGGGTTAAGATCTTATGGGACTTTAAGATCTAAACAGACAGACATCTTGTTCATAATATACCTGATATAACAGTGATATAACTTCTGAAAAGAAGGAAGTTGTTGATATTGCTATTCTGGGTGATGCTAGAATTGAGGAAAAACAATTGAAAAAAAATGAAATACTGGGACTTGCAGATCAAAATCGAATGCTTATGGAAAAATAAATCTCTTTTTATATCAGTTGGGATTGGAGTCAGAGTGATACATAAAGGACTTGCTTGATATATGAAAATGCTAAATTTATTGGACCTAAAGAGCCAAACCAAGAAGAACAAAAAACCACCTTGCTTGGAACTGTGTATATTCTTAGATGCAGCCTTAATAATTCTTAGGTCCTTAGAGTTTGAATTATTAAATTTTCACCAGTTTTAGATTATGAATTTAATTGTAGATTACCCACACATAAAAATGATACGCTTAGAAAATATGCACATCAATAAAGCTACACTGCACATATATACTATTCAGAAACATTATGATATCATAGCTTCTTGGGAAGAAATTGATGCATGTGAAGGCCAGCAGTAACTAAAGAACTGGCAGCTGTGACTTCATAGTTTTAGTATTTATGTGTTTATTAAATTTATCTACCAACCACCTCACTGTTGCAGTGATTATTTATAATAAATCTTTAACATCATCAAATAACTTTTACCTATCCCAGGTCCTTGGAAAGGATCAACAAAAATGCCAAATCCAATCTAAATAGGTGACTTTGTGACCAATCATGATTTACCATCATCATATTTATGGGAGGGATTCCTTTAAAATTATTTGCAGAAAAGGACTTTTCCATTATCTTTTATAAAAATAACAAAAGAGGCATGGGATGTGATTGTTCTTGCTTTAATTTTTAAATACATTTTTGTGCCACTGTGTGGTGCTCAATAGCTTTCTGTCAACCTAAGCACCAAAAATTGAGCTGAAAGTTGGTTATAAACTGTTCAACCTCCACATATGCTTTTAAAGTTAATTTTAATTATTTCTATTTTTATTGCAGTAACCCCTTGTCAGATCACAACAAAGATTGGACACTGCACTCACTTCTTAAGTAACCTACTGGATACATTTTGTCCTGGTTTTTCAAATTCTCAATGCAGGTAGAGCTTACTTAACAACTGCCCTGGTTAGGAACTGTTCAAAGTTATGATGGCACGAAAAAAGTTACTTTATGACTAATCCTGAAGCATTTGAAATGTGGATTTACAGGTGGCTGTTACATATAAGTTGGGTTGACAAAATCAGAAATGAGGAGGTGATAAGCCACCTGGGAAAGCCAAGAGAAATAATCAAAACCATTAAAAAGTGAAAGTTATATTTTGGATATGTGATGCGACACCCAGAAAAATACAGCATACTTCACTTAATCCTCCAGGGAAAGATTGAAGCAAACAAGGTCCGTGCAGAAGAAGAACATAATGGCTTCAAAATCTAAGGGATTGGTTTGGACAAAACTCAGCAGCACTATTTTGTGTGACTGTTGATAAAAATAGGTTCGCCAACATGATTGCCAATATCCAATGATGGATATGGCACAAGAAGAAGAAGATGACTAATCTTTATACTCATAACTGCCATAGTATGTGATCAACATTTGGGCATTTTGCAACCAGCCGGTATTTACAACTATCATAGCATCCTATAGCTATAGGATCGCTATTTGTGTTTCACAGCCAGTTTCCAACAATCAAAGTTAATGGAGAAGCTGGCAGTGAATTAATACATTATGGTCATTGATGTCTTGTTTAATAACTATATCACTTATGAACCAATTTTCTGGATCCAATTGTGGTTGTTAAGCAAGGACTATCTGTAGCTTTGTATAATAAAATGAATCCAGCTTCATTTGACATTCAGGTCCTCACATCAAACCATATATAGCAGGGGTCCCCAACCACCGGGCCCCGGACTGGTACCAGTCCATGGATCATTTTGTACTGGGCCGCCGGTACTTGGGCACCGCCATCTTGTTTCAACGGAGCTTGAGAAAGTGCTTCCGGGTGAGCTTGTCGGTCGTCAGTTGGAAAGCTGCGTTTGGGTGCTGAAGGAATCCTCGCACCTTAGTTTCGTCGAAGAGGGTGGGGGGCGGCTTCGAACGAAGAGCTGTCCCAATGGTGGTGGAGTCTCGCGTTACTCAGGAGGAGATTAAGAAAGAGCCCGAAAAGCCCATCGACCGCGACAAGGTACAAAGGAGGAGTTGAAGGTGGCGGGGAGAAGTGGGGGACGGCTGGCTGGCCAGTCGCTCGGCTCGGCTCGCCTTGCCTTGGTCATGCGTGCTGATGCCAGTACTGGTCTGTGGATCATTTCATTTTTATTTTACCGGTCCCTGGTACAAAAAAAGTTGGGGACCACTGATATACAGTACTACCTGCTATCTTTCTTGTCTATTTTCCTATCTTTAGTAAATGTTCTAGCAAGTTGCAACAACTTATCTACTTAGTTTAGTTTAGTTTACTTTATTATTGCACCTCATACAATGAAATCAAACACTATCTTCAGTGCACATCATGACCATGACCATGAAAATAAACACAAACACACATCCTTCACCCTCCACATTGAACCAAAAAACCCCAACACCGCACCAATACTGCACTATACATATATATACTTGCTATAGAGGGGTGGGTTGTTGTTTTTTTGCCATCTATGCTGTTTGTCATTCTTCACTCCATTTTTAAATGTTACCTTTGCCCTATTCTTCATTGGATCATATAAATGAACATTATATGTCAATCATTTGGGTGCTTAACCAACAAGGTTTCATATACATATAAGGAATACATGTGCATTTGCATCTCCAACCATAACAAATATGTCTTATATATTTCTCCAATATTGCATCAAATAATTAAAGGGATTTCATATACATAAATCTACTCCCTGCTCAATATTCTATTCTCATGTATGCTTAACTTATATATTGCTTTTACACACTTCAGCTCCATATTTGCACAAGACACCTCATAATTTAATCCTATTCATTTTACCATAAACTGTTTCTAACTCAGCACTGGTATATACAACTATCAGTAACTTTACTGATAGTAACATTCTATTTTCATGTGCACCAACAGCCTAGCAGAACAGAAACATAATTTGAGAAAGCATCTCCAGCATTACCCTCCCTAGTTCTCATTAAGAGAAAGGGAGGGATGGGGAAAGCACACTTGCAAAGTTCTGTCATTGTAACCTTATAATGAAAGTAGTTTGTGTGGTTTCCATGTACGGTCAGCCATGGAGGGCTGACAAATGTATTGAACCACAGTATTCCTCAACTGAAATCATGGGAAAAGATTGACTTGATGGGAGGCTCATCCCAGGTGAGTGAAACACCTGGGCGCATTACTCTTAAATTCCTATACAAATCTGGAATTTGGTTAAGCAAAAATAGGAACATTCCTATTGCGCCTTCTCCGTGGTGGCTCCCATAGGGCCTTCTCTGTGGTGGCTCCCTCTCTCTGGAACATCATTCCCCGAGAGATTAGAATGGCCCCCATTCTAACATTCTTCCAGAAGGCACTGAAGACCTGGTTCTGCCAGCGGGCCTGGGGAACCCAGAGTGGGATGGAGCCCATTAAATGGCTCGTGTGATCTGCTGTCTTTGGTGTGTGGGGTGATTTTATTATATCATATCATATCTTCAAAACCTTTGCTAGACCAATACTTGAATTCAGCTCTGCTGTCTGGAATCTGCACAGTATATGAGACATAAATACAATTGAGTGAGTCCAGAAGTATTATACCAGACGAGTGCTACATTCCTCTGTTCCCAACAGAATAACCTACAGCACCAGACTTGAGATTCTAGGTTTAGACAACCTTGAACTACGCCAACTAAGATTGGACTTAAGCATAGTACATAAAATCATATGTTACAATGTCTTACCAGATAATGAATATTTCAGCGTTAACAACAGCACAAGAGCACACAACAGATATAAACTAAATGTAAAGCACTCCAAACTCAATTGCAGGAAGTACGATTTCAGCAACAGAGTGGTCAATGTCTGGAACTCATTACCTGATTCTGTTGTCACCTGCTCAAACCCCCACTCCTTTACCCTCAAACTAACCTCTATTGACCTCACTCCATTCCTAAGAGATCTGTAAGAGGCGTGCATAAGCACACCAACGTGCCTACCGTCCCTGTCCTATTGTTTCTTTTATTTTTCTTATATGTACCCATTTCATGTATTCATAACTATGTATATACTTATACCTATTATCTTGTAAGCAATTGACAAATCAAATAAATAAAAATAAAATAAATAAATAAAACAATCATGCCTACCGTCCCTGTCCTTTTGTCCCCAATTATTAGTTCCTCTTTCTTGTATTTAAACTTAATGTTTATTCTTGTTTCTGTTGTATTGTAAGCTTTTGACAAATAAATAAATAAAAAAATAAAAAAATATATCATTAATTTATTTGATTCTTTTTTATTAGTTCTACTGTTTTAAATGAAGTTTTATATTCTGTAAGCTGCCTTGAGTTGCCATGTGCGAATCGGTGGCAATATAAATTAAACAAACAAACAAACATAGGAGCTGGCAAAAAGAAACCTGATTAAGAGGCAAGAGGGAAAAGAAGGGAGCAATCATCTACAATAGGGAGACCTCTAGACTGATGTTGAGAGGGTGCAATGAATCTGAATGAATTTTTGGTGTGTGTGACAAAGAATAGAGCCCAGATGAATAACATATAACCTAAACTGCCACCTACAACTATGGTTTGAGGGCAGATTCACTTTAATTGTGCTTACTTGTTCCTATCTTTAATTGCTGTTTTAGCTGCTCCAGTACATAGTGTAGGTATATTGTTCAAGCCCTAGTTTAAACCTAATTGCTTCAACAAGTCCTCCATATATTACACAGGAGAACAAACAAGGCATTGTTGCTTTAAAATGAGATTGGGAGAGGGTATAAAGGAGTATGAATTGATGTGGAGCATGGCAGCAGCTTTCTTTATTTTTACTTTTGATTAGGGGGATTTTCTGCCCAGCAGTATTAAAAATGCTATCTTCTGGTACAGTGTAAGCAGGAAAGAATGGTGACATAAAATGTGCTACTCATCCTTTTGATTCCTCTTCTTTCTTGAGAGCCCATCAAAATAGAAATGTTTTGTCCTTATGAGAAGCGTCAGGAGAAAGAGATGCACAGTAGGGAATGACTGGTTTGGTGCCAGTTATTTGTAGCAGAAGGCCCAGAGGTGATGGCTCCTTCAGATGGAAGAACTGACAACAAAAGATTCATATTCTGATAGAGAAGAACATTTGTAGCTCAGGGTTGAAACAAGGGGTCCTTGGTGCTCTCTGAGTTTGGTTGTTTTCTTGCAGAGGTTTCATTACCCAAACTAAGTAATATAATCAATGCTAGCATGATGCTGTTATTCTAGTTTGGATAATGAAATGTCTGCAAGAAAACATCCAAGCTCAGAGAGTACCAAAGACCCTCAGAACTATGGTCCCCTGCTTGTCTTCTGCTGCCACCTATGTCAAAAAGAAATGGTGGGAAGAGAAAATGGGGAAAGCAGATCATCTGCTGGGAAGTATGAGCAGCCTATTTTTAATGCTTCTGCACTGAAGCACAGCATATTCATGTGGCTGTGGAGATGACCCTTCTGACTGTCCTTACTCATTCCTATACCAGTGATTTTTGGCATCATCTAGAGTCATCCAATCTTTGCTGCCCCAAAAGTACAGTATAATACAGACAGGTTTTCTATCAGATCAACAATGGTTTAATAAGGCTTATGAAGACTGCTTCAATCTGACTGCAAGGAGTGCTCCTTCCCCTTTGTTTCTGAGAATTTGGAATAGGGACGGTTAATGGATTATTGATATATCTTCCTAAAAGTGTGTGACTTTTGGGGTGGGGGAGCTTTTTAAGGCACACGTGAGACATATATAACTTTTTAAAAGAGAGAAAGAAAGAAAGAAAGAGAGAGAGAGAGAGAGAGAGAGAGAGAGAGAGAGAGAAGAAGTGCAAAAAGAAAGAAAAAGAAGAAAAAGAAAAGAAACAAAAATCAGAAATAAATGAGTTCTGATCTTCCTTGCAATAGAAATTTCTAAAGTCACAGAGTACTAATACTCCCTTCTTAGTGTTACAAAAGAATCTCTTCAGCCCCTTGTTTAAATATTTTTCAATCATCAAATTCATAAATCAGAGACATATACAGCTGTTAATGAGAAGGCTTGTTGGTAGTGGAATAACCCAGCAAAAAAACCTTTTCCAGTCTTATCTTAATGGTCTTTCCAGTTTTACATGAAATCTTCTCTCATCCCTCAGGAGTTTAAAATATCTCTGAGTCTAAATTTTTCAGTTCAAAAATTGTCTTGCAGTTTTAGGGTATAATTGTAGGTGACTTTTGGTTATATTTTATTATTGGGATATGTTTATGTATGCATGAGTGTATGCAGTGGTGTATTAACCATTAAGCAGACTAAGCAGGTGCTTAGGGCACCTGGCCCAAAATTGAAAACATGGCTTCATTTGTACAGTGTGTACAAAGGAGGGGGCACCAAGATTTGTCAGTGCTTAGAGCACCAGTGAGCCTTAATCCACTACTGAGTGTATGGCAAGCTACATCTTGAATACTTTAAAAACCTTTTATGGCATACTTTATGGCATATCTTTACTAACAGTAAACTCCTTTCATTTTTTTCTCTCCAATAAACTTAGGTAACAATCTTTCTGGGAAGTAAGACACTCTTTTGTGTCAATTAAGTTTATTCTCTTAAAGCTATTGCCTAATTAGAAAATGTTGATTTCCTTAACATGATTAAGGAAGACACTATGGTGGACTGACATTCGAAATGAGACACAGGGAAATGTCTGAGAAAATGCCAGCCCTGAGTGAACTCAGGTAGCAGTATTTATTGAGAAAAAACACAAGCAAAAAATACAGTATGCATATTCAGAAACAATGACCTCTACAGGAGATTACTTCACCAGCATGAGAACATACAATCTTGGAAAGTCCCAGATGTTACCTTACTAGGATGAGATCATACAGCCACGGAAAGTCCCATGGGAAAGTCTGTAAAGTCCCATGAGAAAGCACAACTGTGTACCTTGAACTTTTACCTATTTTCCTGTTCCTTCTAAACTTGCAGAATCAAACAGGATGAGACACTCATGAGCAAAGGTACTCCTACCCCCACCAAGAATGCCTATATCCCTAGACTTATTGCTAGTTATTCAAAGGCCTTACAGAAAATGATAAAATGATCAATAGATTATATTACCACATTCCCTCCTTTTTTATTTATTCAAAGATAGGGGGTGTTTTAGTGGCATAGTACACAGTTCCCTCACGACCTGGTCCCACACGCCGGAAGACTGAGGTACACATTTGTAATAGATTAGGAATACATTGAATAAAACAACATAATAAGATACATATAGCAATAATAATAACAACCCCTTGCAATAAGGAGCGAAACCATGATCCATCAGGAAGCCAGGACCACAGACTGTCCCAGAATGATGCATTAAACCCATCGGCTCCAGATTGATGCTGAGCAATACGATCTTCCATGTCCTGAACAGTTTTTGTAATGTTTGGCTCATAATTATGTATAAAAACACAGCAATGCGAATGAATTAAAGCACAAACTCCTCCTTGGGCAGCTAACATAATATCTAAAGCATATCGATTTTGCAAAGTAACTTTACGAATTTCAGACATTTCTACATTAATCATCTTAATATTCTTTATAGTATCATTAAACATAGCAACAGTAAAATTATTTAAAATATGAATATCCCTATAGTTCATAGCAATTCCCAAAGGCGGGATAAGACCTCGGGAAATTTGTGTCCATAGTCTGAAACAGAAACATTAAACAGGATCAGAGTTGTTGCACAGGCTGAAGATATAATATCCTTATCAGGTCCCGAGTAAAGAATGACTTGATCCTTGTGCCAGGACCAATATGCTGGAAAAACCAAAGGATACCGCTGTTTGCAGATTAATTTAGTCCGGTTCCCCAAAGAAACCTGCTGCATACATGTTGGTAATCTCAGGTAAGCAGTCATCTTTTCCCAGTCTTCACAGCGCCGCGTCCGAGCCATCGGCATCAAGAGAATCAGGAACCACAGGTACACCATCTTGCTCCTCCGAAACTTCCTTCACAGGTGCCTGCGAATGATCAGGTCGAACACACCGACCAGGAACCCAATGAATTTGACCAAGATGTTCAACTGCTGCATAACCACGTCCCCACGTTATCAGCTCAGCAGGAACCCATGCTGGATCCGGAAGAAACCGCACCAACACCCGAGGTCTCACTGCATCTGTAGAAGGAGAAGAAAAATGCCTGCTGGCCGCGCCGCAGGGGTTACCAGACAAATTTAAAAAATTTAAAGTATATAAAGCTAGATTTAATTGATCTTGAATCGCCGAAGCCCCAGGAGCTTCCCTCCTTTTTATTTAATTTAGTCAACATGGTCTTGAGCGTGGCATGTGAGCAACAAAACACACATTCACACGCTGCTCCAAACATCCTTGTAACAGCAAAAGCAATCTTAAAATATCAGGTGATATTCCAGGAGACAAATAAGAACCTGCTACAAAGGGTAACAAATTATACACATACAATGAATCCACTATTAAATTAAAATCCTGATTGTGAAAATTTTGAAAAGCCAAAACTACAGCAGCAAGTTCTGCCTGCTGGGCAGACTTCTGCTCTGAAGTCACTTTTGTATGCCAAATTCCAGATTTATCTTTCCAAACACAAGCACCAAAAACTTTCCCTCCATCAGTAAAAACTGTAGGAGCATCTGATATGCCCAATGGTATCCTTTCTTACATTTTGGGCACACTGATTTAGGACGAACACCCTGTCCCATTGATCTCTTATTCTGCTGACTTTGACCTCCTCCAGGAGCCCGACATTGCGCTTTAAAATGTCCAGGCTTCCCACAATTGAAACAATTCCCCTTTTGAGCATGTCCTGTTTGTAAAGCCAGAGCTAAAGTCTCCATGTTAAAAGACTGACTCCCTACCTTCCTACATGCATTAATCAAATCCGCGATTTCTCGCTCTCCACTTGCTACAAGTGGATTTAAGATCTTTCTGCAATCTGTGTTAGCTTGTTCTACTGCTAACTTCAAAAGCAACTCTTTCTGGGCAAATTGATTATTAATTTGTCTTTCAATAGCCAATTTCAGTCTGCTAATGAAATTTTCATAGGGTTCATTGTTCCCTTGTTTGATGTTAGTAAAGGTCTTCTCACCACCTTCGCCGTCAGGGAGAGCCCCTATGGCTTGAAAAATTAATTGTGGGAGAAGAACGAACCCCTCCTCAGGCATACCATCTCTCTGTTGTTCCACTGTTGTAAAATTACCAGCTCCGTAAAGCTGATCTGGGGTAACATTTGCTGTTCCCCTCTGGACTGCCAGCTGTCTCCATTTCTGATCTAACACCAAATATTGAGCTGGAGTTAAAATCATATTCAACAGAGCTTTCCAGTCAGCCGGAATCATTTTATTTCCATAACCAACTGCTTCTAACAATGCCTGAGTATATGGCGATCTAACACCTTTTGCTGCTTGCTTAACTTCCTTCAAAATCCTAAGAGGTAAAGGCTTCCACTCCCGCTGCGGATTCAACGCAGCATCCATGACAATTTCCACTGGATTAAGTTGAACTTCTACTCCAAACTCCACCAAATCATCTCCTGATAATTCCCCTCTATTCTTTGCTTCTTGAATAGCTGCAGTAACTGCATCCACCTGAACCCTTAAAGGTAAACTCTTATCCTCTGACAAAGTATTTCTAGTGCCGGACAGTCCCCCAGATTTATCTGGAGGTGCCGTCGGCGGCAACAAACGTACCGCATGGTAAAGCGGCAAACCTTCTTCGGGGGGTGCTAGGAGCGGTTGTTCATAAGTAGCTAATGCATCCATAATCACCCTCCAGGTTAACAAAATTGAAGAAGGGGCACGAGGTTCCTCGTGCAAAAATTTCCCTATCTTTTTCCAGGACTCTACTTTAATACTACCTCCCTCCGGATATGACTTAATATTTTTCCAAACATACTGTAGTAAGTCCTCAATTTCTTTCTTTCCTACAGCACAACCCCTACTGCCAATTCCAAACCCAAAACTATTCCCAATGATCCCTCTCAATTCCCTGATGTGCTCTTTCTGAGCCTTCGAGAGATCTCCCCCATACTCACGAAAGAATCTATCTTCGTCCAGCGAAGAAGATGAGGGCCCAGTCGACGTCCGCGACGATGAGTATAGGATGCGGGAAACGATATAGCCTTCCAAGCTATCACGTCGGGTCACCATTTATGGTGGACTGACATTCGAAATGAGACACAGGGAAATGTCTGAGAAAATGCCAGCCCTGAGTGAACTCAGGTAGCAGTATTTATTGAGAAAAAACACAAGCAAAAATACAGTATGCATATTCAGAAACAATGACCTCTACAGGAGATTACTTCACCAGCATGAGAACATACAATCTTGGAAAGTCCCAGATGTTACCTTACTAGGATGAGATCATACAGCCACGGAAAGTCCCATGGGAAAGTCTGTAAAGTCCCATGAGAAAGCACAACTGTGTACCTTGAACTTTTACCTATTTTCCTGTTCCTTCTAAACTTGCAGAATCAAACAGGATGAGACACTCATGAGCAAAGGTACTCCTACCCCCACCAAGAATGCCTATATCCCTAGACTTATTGCTAGTTATTCAAAGGCCTTACAGAAAATGATAAAATGATCAATAGATTATATTACCACAGACACACACAGTGGAGTGGAAATAATTCATTTACAAAACTATGATCTACCACACACAGATACATATACTTAAAAATTTCTAATATTGTGGGGAAGACAATCAAGGAGTTTGGGTCCGACTGGGTTTATATGAATCCTATATGTTTTTCTCCTTCCTTCCCAAGCCAGTCTCAAAACAAAATAAAAACAAAAACCCTCCTACTGTTTGAAACATGGAATACAAACCACTACAAATTCCAGGAAGAATTACACTTTCAAATTCAAAATGAAGGGTAGGAAGACTTGTCTTCCTCTTTGCTCTGCAAGAAAAGATGTTTCCCTTCCTTAAAAAAAAACACCATCAGAGCAAACAAACTACTCCTAAAAATAAAATCCTATGGTATCTCTGGACAACTGAATAACTGGATAGAAGCATTCCTGGCAAACAGACAACAAATGGTCAAAATTGGGAGCGTCCTATCAAATTCTGTACCTGTCAATAGTGGTGTCCCCCAAGGCAGTGTTCTAGGACCAACTCTTTTCATACTCTACATAAATGACCTCTGTGATCATATTAAGAGCAATTGCGTTCTTTTCGCTGATGATGTAAAGCTGTTCAATACCACAGACAATACTGCTACCCTACAAAAAGATCTTGACTATGTATCAGAATGGTCAAACAAATGGCAACTTCAAATCTCAACAAATAAATGCTCTGTCTTACATATTGGCAAAAAAAATCAGAAAATAAAATACAAGCTGAATAGTCAAGATCTTGTTGATGACCCAAGCTCTGTAAAGGACCTTGGAATACTCACCTCTAATGATCTAAGTGCTAGAGCCCACTGCAACTACATAGCCAAAAAGGCATTAAGAGTTGTTAACCTAATCCTACGTAGCTTTTTCTCTGGTAATATCACACTACTAACCAGAGCATACAAAACATTTGCTAGACCAATACTCGAATACAGTTCCTCAGTCTGGAACCCACATTACGTATCTGATATTAGCACAATTGAGAAAGTCCAGAAATATTTCACAAGAAGAGTTCTCCACTCCTCTACTCGTTGTAGAATACCTTATGCCACCAGACTTGAAATTCTAGAACTAGAAAACCTTGAATTACGCCGTCTTCGGTCTGATTTAAGCATGGTATATAAAATCATACATTGCAATGTCCTACCTGTCAATGAATACTTCAGCTTCAACCATAACAACACAAGAGCACACAATAGATACAAACTCAAAGTTAACCGCACCAAACTTGATTGCAGGAAATACGACTTCAGCAATAGAGTGGTCAATGTCTGGAATACTCTACCCGACTCTGTAGTTTCTTCCCCAAACCCCAAAAACTTTAACCTTAGACTGTCTACTATTGACCTCACCCCTTTCCTAAGAGGTCTGTAGGGGCGTGCATAAGCGCACCAACGTGCCTACCGTCCCTGTCCTATTGTTTCTCTTATTCTTCTTTTATTTTTCTTATATGTACCCATTTCATGTATTCACAACTATGTATACACTTATACTTATTATCTTGTAAACAATTGGCAAATCAAATAAATAAATAAATAAATAAAAATTGCTGGGTGTCAGTCTTGGAAGCCATATTATCACCAGAAGCTTCCACGCTGCCATATTCCTGTGCCTGTGAAATTGGGAGGGGGGACTTCATAGAGTGGATGTAGTTAAACATAATAGCATTCTTCTTTTCAGTCAAGGTCATGTCATCCTGCACCTGGTTGAGGAGTGGTTAGAGAAGTCTCAAGTTGAGACGGATGGTGATTGGACCATGTGAAGGACTGAGGGGTGCAGGGGATGGTTTTTTTTATTTTCAATTATTGAGGGAAAATCCGGAACTCTCAGATTCGGGTTTTCCCAGATGTGTCAGTATAACAACTCAAATAAAATGGAACTTTGAGGAAATGTCTGTCTCGGAGTTTTGGTGTTGGAGTTTGTTTTTCTGGAATGCTGATGCTGGGAAGCAAAATCTAACTGAAAAATGTTGCCTAGGATCAGGGTAACTATGACCAGCAAGCATGACCAAACTCTCAGGATGTAACTTTATTTACACCTAATCACAACATTAACTTGCCCAGGCAATTGTTTTCAACTATGTCCCATGTCCCATGGCTGCCAGCATTGCCCTCCTTGTCCTTCAGTAAGGCAGGTTTAAATATGGGAGTAGGTGGATTGTCTTCAATTTCTTTCTGCCCTCTGCTCAAAGTAGAAAGAAACTGAAAAAAACTGGCCAGTCCCACCCATTTACAGTCATGGCGAAAAAGTAGGTATATCTTCTTTGAGTTTTATGGATTTGTGTATCAGGGTATAGTAAAATCATTTGGTCCTTAGAAGTTCATAAAAGTAGGTAAACACATCAAATGAATAACAACACATGACGCATTAACAGTTAACAGATAATCAGAGTTGGAAGGGACCTTGTAGGTCATCTAGTCCAACCCCCTGCCCAAGTAGGAGACCCTACACCATTTCTGACAAATGGCAGTCCAATTTCTTCTTGAAAGTCTCAAGTGATGACGCTCCCACAACTTCCGAGGGCAAGCTGTTCCATTGGCTGATTGTTCTCACTGTCAGAAAGTTTCTCCTTGTTTCCAAATTAAATTTCTCCTTGTTCAGCTTCCATCCATTGTTTCTTGTCTGGCCTGCAGGTGATTTAGATAATAGCTTGACCACTTCCTCTCTGTGGCAGTCCCTCAAATATTGGAACACTGCTACCATGTCATCATCTATTTTACAAAAAAAAAAAAAAAAAAAAGCCAAGAAGCCATATGTGAAAACTAAGTACACTCTTACTGCATCAATAGGTATGAAGATGCTAAGTGGCAGTCAGGTGCTGCTAATCAAGTGCCCTTGATCAATTGATCATCAGCAAGTATGATTACCTCTATAAAAGTCAAAGTTTTAGGAATCTACTGGTGTCCGGCATTGAGGTATGAGTTAAGACAATGCCAAAGAGTAAAGACTTCAGCACTGATCTTAGAGTAGCAATTGTTGCTGCCCATCAGTTTGGGAAGGGTTGTAAGGTCATTTCCAAACAATTTAAAGTCCAACATTCTACAGTAAGGAAGGTTATTCATAAGTGGAAAATATGGAAGGGTTGCCAGGAGAAAGCTGCTTTTCTCTAAAAAGAACATGGTAGCACATATTAGGTTTGCAAAGTTGCATCTGAACAAAGCACAAGACTTCTGGAACATTGTCTTTTGGATAGAGGAGACCAAAGTAGAGATGTTTGGTCATAATGTACAGTGCCACTTTTGGTGAAAACCAAACACTGCAGATCAGCACAAGCATCTCATACTAACTGTCAAGCATGGTGGTGGAGGAGTGATGAATTGGGCTGGTTTTGCAGCCACGAGATCTGAGCACTTTACAGTCATTGACTTGACCATAGACTTCTCTGTATAGCAAAGTATTCTAGAGTCAAGTGCGAAGTCATCTGTGCAACAGCTAAAACTTGGCCAACATTGGGTCATGCAATAGGATAACGATCCAAGCACACTAGCAAATCTATAACAGAATGGCTGAAAAAGGAAAGAATCAAGGTGTTGCAATGGTCCAGTCAAAGTCCAGATCTCAACCTGATTGAAATGCTGTGGTGAAATCTCAAGAGAGCTGTGCATAAACAAATGTCCACAAACCTCAATGAACTGAAGCAACTTTGTAAAGATTAGTGGGCCAAAATTCCTCAACAACAATGCCAGAGACTGATAGTCCTACAGAAAACTTGATTGCAGGAAACAATAGGACAAAAAACTTGATTGCAGGAAATACGACTTCAGCAACAGAGTGGTCAATGTCTGGAATACTCTACCTGACTCTGTGGTTTCTTCCCCAAACCCCAAAAACTTTAACCTTAGACTGTCTACTATTGACCTCACCCCTTCCTAAGAGGCCTGCATAAAGCGCACCAATCGTGCCTACCGTCCCTGTCCTATTGTTTTTTATTTTTCTTATAAGTATCTATCTCATGTATTCAAAACTATATTTATTCTTATACCTGTTATCTAATAATCACTTGACAAAATAAATAAAAAATAAATAAAATGATTACTTCAAATTATTGATGCAAAAAGGTGGACCTACAAGCTATCGAATCATAAGATGTATTTAGTTTGTTACACATGGCTTTTCCATTTTGACCTTGTTGTAAAATAAATGATGACATAGTGTAATATGTCATGTGTTGTTGTTCATCTGAGGTGGTATTTACCTACTTTTAAGAACTGCTAAGGACCAGATGATTTTTATTATGTCCTGATACTTAAAACCATGGAACTCAAAAGAGGGTGTACTCCTTTTTTCACAGGACTGTAGATTACCATTCTGCTCAGGCAACTCTCAGATACCCCAAAGGCATTAATATAGTCCCTGGTCACTTAGTTCTATGTAGATCACACTTTTTCAACTGGTTAGTTTCTAAATATGAGGGACCCTAGCTCCACTTATTCTAGCTAGGCTAGCTATTGGCCACGCTGAAAGGAAATACTAAGACTTGTACTCCAACATTTCCAAAGTATAAAACTTTGGAGGAATAACATTAAATATGTTTTAAAAAACAACACTGCATTCCAAAGATTGAAATTTCAACAATTTTTTTATTTAGTAAGAGGAGACCAGTGATTTTTGCTTCTCAAGATCTAAAGAAAAGGTTGTACATTTGAAGCTCCTCTTCTTCGATTCTCTGGACATTCAGCCTTTTTTGTGGTGTGGTCTCCAGTATTTTGGTGGTGGAGGAGGAGGAGGTGGTGGTGGAGGAGGAGGTGGTGGTGGTGGAGGAGGTGGTGGTGGTGGACGAGGAGGAGGCGGTGGTGGTGGTGGAGGAGGAGGCAGTAGTACAGGAGGTGAATAGCAGCAAACATATCCATATGAACCAGCACAGGCACAGCTTGAAGCGCGGTCCACACCATATCTGCAATGCCTTGCACAGCCACCACTGCAATGGCCACAATGGCCTTTATAGCCTGTAGAAGAGAAATTCTACAGTTAGCTAGTGATAAATCTTATGAAAGACTTGCAAGAAGAAATATGGGTAATTCTTGTTAATCTGTAAACTGGCTTCAAGTGATTTATATCACAGCCTCTAAACAGAAACCCCAGATGTCTCAAATTTTCAACCAACTTGCAGTTGTTCTCCTCTGTTGGCCAGTCAAGGAAGAGAACCTGGTGGTTAAATCCCCACTACATTCTTCAAGCAAAGACTTGAGCACACTGTCAATGTTCAAGGCTCTCAATCTCTTTTAGTCCCTCCTCCTGGATGAGACTGTGAACAGGTTCACCTAAAGTTCATCCCTGATGCTCTGTGTTACCTTGATGTCGGGGTTCCTTCTTCCACTTGATCACCAGCTGAGCTCTGTTAGATGGGTCTTGGGCATCTAAGGCTACAAATAACTACCTCCCATGGATTCAGAGCTAAACTAATCTATTGGCACCACTGCCCTAGCACTTCAAGACAACATTCAATGTCCAGGATTCTGCCAGCCATATACAATTCCACATTTCTCCACTCTTTATATCCAACTACTTGGAACTTCATCATTTGTTGCTTTCTGAGTAATGGAGCACCAATTTTTGGTTTCCCTTGTTAGCATATACTATCCCTCCAAGAAATAATGGAAATTGTAGTCCAATTTGTAAGGAGAAAATAAAGGCAGAGAAGGTCACCCTTTGGCTTTAACTATGCCTAAAATCTTTCCACACCTCAACTATTAAGTGAAAAAGAAACATCCTTAGAAACTTTTCTTTGTCTCCAGTATTCCATTATTGGCCAGAACCTCTCTGGGGGAAGGGTAAGTCTTCTTTTCCCTCCAAACTTAATGTAGGAAAATAGCTGAGACCTCTCAGTGATTCTGGTATTTATTTCACATATTTAGTATTCAGTATTCCAAAGTTTGCTAAATTGCAGGGGGAAACCCCAAACTAATTACAATCTTTAGTAAACATCACATCCAAAGTTATTCAGTATATACATTATGTATGTGATTTGCCTTTGCTCTTCAGTTACAGACTTCCATTAAGTAGAACAATGAACATAGCATTCAGCTATCTTTACCTCATATGGCTTCAAATTATTTTAGAAAGCTATTCATTTGCTAAGGGTGTTGGTAAAGGCTGGTTGTTAATAATCATAAGCACACAAGCTGTGATCACACACTCTCCAAACTTTAGTTAACAAAGCATAATTCTATGTTCCCATAGAATGCTAGGCCCAACTATATATGCACCAAAGTGTGGTTTAACGTGATGGTCTGATTTTTACAACAAAATAAAATAATAGCTGGATTCTCCACAATATATTAAACCCAACTTCCAATTTTATAATATTCTAATCTAGCAAGCTGTGCCAACCCATTCCCACCCTGGTACCCTGATATTTCATGTTCTTTCTCATTAGTTAATTTAAAGCACTATTTCTAATCTACAAGCAGTGTCTTAAACAGTTTCCCTATTCACAAAAGCATTAATATAATAACAAGGCTGCCTCCTCCATAATTTTAGAAGGACTTTGTCTTCCCTTCATTACATTTCTATATGGCTATATCACCATGGGAGAACCAACCACTATTCCTTAAGAAAATAATTGCAGTCATATCATTTTTAAATCAGAAATCAATTTAGGATAAACCGATCAAGCTCTCAACCCTAATTCCCCCAACCATGTCAGTAACTTCCCATTCACTGTTACCTGCAGAGACCACAGCCAGAAGAAGCACTGCCAAGGCAAGGAAGACAAGCCTCATGATGAGCTTGGTCTGGATCTCACTTAGTGAGTCCTGGGATCAGATGTTCCAATGAATGGAAAGATCCTTGGAAGATCAGATGAGTAGTGTGGTCTGAAGCTCAGTATTTATAGAAGGTTCAATAAATAGACTGGGAGGAGATTGCTGGGTGTGATGTACATCTATTGTCTTGGAACACCATTGTGTCATCCTGACCCAACAAGAACTGTTCATTGGTTCTTGTCATTTTCCATGTAATAATTATTTGGTACAAGAGGCTGGATTTCTTTCCAGATCCGGGTCTGTGGATACAAAGAGATGTGGTTGATAAGTGACACACTTACAACTTTTGCAATCAAACATGTCAAACACACCTCAGAAGAGAATAATAAAATGTAGACCTATCAAGATTAAGATCTCTAAAGAGAAGACTAGTACATTCTCAGGTAGCTTACATCTTGTGAAGTTCAGTACCTGTAACAATGAAGGCCTCTGATGGTAGGTAAAGATTAATCACTCAAGGTCTATGAATATTTTGTTCAAAGGTTTGTCATTCAGTCTATATTTTTTAGACCTTCACTTCATGTTTTGTTTGGTATTATCTTACAATTAATTTCCTCATCAGTAGAAAGTGTTGTTCTGAAGTAACTTTTGTAAAAGTTGCAAATGGATGCTTATAAAAAATAAATATATTTTATATATTCATTTCCAAAGCTGAAATTTGCATATTTGAATTCTGAATTCTTAGGATGGTAAGATAGGTGGTAAGATGGGTGGCCAATAAATTTAATAAAAATTAAATAAACAATTAAACAATTAATTAATTAAATATATAAATCTACACATATTACACTGTTGGTATGGAGCAGTTGGTACATCTTTCAGAGAGGCGAAGAGTAATAGTGATAGGAGACATTAATTAGCCTGAGATCTGCCAAGCAGATACTCCTTCAAGAACATTCTTGACCTGGGTGGATGACAACACTGTCCTTCAGAAGATCCTGGAAGATCAGGAACATCGGCTGTCCTTGACTTGTTGCTAACCAATAAGAAAGACATTATCTGTTAAATGGAAATAGCAGGAGCATTGGAGCACTTAATGCTAGAATCCTTTTTTAAGGGAAACTAAAACTAAAATCGAATATTATCTTTGACTTCAAAAAGTTCCATATCATGTAAAGAAAAATGAATTCAAATAAATTGTTTAAAAGGACATATTTAAAACACAATTCTAAACAATTCCAATGAACAGAAAAATGGAGGACAGAAGCAAAAAAACAACAACAACAACAGTACGGCTACACAAAAAGCTTAATGAATATTAAAGTCAAAAAAGGACACATACAAGAGAGACAGTTCAGTAAGCATAATGCCTACAGGTAGAGTTCAGACGTGTAGAGATTGTGTCAAAAAGGTCTAAAATCAGAGTTTCATGAAGGATTCTAACAATAAGCACAGGACTTCTTTATATATATTCAAAATAAAAGGGAAAGAATCAGCAATGTAATTAATGAAAATTACCAAATGCTAACAGAAAGCAAAGAAAGCTCAAACCTACTTAAATTCTATTCTATTCTCTCTGCCAATAGTAGCATATATGTCCCACCACCATTGTGAAGAGTAGTTTGAAAATGTAGGGCTGCAGCTTCAAGTTAGTGGAAATGAATTGTATCTATAGAACTATTTGCTATTTATCACTTTATCTTCAGGGTGTCAGATCAACTCCTTTATGGTATTCTTCAGAATCTTCACATGCATAAATATTAGACTCATTTGTCAGTAGTTCCCCTTCCTGAAAATAGGGACAGTGTTTTTGATCATTTAGTCATGTACTACTTCACTTTCTCCAGGATTTCTCAAATACAAATGCACAGAACTTCAGTCAAAGCATTGGGGAAAAAATTGCATTCTTGGTACTTGAAAAAAGATTATCTAATTTGAAGGTGCTTTTACCTGCCTTTCTACTTATCAATATTTTTTTCTTAATAATTTGGATGATAAGTTGGAGGATCTGCTTATGAAATTTGCAGGTGAAATATAAATTGAAGGGGTTTATTTATTTAAATGTATATGGCTGCATTGTTATGGCTATAAACAGCCAACAACAATTTAAAAATACAACCTAAACAGCATAACAGCAAATAGATAATCAGTATATTATTTATATCTAGATTATTGCTAGATTTTGTGTATCTAGAAGACAGAAACAAAATCAAAATGAAAGTTTGATCACGTGCTAAAAATAACAATGTTTTTAAAAACTGGAAACAACTATTTGAAAGGGACAAATGCGGTCCTTCACTTAGAGAAAAATTAATGAAATGCAGAAGTTTAGAATAGGAAAGATCTAGCTTGATAATTAATTAAATTGTTTTGAAATTACTGCTGATCATAAACTGAGTATTGATTAGCAATAAGCCACGGTTGCAAAAAAGGCAGATATAATTTTGAGTTGCATCATCATAGAAAGACAGGATGTCTTTCATTCCACAAAGCAGGACAAACAATAATGATTATAAGTTACAGGAAGGCAAATTCTAACTGAATGTATAAAAAAAATATTTCTAGTAATCAGAGCATTTTAACAGTGGACCCAATTATCTAATTAGATGGTCTCCCCTTCACTGGATGTATTCAGATGGGAGGAGTTAGACAACTATCTTTCATGAATACTTTAATTAAGATTTTGCCCTGAGAAGGGGATTGACTTGAGTGTCTGAAATTTCTCTTTCCAGTTCTATGAAGCCATGCAGCAATTGAAATAACAAACTTTGAATCTATGCTGATATTATGTGCTGCTGTCATTTATATTTTGAATCATGCACATTTCTGAATGCAATTTTTGTGAAATGGTTTTTCCCAAGGAAAACAAATCCAAGGAAAATTGATAATATCCAGCCTCATGTCTCCCAGCCTAGAAAGAACATATTAAAATCCCTTAATATACATATTGTATAGTTTCAGAATAATACATCTCTCTTTGGGCATTCTGAATATCCAAATATAACAATGAGATCAGGTGCCAACATAAAGTTTCTTGTTTTAATAGACAATCTGTTCCATTACAGTAAACAGTTCATCAATGCTGATACATTTCTTTCAGGTTGTATGCTACGTTCTGTACCTGCTTGACAATTGCCAGATGAACCACTTAGTCAAAGTACCCTTCAATGTCGCCTTTACATTGTAAAGATTAGTTCACTTTCGTAGGCTCCTTCTGAAGTTTTTGTTCATTTTCTTTATGATATAAATCAGTGCCATTTACAGTTGATCTGTTCTGATCAAACGGTGAATCTAAGTCATAAATCTATCATGCATGGCTGACCACAAGCAGCAACTTAATGTTCCATGATCCATTTTGTAGCTTGAACTATAGACGGCATATCCTTAATCTCTGTACCAATTTTGTTGCTTTCCTTTGAACCTGATCTAATTTATCATATGCTTTTGGAAATATAACACCCAATATCATCCACCATACTCCAGATGTGATCTTAGGAGTACAGAGTAAAGGACCATATGAACTTCATTCCAGGATGTCCTCAACTTACAAACATTTGTTTAACATTATTCAAAGTAATGATGGTCTCAGAAAAAGTGACTTATGACCCATCCATGATGTCACAACCATCGTATCATTTCCACGTTTAATGATTGCAATTCAGATGCTTGGCAACTGATTCACATTTACAACAGGTGCAGCATTTTGCAGTCATGTGATTGCAATATGCAAGCTTGCTACCTGGCTTCTGACAAGCAAAGTAAATTGAGGAAGTTGGATTCACTTAATAATCATGTGATTTGCTTAACAAACATGATTCACTTAATTACCTTGGTAAAAATGGTCATAAAATTGGTTCCCTTCACATGATGACTCAGTGACCACATCACTTAATGACCAAAGTTCCAACTCTGGCTATGTCAGAGGTCACCTGTATATCTTTGATAAAATACCTCTTCTAATTTAGAATTGTATTAGCCCTTTTGGCAAATATTGTTGGCTTATATTCAGCTTGTTGCTAATGACTTGAACCCTTGTTCTTTTCTGAGCTAGAGCCATGAATCACCCATTTTATATACGTGCCCTGTAATTTTCTTCCCTAAACTTGAAAGCTAGTTTGGTGTAGTGATTAATGATTAATGCACCAGGTTAGAAATGTGGGGACTGACAGTTCTAGTCCTGCTTTAGGCATGAACCCAGTTCAGTGATCTTGGGTCCATCGGTCTCTTTTTCAACCTTAGGAATGAATGACAGGCTACTTTCAAAATCTTGTCAAGGAAATTGTTGGAACTAGCCAAGGGAGTAACCAGGAATCAACTCTTATTTGAAGGCACAAAAAATAAAGTAATACCTTACATTTCTCCCTCTTGAGGAATACAGTATTTCATTCATTTGAGGTCACCTCTCCAGCCTATCAAAATTAGACTGAAATCTTGTTTGGTCATCTTGTGTATTGGTCAGTACTATTAATTTAGTTTTATCCACAACTTTGATAGGTACACCATCAATCCATTCTTGAAATCATTGATAGAAATGTTGAATAACATTGGCCTGAAGACAGATCTTGATAGAATGCATCTGGTTGCTACTCTCCAACTCAATGTAGGACCATTAATGCTGAATCTGTGTGCACTTAGAGTTGTGGACTGAACATACTGCAGTATTGTCCAAACTATACTTTAACAACATGACAATGAGACTGTGATGTGGAACTCTGTTAAAAACTTTGCTGAAATTGGGGTATTCCAGATCTGGGCCTGTCATCCTTTTTTCAAAGACAGTCAATATTAGGGTTGTGATCAGTGGTGGGATTCAATTTTTTTACTACCGGTTCTGTGGGCATGGCTTGGTGGGCATGCCAGGGGAAGGTTACTGCAAAATTTCCAGAATAGATGGGGACAGGGCCAGACAGAGGTGGCATTTGCCGGTTCTCCGAACTACTCAAAATTTCTGCTACCGGTTCTCCAGAACTGGTCAGAACCTGCTGAATACCACCTCTGGTTGTGACTTCTGGGAATCAAGTGTTTTTTCTCCACTTATTTTGGCCATTGATGTAATGTCCTGGTACTAGGAATATATGAGGAAACCTAAAAAATTCTTACCATTTTTAACTTACTAATTTTACTGACTCAGATGAAAAGTTACTATCCATCTGCTATCTTTAAATCCTGGGTCACAATTTGAGTGGGGTCTCCCCTGAATACCATATAGTAAGTCCAGAGCAATTATCTCCATTATCATCTTTAAAAAGTCTTGCCAGGGATCTGTCAGTCAGTTCTACCTCTGTCCTTTATTCCTTCGGCTATCATTCTTGTCTCAGATTCAAGAGTGAGAATGTTAAATCTGCCTTGTACTCTCTGGAAATAGAGAAGAGGTCCGGATCTTCTGTATACTAAGGAAAAGGTTTTCTCAAAGCCTACTCATTTATCTTTTGTCTATATGTGTGTGCCTACAAGTCCACTTTGGCTCCTGATGAATGCTTGGGTTACTTTCTGTAGGCTTTTCAACAAGTTTTTTTTGGAAGTGGATTGTCATTGCCTGCTTCCTTTGGGCTGAGAGAGAATGAAACAGCTCTATCTCCTAATATTCTAGTATTGCAGGTAATTCTGAAGTGTTAAGGCCTCATGACATGTTTAGTCAATACATGTTTCAACTGTACATAGGTAGTCCTTGACTTAGAAATGGTTACTTAGCAAATGTTCAAAGTTACCATAGACACACACACCCAAAAGCTACCTACGATCTGGTTCCAAAGTTCTCATGCCTCCCCTCCCTGTGGTCACATTACTGTATTTTGGGGTATTTGGCAATTGGCTCACATCTACAGCTGTTTGCATGATTATATTTTACAATATTTTTTTGTTGAAAACCAGCATTTACAATTGGTCCGCTAAACAACTGCAGCATTTGCTTAATGACTGCCACCAAAAAAGGTCATAAAATTGGGTTGCTCATGTGATAACTCACTTTATAACCATCACAACAGATTTAACAGATTAACAGAATTGGAAGGGACCTTGTAGGTCATCTAGTCCAACCCTCCACCCAAGCAGGAGACACTATACCCGTGATGGTGAACCTATGCCATGCGTGCAAGAAATGGCATGCAGAGTCATCTCTCCAGGCACACCAACCATTGCCCATTGCTTTTTGGGGTTCCAGTGCTCTGGCCAACTGGTCTTTGACTATGTGGGAGCACCAGAAACTGGAAGAGCAGCTCCCAGTGCATGCATGCACACCAGCCACCTGGTCTTCCAGTTTCTAATGCACATGCATGTGCAAAGACCAGCTGGCTAGTGCGCACATGCACATTAGAAATCACCCTGTCAGCTGATCTTTGTACACATGCACATTAGAAACTGGAAGACCAGGTGGCTGATGCGCATGCACACACTGGGAGCTGCTCTTCCAGTTTCTAGTGCACCTGTGTGCATGAAGACCAGCTGGAACTCAGAAGAGCAATGGGCGACAGCTGGTGTGCTCAGAGAAATGGCTCTTCATGCCACTTCCAGCACGCAATGCATAAGTTCACCATCATGGGTATAGGATGTTCATTATACAGGTAATCCTTGACTTTCGAACACATTTGAGCCCAAAATTTCAGCACTTGGTGCCTTTTCAGCACATGCACGCTCCCGTTGCAACACTCGGTGCCAAAAAGGTTAACCACCACTGCCGTATACCATTTCTGACAACTGGCAGTCCAATCTCTTCTTGAAATCTTCCGGTGATGAAGCTCCCACAACTTCCGAGGGCAAGCTGTTCCATTGGTTGATTATTCTCACTGTCAGAAAATTTCTCCTTATTTCCAGGTTGAATCTCTCCTTGATCAGTTTCCATCCATTATTCCTTGTCTGGCCTTTGGGTGCTTTGGAAAATAGCTTGATCCTTTCCTCTCTGCGGCAGCCCCTCAAATATTGGAACACTGCTATCATGTCTCCCCTGGTCCTTTTCTTCACTAGACTAGCCATGCCCAGTTCCTGCAACCGCTCATCATATGTTTTAGCCTCCAGTCCTCTAATCATCTTGGTTGCTCTTCTTTGCCCTCTTTCTAGAGGCTCAACATCTTTATTATAATGTGGTAACCAGAACTGGATGCAGTATTCTAGGTGTGGTGTTACTAAGGCTTTATAGAGCGGTATTAGTACCTTATGATCGTAATGGACAGGCTCCATTACATGAACTATTATGATTCTAAATTGACAACTACCCTTATATTACAAGCCAGATGTATTATACAATTATGTACAAAACACAACCTCTCAAAATCTTTAAAACAACCATTATAACCAAGTGATTTAAGGTATTTATCTCTTCTTTGGCTCAGGCAGTCACAGAGAACATCTTCCCTGTTCGCATATTGATTTATCTTATGATTCTGGATTAAAATGTAATGTTGCTTTACCTATTAATAATCAAGTATATCTAATGGCTTTCAGGACTGGAAATGAAGTACCTTGTTTAAATTACAAGGACTTTGAAATCTGCCAAAATTGCTGAGGGCTTGGGATTTAAGGAAACCCAAAGAGGAAAATCGCAGGAAAAAAACCAACATAAATTCTAATGGGACATGTGAACATATGTTTAAAGCAACTTTCATCATAGGCAAATTTAGTGTGGCCAAAGATATTTGAGAGTTTGGGACTTTCATAAAAGTCATTAACATGGGAATTCCTTTTGAAATATGCATTAGTCTCAATGAAATGTTCATTTTAATTACATTAGTATTTTTGCCATCAAGCCACATTTAAACACATTTAAGTTAACATATTATGAGATATATTTCAGGAAAAATATAGAGTAAAACCATGTATTTTATGGAGCCTGTAGAAATTATAACTCCTAATGTTTTGCAGTTGTCTACAGACGTTGTCTATCCCAAGGGCAACAAATTAGACTTCTTCAAATTGATACAAGTTAATTCATAAGCTTTGGTAATGACACCGTGTAATTACCCAGAATGCCATGATATTGTCATTCCTGATTTCAATTAAAAATATGCAGTTGCCCTGTAGGGCTCTAACCAGCCTAAACCTTGTTCTTTAAAAAAAATCTAATTCCATATTTCCTCTGTCCCAGTGATTGAAGGCCTTTCACCATCTGTATTTAACTATGGCCCAAATTCTCTGGCAAGATCTTTCTTTCTGTCATATTCCCATGATGTTGTCTTTACATTGTTCCCAGTCATGGGTTAATCAGGCTTAAATTAGTGTTTTGGAGATGTTTTCTCCCACCATTTAGTTATGCACCAAAGACAACATCATCAAAACTAGAGGAACCAGCCAAACGTTTTGCATGGAATCCACCTTTGGATGAAATCAGTCACATCATTGCCGCCACAAGCCCCAGTTGAATCCTGACTCCCAGGCTGGCCTAGGCCACCACCGCCATGTTGCTGCTGCCCTCAGCACTCGTGGCCTAGCTAGCTTCCCTCACAATCGTCCTGGCTGTCTGGCTTGCTTAGCTGCCATGCGGCACTCGGGCCTAGCAAGCTTTCCCCCCCATTGTCCACAGCCTCCAGCTTACCTGGCTTGCTGGTGGCAGAGGAAGGTGAGTGTTCTGTATTGCTACATTAGCATTCTTGTAACCCTCTGTCCTGATTGGTCAGGACGCACGGCACTCAGATTGGCTGAGTAAGCTGCAGTGATTGGCCCGTTGTGAATCGCCCGCGATTGGAGGAAACCGATCGTGGGAGATTTGAAACGATGTCATTGGCCGCGGCTCCGAGAGAAGTTCAATATAAACCGCCACCGATCCGAAGCCGAGCCGAGCCGATCTAAGCATGCAATAAAAAGCCTTAAAAGTCACTGAGTCTCGCATCTCTTTGGGACCGATCGGCGAACATAACACTGGCGACGAAGGTGGGATCACGGAACTGAGACCCACCAAGCACGTGGCACCGAAACACAAGCGACCGACAAGATGGCCAGCAACATCGCGTCACTCGCACCTTTCAACCAGGCTACCGAGGACCGGGAATCCTACATTGACTGATTCCTGATGTTCCTGGAAAGTAGCAACCTCAAAGACGCGAATGGACAGAAAAAAGGGGCGGTGTTCCTGACACACTGCGGGCTTGCAGTGTTCAAGATGGCAAAAGCCCTCGCGAAACCCGAAGATGTAAAGGCAATGGACTGGGCTGATCTCAAACCGTTGTTGCGGAGCCACTATGCCCCCACCATGCCCACCCTCATCAGAAGGCATGACTTCTACCGGAGGGACCAGAAAGAGGGTGAGAGCATCAGCGATTTCGTGGCTGCTCTACGGGACCTGGGAGGCATGTGCGGCTTCACCGATATGGATGAAGCCCTGCGAGACCACGTCATCCTTGGGCTCAAGGACCCTGTTCTGCAGAGCCGGTTAATGGCGAGGGGTGACATCTGCCTCACTGACGCCCTCGCCGAAGCAACTGCAGCCGAGGCAACCAGGAAGTCGGCGGCGTGGATGTGACAAGCGAGTACAGCAGACCGGCCCACGACCACTGAGACAACCCCGATGCCTGAGGCACACTCCGAAACCAGCCGCTGAGCAACCACCACCACCCATCACGGCGACCTCGACTCCCTCTCCAACACCGCAGACGAAGAAGAGTACATCCACCAGCTCCAAGCGGAACGAGACCGGCGTGAGCGGCGGGGTCGTAAGTCAGGGTTTCTGTGCGCCGGGTGCGGGGGTGACCATCCTCGGTCAGAATGCCGGTTTTTCGACGCGATCTGCCGACACTGTGACAAGCAGGGCCACATCGCCAAGGTCTGCCATTTCAAGCGATCCTATAGCCCCCGGCGATGCAACGGCAGCGGACGGAGACAAGACAGCACCCCCCCCCCAAGGTGAGGGACCGACAAACCGAGAGCCGGTGGAGCTGAGACGGGAGGAATCGACGCCTCGGCGAGAACCAACAAAGAGAAGAAACCCACCAGACGGTCATCATCGGCCATTGTTAGGAATAACATAGGTTACCTAACGTAGTTTGGGTAAAATAATATATATAGACTATGATAGTGAGTTTAAGTGTGTGTCACTTTAAACTGCAAAGCATGTAATTTTGGGTGCGGTTGTAAAATCGCCATAAGAGGGAGCAAGAGAACTTGATTGACTGATTGATTACTGGATTGCTTCCTGACGATGATGGATTGTTAACTGCGTGTTCTTTGCTGTTGCTGAAGGAAGACAAGAGGTTTAACTTCTTCATATCTCTACTGCGAAGAGATATATTACTGGACTGATATTCGTAAGTTTAATGACCTCTTTTTCGACACTGGACTTTGCAACTGATTAATCCCCGGACGGACTGAACTAGTGTATGATATATGGACTGTTTGACTATGCTATAAATCTTACTGGAATAAACTATTTAACTAGCACATTGTATCTGTTTTACTGAGTGTAAACTACAACAACGTTTATCTCACATATTTGCCTGCCTGCCTGACTGCCGTGCAGGTTCTGCTAGGGTGTATATCCCTAACAGCCATTCTTCAAGCTGGGATAACCAAAAGGTACACGTGGAGGTAGACATCGAAGGCCGGCCATGCAAAATGGAGGTGGATTCCGGATCCTACCTCTCCATGGTTGCATGGCGGGAAATCAAGCGCCTGGTGCCTACCATCCATTGGCTGTAAATGGATATTTAAATTAAAAAACAGGTAAAAATGGGACTGTTACCCATAAGGCCAGGTTGGTAGCTCAAGGATTTAATCAAACTGCATGTGATTATGATGAAGTATTTGCACCGAGTCTAAAAGCAACAACCTTGAGAGCAGCTTTAGTGTGGGCAGCTAAGAAGAATTATATTATAAATCACTTAGATGTAGAAACTGCCTATCTGCATGCACCATTGCAGCACACTATATACTTAAAGAAACCTATAGGAATTAAGGATGATAAAACGAATAATGACTGTTGGAAGCTTAAAAAGAGTCTCTATGGATTAAAACAATCTGGTTACGAATGGAACCAATATATTGTTAAGGAGTTAAACAATATAGGGTTTAAAGCAGGTTTAGCTGATCCATGTGTATTTAAGAGAGAGAAAAATGGAATAGTGTCATTATTATTGTTGTTTACAGATGATATTGCTTTAATTACAAAAACTAATAATGAAGCTACTGAAATAATATCATTATTAGGTAAGAGAATAAAATTAAAGCAATTAGGAGAGATAAAACAGTATCTAGGATTGACAATAAATAAAACCAAAAATGGCTATAAGATATCTCAAGAGGATAAGATTTATCAATTACTAAAAACATATAAGATGGAACTTTGTAAACCAGCTAAAACTCCAATGAGTCAGGAATTTGGCCACACTGATGCTCAAAGTCCAAAATTCGATAAGACTATTTATCAATCGTTAATTGGTAGTTTATCGTACATTAGTAATTGGTCAAGGCCAGATATTGCCTATGGCGTTAATCAATTGGCAAGATTCAACGCTGAACCCACTGAACAACACTGGCAAGCAGCAAAACGTATATTAAGATATCTTAAAAGGACAGTGCACTATGCATTGTATTTGGAGCCAAAAGATGATCTGATTTTAAGTGCATATGCTGATGCAAGTTTTGCAACAGACATAAACACTAAGAAATCAACTTCAGGTACGGCTATACTATTAGGAAAAGCACTGATTGGTTGGAGGTCAATTAGACAGCAACATATGAGTATGTCCACAATGGAAGCAGAATTTTCATGTCTATCTTTATTATGTACTGATTTAATTCTGTATAAACAGTTGTTATTGGATATGGGAATAACTGTTAATGATTCCATTGTAGTTTATGAGGACAATCAAGCAGCCATACGGTTGGCTACAAATATTGCTGTGAAAACGAGATCTAAGCATACAGATCTTAGATATCTGAATGTAAGACAATCTGTAAAAAATGGTTTAATAAGATTGGAATATTGCATGACTGAAGAAAATATTGCTGATCAGTTTACAAAAGCCCAAGGTTCAGTCAAACACAAAGAAAGTTGTGATAACTATGGTTTGAAGTTGTAAATAGATATATATATTATTATATTACCCAAAAGGAGAGTATGTTAGGAATAACATAGGTTACCTAACGTAGTTTGGGTAAAATAATATATATAAACTATGATAGTGAGATTAAGTGTGTGTCACTTTAAACTGCAAAGCATGTAATTTTGGGTGCGGTTGTAAAATCGCCATAAGAGGGAGCAAGAGAACTTGATTGACTGATTGATTACTGGATTGCTTGCTGACGATGATGGATTGTTAACTGAGTGTTCTTTGCTGTTGCTGAAGGAAGACAAGAGGTTTAACTTCTTCATATCTCTACTGCGAAGAGATATATTACTGGACTGATATTCGTAAGTTTAATGACCTCTTTTTCGACACTGGACTTTGCAACTGATTAATCCCCGGACGGACTGAACTAGTGTATGATATATGGACTGTTTGACTATGCTATAAATCTTACTGGAATAAACTATTTAACTAGCACATTGTATCTGTTTTACTGAGTGTAAACTACAACAACGTTTATCTCACATATTTGCCTGCCTGCCTGACTGCTGTGCAGGTTCTGCTAGGGTGTATATCCCTAACAGCCATTCTTCAAGCTGGGATAACCAAAAGGTACACGTGGAGGTAGGCATCGAAGGCCGGCCATGCAAAATGGAGGTGGATTCCGGATCCTACCTCTCCATGGTTGCATGGCGGGAAATCAAGCGCCTGGTGCCTACCATCCACAGGCAAGAGCTGGAAAGCCAGAAACTAATCCTAAAGGACTACCAGGGGAACCGCATCCCCGTGGTCGGAATAGGACACTTTAAAATCACATTTAAAGGGTGCACCGAAATACTTCCCCTGACAATCGTAGACAAAGACCGCCCTAGCCTTCTGGGATTGCAACCGCGGCGGAGCCATTGCATAGGCTGTTGGACAAAACAGCCACCTGGAACTGGGGAAGGCGAGAGAAAATCGCATTCAACCGGACAAAGGACCTACTCACATCGGATGCTGTCCTCATTCAATACAACGAGACCCTTCCGCTAACAGTAACATGCGACGTGTCACCTTTCGGCCTCGGGGCTACCCTCAGCCACACACTCCCGGATGGAAAAGAAGCACCCATCGCCTTCTTTTCAAGAACCCTATCAAAGCCGGAAAGGAACTACAGCCAGCTAGACAAGGAAGCCCTGGCAATCATCGCCGCCGTAAAGAGATTCCACGAGTACCTCTACGGCAGAACATTTACCATCATCACCGACCACAAACCGCTGTTAGGAATTCTAGCAGGGAACAAGGCCACCCTGAACATACTATCCCCGAGAATGACAAGATGGTCCGAATTCCTTGCCGCCTTCAGTTACCTGCTAACCCATCGACCCGGTAAGACAATCTCACATGCAGACGCCTTGAGCCACACTCCGTTTCTTGACCTGGATGCCGACCCGGCACCCACAACGTCCACCCTGAGCATAGAGACTTTACCCAATCTCCCCCTAACCGCGTCAGACATTGCCCGCGAAACTAATAAAGACAAACGTCTGGCGCGGGTCTTAAATTGGGTGGAGAAAGGGTGGCCGGAAAAAGACAACGATGAACATTTCAGGACCTTTCGGAGCCAACAAACAGAACTTTTCACACAAAAAGGTTGTTTACTGTGGGGGGACAGGGTTGTCATCCCGGAAAAATTACAGAAAAGGGTTTTGGAATTGTTGCATGAGGGACACCCGGGCATTGTTAAGACAAAAGCCCTGGCCAGGAGTTACGCCTGGTGGCCAGGGATGGACAAGCAAATCGAAGTTTGGGTGGCAACCTGCAGGCAATGCCAAGAATCCAGACCGAGCCCTCCCGCCACCCCAATCCTGAAATGGGAAACCCCCAGAGGGCCATGGTCCAGGATTCAGATAGACTTCGCTGGGCCTACGAAGGGACACACGTTCCTGATAACGGAAGACGATTACTCCAACTGGTTGGAGGTAAGCGACATGAGAGCTACCACCACAGAGGCCATTATCAAAGAACTTAACAATCTATTCTCAACCCACGGCCTCCCAGATGTAATTGTATCGGATAACGGGCCCCAGTTTACCGCAGTGGCATTCGAAAAATTCCTAGCAGAACGGGGAATATGGCATGCCCTGACAGCGCCAGCACATCTGGCGGCGAATGGGAGGGCGGAACGAATGGTCCAGTTCACAAAAAAGACAATCCAAAAAATTGAAACCGGGGAAATGCAAGAAAAAATAAAAAAAATGCTATTTATACAACATATAACTCCAAACACAACAACCAACAAAAGCCCGGCAGAACTGTTAATGGGGAGGAAATTAAGATCCCCACAAGACAGGCTGCACCCCACATACAACCCAGAACCCCCCGACTCATCGAGCAAACTCTGAATGTTCAGACCAGGAGACGCAGTATACGCAAAGAACTTCACAGGGGACCCACTCTGGGTACCGGCAACGATAACCTAGGTAACAGGTCCCCGCTTGTACCGGTTACAAACAAACGACGGACGAGCATGGAAACGACACATCGATCAGCTAAGATCGAGAACTACCACGGGAAATACAACCGACACACAAGCACACAGAAATAAAGAACCAGGAGGGGAGGGGGAGCACCCAAACACCAGCCAAGAGGGGAAGGAAAACCCTGAGAAACAGAACAGACAGCCCCAACATATAAGAAACCAAGAATACTCACCAGCCGAAGTACCGGTAGACGACCAGCTCGAAGCCTCGCCTGGAAGGAGCAGCCAAGCCAGCTCAACCAGCCCGGAGAGACCAGGTGGGAGCAGCGAAGCCAGCAGCTCGACCAGCCCAGGTAGACTGGGAGGGAGCTACGGCGAAAGGCCCGACTCACCCTTCCAGGTGGGCTGGCTCACCTTTCCTGCAGCTCAGCTCTCTCACAGCTGCTGGGGTGGGCAAGCTGCAGCTCACGGCCTTGCTTCACTTGAAGTTCCCAGTCCTTTCCCCAAAAGAGGGAGAGGAGGAAGTCCCACCTGCAGCCCCTTTGTTGGACCTGGAAGCCTTGCCTACCGACTTTTCCAGGCAACATGGGACTGGGTGTGAATGGATAATCACATCTGATCCCTGGGACTCTGGAAGACTGGTCAGGAAGAACCCTCATCCCAAGCAACGCTGCCAGATGAGCACTTTGTTGGAAGTGTATATGTGTGTTTGTATATTTGTTTGTTTGTTTGTTTCAGGTGGCTCTCCTAGCTTTAGAAGGAGAGCGGGAAGGAGGAAAGGAAGGGATAGAGAAAGATGAAAGAGAGAGAGGAAAAGCAAGAAAGAGAGAGAGAAAATGAGAGAGAAAACAGAGAAAGAGAGAGAGAAAACAGAGAAAGAGAGAGAGAAAGAGAGAAAGAGAGAAAGAGAGAGGGAAAGAGAGAGAGAAAGAGAAATAAAGAGACAGGGGGAAAGAGAGAAAGAGAGAGGGAAAGAGAGAAAGAGAAACAGAGAGAAAGAGAGAGAGAGAAGGAAGAGACAAGAAAGAAAAGAAAGATAAGGGAAAGAAAGAAAAAGGGAGAGAGAAAGGAAGGAAAGAAAGAGGGAGGGATGGAAGGAAGGGACAGAAAGAAAGAAAAAAAGAAAGAAAGAAAGAAAGAAAGAAAGAAAGAAAGAAAGAAAGAAAGAAAGAAAGAAAGAAAGAAAGAAAGGAAAGAAAGGAAAGAAAGAAAGAAAGAAAGAAAGAAAGAAAGAAAGAAAGGAAAGAAGGAAGGAAGGAAGGAAGGAAGGAAGGAAGGAAGGAAGGAAGGAAGGAAGGAAGGAAGGAAGGAAGAGAGGGAGGAGAAAGTGAATGAGATATATGAATGGATAGATAGATACATGGAAGGAGGGAGGGACTATTTATAGCAGCCTTGTCTAACCTGGTATCCTCCAAATTTGTTTGGATCACAAGTCATAGAATTCTCATAAAAGCAAGTTAATGGGATCTCATTCATTGCTACAACAGCTCAGGAGAGCTACTTTAAATAATGTGTAGCTATTTTCTCAAATGTGTTATAAATGAGATAAATATTTATCATTGTATTGTACTGGATAAATGTTCATAAAACACACACAGACAAAGTGATTGCATTGTATCTTCAATGTGGATTATAGGAAAGTGTTTCTACTAGAGCAAATTCTGTAGAAAAAGAAAAGAAAGTCTAGCACATCATCAAGGATTGGTCAAAGCTGATTTATTTAGCAAGAGGATGCAAACTTTTTTTTTCTTAATGGCAATCGCTTTTGCAACCAATGCTCTTCTTGTCTGGTTCTTTAACCTTTGTGGGGAGGTCTCCAGTATGGCCATCTAGCATGTGGACATGGAGCAGGAGGAAGAGGAGCGTGCACTGGATGATAAGAAGGCACTGGATGATAAGAAGGCACTGGATGATAAGAAGGTGCAGGGTAAGAGTCAACGCAGCAAAGGCCACCACGTTCTGCACAGGCGCAGTTTGAATGAGAAGTTTGAGAAGAGTGACATCTCTGGGAACAGTAACCTCTACAGACATTGGTGCATTGCCTTTTGTAGCCTGCAAAAGAACAAGGGCAGCATTAGCAGAGTTTGATGTATAGGATATATACTTTAATTAATTAATACAGCCTTTCACAATCAGATGCTCTATGAATTACAACTTCCAAATTTTTCAGCTAGCTTGATCAAGACTCATTGACATAGTGAAACGAACTTTCTTCAAAAAAACACCAAGGTGGTCTAAGGTTCTGCCTGAGGATATCTCTCCTAGAGTTCATTTAAAGGAAACAAATATGGTGAGCTCTTTTCCCCTAGGTTGTAGTTATACAACCCAGAGTCCTGGGGCTGCAAGTACCTCCCAGAATCTTTGATGCAGCTACCAAAAGCTCCTGCAAATGCAGCTGTCCCATTATACCTTTTGATCATGTGACATATTTAAGAGAAGAGAGTCATGGTTCTCCCAAAGGTGCTTTTTCAAAAGGCAACTGGACTTTGTTTTTCCTTGAAGATGTTCTGTTTCTCATCCAAGAAGCTTCTTCAGTTCCTGAAGACGTACCTGAACTGAAGAAGCTTCTTGGATAAGAAGTGTAATGGGTGACTGAGAATTTATACAGGCAAAGAGATTGTCACATTCATGTAGAGTAATCATATTAAATACATTAAATTGATATAGTTCTAATTGAATTGCATGTTAAGCTAAATCTACAGTAAGTGATCTCTAAGTCCCACCAGAAAAGCACTCTGTTAAAACTTTTCCCCCTCCATACTTTACAGGATTTTTAAAAAACTTCATGTTCCATATTAAGCAGGCTTGAAACCCTGCATTCCTATTGGACCACAGAGCGAACGATCTGATTGGACAGCCAGACGGTTGTGATTGGCTCGCTAAGAGTCTACCGCGATTGGATGAAACCAATCGCGGGAAACTCAAAGCAATGTCATTGGCAGCCTAGCCGCGGCTAGCTCTATAAAAAGAGCCACTGCGAGTGCTTTCACTCACTCAGATTTAGCCTGTTAATAAAGAGCTGTTGTTCACTTATTCTGAGTCTCTCATCTCTATGAGCCCAACCTTCCAGACTTAACACTGGCGACGAGGATGGGATAGAGAAGACAATGAGACCATTTAGCACGTGGCAAACGGCGCGAAACAACCATCAAGATGGCCAGCAATCCCACGCCACCCGCACCCTTTAATCCAGCCACTGAGGACTGGGAGTCCTACATCGACCGGTTCCAGATATTTTTAGAATGCAGCAACCTGAAACACGCCAACGGCAACCAGAAACGGGCCATATTCTTAACACACTGCGAGCCCACCGTGTTCAAAATGGCCAAGGCTTTGGCGAAACCCGCAGATGTCAAGGCGATGGACTGGGACTACCTCGCACCCATCCTCTGAAACCACTACGCTCTGGCCGTGCCCACTCTCATTCGCCGGCACGACTTTTACCGAAGGGACCAGCGTGAGGGTGAGAGCATTAGCGAATTCATGGCCGACCTAAGAGACCTAGGAGGGTTGTGCAGATTCACTGACCTAGAAGAGGCCATGCGAGACCGGGTCGTCCTCGGCCTAAAAGACCCCACACTACAAAGCAAGTTGATGGCAAGGGGCAGTATCTCCCTCGCCGACACGATAGCCGAAGCAACTGCAGCAGAAGCCACCCGCAAGTCAGTGGCTCGGATGCGGCGATCAAACCGAACCGACCGCCATCCTGTTAGCGAGACGGCTTCAACATCGGAGAAACACACCACCACCACCCACCATGGCAACATTGAATCCCCCTCTGACAGCGACTACGAGGAGGAAGAGATCCACCGGCTCCAGTCGGAACGCGATCGACGGGACTGGCGGGGTCGTAAGTCGGGGTTCCAGTGCACCGGATGTGGAGGTGATCACCCCCGTTCTGAATGCTGTTTTCTTGACGCTGTTTGTTGGCATTGCGAGAAGCGGGGCACATAGCAAAAGTTTGCTGAAATAAATGCAACCACAGCCCCCGGCGTTGAGCCGGCAGCCCTCGACGATGAGACGGCACCCCCCCAAGCATTGGGATCGCCAGACTGACAGCCGATGGAGCCGAGACGGCCAGACCAAACAGCTCAACGAGGCGCCGTGGAAAGAAGAGACCCATCAAACGGTTGTCATCGGTCATTTGTTAACCATAGACGCCCGAAAGGTACGCGTAACAGTGAACATTGAAGACCAACCATGCACCATGGAGGTAGATTCTGGATCTTACCTCTCCATGGTCTCATGGCATACCATCAAACGCCTAATACCCAGCATTCGCCGACATGAATTAAGCGACCAAAAACTCAGAGACTACCAGGGGAACCGCATCCCCGTAGCTGGCATCGGGCATTTCAAGATCACATTCAAAGGTGACACCAACATACTGCCACTCACAATCATGGACAAAGACCGCCCCAGTCTGCTCGGGCTACAATGGTTTGCGCTGCTCAGAATAGAAATGGCAGGCATCCACCACACAACCAAAGAAGATTGGGAGGCGACGCTCGCACGAGATTTCCAAGAGGTCTTCGATGACACCTTAGGCAAGTACAAGGGGTCCCCAATCTCCTTCAACCTCAGCCCAGACATCAACCCCATCCATCTCAAACCGCGCCGAGTGCCTTTTGCACTCAAACCCAAAATCGACGAGCAACTTAATAAGCTCATCGCGCAAGGGGTTTTAGAGCCTATTGACCATGCCCACTGGGAAACACCTACAGTCACCCCCATCAAGCCAGATGGCTCCATAAGAATCTGTGGGGACTATAAGGCCACCCTCAACCACGCCCTGCAGCAAAGTGCCTACCCTGTGCCGGTAGTGCAACACCTCCTACACCCACTGGGGGGTGGCCGGGTCTTCGCGAAGCTCGAACTGGCACAAGCCTATCAACAGCTGCTGGTTGATGCAGAAACCACTGAGGCACAGATGATTGTAACGCACCGGGGGGCATTTAAATGCAACCGCCTCCAATTCGGCGTCAGCGTTGCGCCCGGGGTTTTTCAAAGCCTCATGGAAAGGCTGTTACAAGGAATTAAGGGAGTCGTGCCATATTTTGGTGACGTGTTAGTGGCAGCAGTCAATAAAAAACAACTTGAAAAACGCCTAAGGGCAGTACTCCAGAAATTTAAAGACTCTGGCCTGAAGGTTAAAAAATAAAAATGCCAACTTTGCACCGAGAGAGTTGAATTCTTGGGGTACCTCCTTGACAAACATGGAATTCACCCCACCGAGAAAAAACTTAAAGCCATCAAGGAAGCCCCCAGACGGAAAAACAAGATGGAGCTCCAGGCATTTCTCGGCCTCATTAACTTTTATAATGTTTTCCTACCCCAAAAGGCGACCGTGGCGGAACCATTGCATAGACTGTTGGATAAAACCGCTTCCTGGACATGGGGGAAATGGGAGGAAAGCGCCTTTCAACAAACCAAAGACCTCTTAACTTCCGACGCAGTCCTCATCCAATACAACAAAACCCTACCGCTTACAATCACATGCAATGCATCGCCTTTTGGAGTAGGGGCAATTGTCAGTCATACCCTGCCAAACGGGAACGAGGCGCCCATTGCCTTCTTTTCACGAACCCTGTCCAAACCAGAAAGAAACTACAGCCAGTTGGACAAAGAAGCCCTAGCAATCGTTTCCGGAGTGAAAAGGTTCCACAAATACGTTTACGGTAGGACCTTTTCAATCATTACTGATCACAAACCCCTGCTTGGCATACTGGCTGGCAACAGGGCCACCCCAAACATCCTCTCACCTAGAATGACTAGGTGGTCTGAGTTCCTGGCCGCCTATAATTACCAGTTCACTCACCGACCCGGTAAAGACATTCTGCACGCTGATGCCTTAAGCCGCTCCCCCTCCCAGATGTGCAAGACGACCCTGCACCCACAATACAGATTCTTCAAATAAAAACCTTATCCAGCCCCCTCCTGACCGCGCTAGACATTGCCCGCGAAACAAAAAGAGACAAGCGGCTGGCGCGAGTCCTGACCTGGATTGAGCGGGGTTGGCCAGAAAATGACAAAACCGGACCATTTAAAGCTTTTAGGACCCGGCAAACTGAACTTTTCTCGCAAAAGGGGTGCATACTTTGGGGAGACCGGGTGGTAATACCTGAAGCCTTACAAAAGCGAGTGTTGGACATGTTGCACGAAGGGCACCCAGGCATCGTCCGAATGAAAGCCCTGGCCCGGAGCTACGCTTGGTGGCCAGGCATGGACAAGCAAATAGAAACATGGGTAGCCGCGTGCAACAGATGCCAACTAACACGATCCGCCCCCCCCCCACAGCACCACCCTTGGAATGGGAAACTCCAAGGGGCCCCTGGTCGCGGATCCATATAGATTTCGCTGACCCCACCAAAGGACACACCTTTCTAATCACCGTAGATGCTTATTCCAATTGGCTGGAAGTTAGCACCATGAAAACAACAACTACTGAAGCCATCATAGCCAAACTCAACAAACTCTTTGCCACACATGGTTTGCCAGATGTCCTGGTGTCCGACAATGGACCACAGTTCACGGCGCTGGCATTTGAACAATACCTAGTCGACCGTGGCATCAGACGCGCATTAACATCGCCCACTCACCCGGAGGTGAATGGGCGGGCGGAACGAATGATTCAATTCACCAAGAAAACCATACAAAAATTAGAAGACGGCAACATTCAGGAAAAAATTAATAAAATGCTGCTTATCCAACACATCACGCTGAATACCACCACAAACAAATGCCCAGTGGAATTACTCATGGGCAGACGACTCCGGTCACCACTAGACCGCTTACACCCCGCCTACAATCTGGACAAATCCCCCGGCTGCACCAGCCAACACCGCGCATTTACCATCGGCGACACTGTTTTTGTAAAAAAAATTTCCAGAGACCCTCTTTGGGTACCTGCACGAATCACCCAGATAACCGGCCCCCGGTCATACCACCTAGAAACAACCAATGGACGAAGCTGGAAGCGATACATCGACCAGTTAAGGTCACGGCTTGCCAGCACACCCTTCACAGACAGCAATAAAGAAATCGGGGGAACCTCGAACATTGGAAAAGGGAATTTATTAACATATACAGAAAACCCCCCAAGCAGAAACCAAATAATAAACCAACCATACTCACCTGCAAATGCAGAACCGTTGCGGACGGGTACTTCACCTGGAAGAAGCAGCCGAGCAAGCTCAACCGGCCCAGAGAATCTAGGCGGGAGCAGCAGAGCGAATGACTCGACCAACCCGGGCGGACTAGGTGGGAGTCGCAGCTATAGGCCCGGCTCACCCTTCCAGGCGGTTCCATCGAGGCACTTGGGAGTGACGCAGAGCCCGTCCGAACCAGGCAACGACCAGAGACAGACTGAAACGCGCAGGTCAAGTAGACAGGTCCGAAGACCCGCCTATCTATGCGACTACGTCACCCCGCCCCTTGGGCGAAACCAAGAGGGGAGGGGTGTTCCATATTAAGCAGGCTTGAAACCCTGCATTCCTATTGGACTACAGAGCGAACGATCTGATTGGACAGCCAGACGGTTGTGATTGGCTCACAAAAAGTCTACCGCGATTGGATGAAACCAATTGCGGGAAACTCAAAGCGATGTCATTGGCAGCCTAGCCGCGGCTAGCTCTATAAAAAGAGCCGCTGCGAGCGCTTTCACTCACTCAGATTTAGCCTGTTCATAAAGAGCTGTTGTTCACTTATTCTGAGTCTGTCGTCTCTATGAGCCCGACCTTCCAGACTTAACACTTCACAAAGAGATCTTACATTCAAAATTGACACCCTCAGCAGCAATCTAAAATTATGCTGTCCATTTCATTGTGCTTCATCTGTAGACCTGATCTCAGCCCTGCTTGGAGTGTGTTCAGTCAACTTTCAAATCTTGCAGATTTCTTTTCTCTTGAATCACCTATCAGCTGCCTGCAGAATGTTGGTGGACATTCCCACCAAGATAGTCATTTCAGACTTTGGATAGATAGGGATGAACACCATAAAATTGTCCTTTCAGCCTAACTTTGTGCACTTGGTTTGTGGCAATGGAATTTTTTGCTTTTTTTTTTTTTAACCCAGAAGATTTAGGCATAACACTATAACATCTCCCTGAGGCAAATTAGAAGAAAATACTTCATTTAACTCTCAGGGTCTCCTGAATCAAGAACAAATGTTCTCAAACAGCCTGGAACACCACTACTAGTAAATATGACTTATTTTTGTATTCCGTCCAAAATTCATCCTACTTAGGCATTGTGAATGGGGAACATTCCAATTCTACTTCATTTTTATTTCAGCAAAACAGGAGGCTTTCAACAGCATAATTGGATTTCATTTCCCAATGTTCCCGACAAACAGAAGTTGATATCCAACATAATGGATCTGCCCATAATGCTATTGGTGAGATGGGTAGCATAGAAATTTAATAAGCAAGGAAGCAAACAAACAAATAAGCTGGAGAACATAAAGATGGGGAAGAATCAACCAAAGCTAACTATGAATTGAAATGTTTCTCATTTATCTAACAAGTGAATGGAGAATTCTGGCTTTTTAAATATATTTTATTTATATATAAATATTTTGAAAACAGTGTATTTTCCAGGCACTTCATTTTACCAAAAAGACAACAGATATACTAATAGTAATAATAATATACATAGTAATAATAGCAATAATTATTGTTAGCTTATTTGTAATCATATTAATTATACTAGCATGCTTATAGTCATAAATAACACCCATCTTTTACATGCACATAACAATAATCTTTCTTCTTCTAACTTCTACCTCCTATATCTAACCATAGACAAAACCTATCCCATGTTGAATAATACTCTGTATCTCCTTTATCTTTTGTTTTTCATGTCAATCTATCCATCTCTGCACAGTGCAATATTTTCCAAATTATATTTTCGTCTGATGGGGTGTTCTCATTTTTCCAATATTGTGCAAATACAATGCTCTCTGCTGTCAATGCATGATTATACCTAACAAAAATATTTCTGGCTTTAAATCTATATGCTGCTTAATCATCTTTTCTAACCATGCATGTATTTTCATCCAGTATTTTCTTGCCTTAATACATGTCCACCACATATGATAATAGGTAGAATTCTGATTATTTTTTTCAGGGTCATTAATTTAAAGTGACTGATGGGTCTTTAAACTGTAATGATCTGGAGGGGGTGGGGCAAGAATATTTTAAAATTATTTGGTCCTTTAAAAAAAAGAACTAGTTTTGTTGCTGGAACAGAACCATGAAGTTCTAATCTTCTCTTAGACATGAAAGCCAGCTGGGTGACTTTGGGTCACTCATTTTCAGTCCAACTCATCTCACAGAGTTGTTATTGTGAGGAGAATAGAAGGAAGGAGCATTAAATACACTGCTTTCAACTACATAAAATAGTAATAGGAAATAAATAGGAAATAAAAGCAATACATTTCATCTTCTTTCATATGTAATTCCCCCACCCAGCATTTATATTGACAGATGTTATAATATATTTTGATATGAACCTTTCAAATTGTTGAGTGTTATGGACTGAGATTTTCCAGCTTTTTAAAAAATAATGATAGTTAATTTCAGGTTCCAATACATTTCTGAAGAAAAGTTTCTCTTAGAGTCATATTTCACACACAAAAATTGAAAGCATTACCAATACTAGACAACTATCCTGAAACGATCCATAAAATAGAAAAAAATATATATTCAAAAATATCCTCAAATAGTTCAAACAGAGCAGCATGTGCATTGTTATATAGGGCAGTATCTGTATCATCTTGGGCAGATTCTCCCATTTTTTTACTATAAAAGTAAGGCAACCTCTTTAGATGAAGTTCAGCTCCAGATGATGGGAGGGACACTTCCATGTTGTATTTTTGGCAAGAATACAGAACTAGTTTGCTACAGTCTTTCTGAGAATTTTTGTCAACTTCAGCAATCTGGTCTACAGCCTTGGTATTTTAAGGTGCTCTCTCATTAAATATACACCAGGTTAGGCAATAGTTAACCCCTTAGATTAGCTAAGATTACTCCATTCTCCCTATTATGCATTATTTTTAAAATACTGAATTTCAGGGAATTATTATTTGTGTTTATTTGTTAGATTTAAAGCAGAATATATTGTACTTCCTCCAGTTTGGTTTATTTATTTGAATTTACTTATTAGATTTAAAGTAAAATACGTAGCACTCCCTCCAAGTTTTCCCAACAATGCACTTTGTAGAGAGAAAAAGAGATTGGTTGAAAGTCATTTGGTGAGCTTCCACAGTTGAAGTTGAAGTAGATCTTTGCTTTGTGAATGCTAAGCAAGGCATCTAAAAACTATTTCCTGAAACCCACAATCTATGTCCTCATTCATTCTCTTTCATTTTTAAATTAACTTTTGAAAATTATCCAATTCCCATTTCTATACTGAAGAAAATGTATTTAAAAGTTCCTAACTGCAAAAAGATTAAATTAATGATATTACTCTCTTCACTCAGAGCCATTCAAATATCAATCACATAGTTTTATCATGATTCAATGAGCCAATGCTTCTGCTATTATAAAAATAATCAACCAGTTATTGCTGGTATATGTTTATACAATATACTAGGCCAAAGATAAAAGGCCATGGGGAAGTTTGTAATTCTAAGAAACCCTTGGAAACTCAGCCTTTGTTTTAGAATGCTGTCTGAGGTAGTCATCTTAAACTATAATGACTTTTGGTTTTTTCCTGTTATGTTAACTTAGTCCATAAACAAACCTTGAAACCTAAAAAGCATGATAAATTTCATCTATTCGATTTCCCCTCCCTTCCTCAAAATATGTGGAGGATTTTTCTGGCATTACCTGGCATGGCCATGGCCATGGCGACAAGCAGGAACATAGTAAGGAAGATGGCCCTCATGATGAATGGCTGGACCAGATCTTGTCTGAAGAGTCAAGATGGCAGACAGAGGCTGAAAGAGAATTAGTGCAGAAAATCTGATGCGGAGTAAGAATTGAACCCTACTATTTATGGAGGTTTCACTAAATAAAGAAGGAGGAACTTGGAAGAGCATGATCTATGGACTGTTCTCTTAGAACATCATGTCATCTTGACCTGTACATGTTCTTCCAATTATGTCCTCATTTCAATGTATACTTCAGTTTACACAAAAAGGATTGTTCATCACTTATGTCCCCTGTCCCAAATAAAACTTATATGGTACCAGGTGCCAGAACTCTTCATGGCTATTTAAGTTCCTGAAAATATGTCAGGTAACACCTGAGAGAACAGAAACATGGAGCACATCTAAGAAAAGAATAAAAGAACAGATCATGATCTTTGATAAAGATTATGGAACAAGGAACAGCTGAATGAAATATCCTTATGAGACACTGCCTTCCCCAAATTGGTACAATTAATATGGGATTCTGGAAGTTAAATTCCCAGTTCAAGTGGAAGGCATTATGTTCAATTAGATTATAATAACAAAATTTGCCAGTATGCAATTAATAATGGAAGTGATGATGCAGTGGGGTTGTATACTCAATTATAAGAATATAAGGTGAATTCTGCTCATACTATCTAATGTTAGAAGAAAATTCTGGTTCATTCATTCCAGTATACATTCTGGATCATGTTCAAAGAACATAAGATAACTGCTTGAAGTAGAGGTTGAGTTTATTAAACAGTGAAATAATCAGCTTAGCTATGAGTAAAAGCCAGCCATGAGTTAAAGGGAAAGGTTGGTTACATTTATAGGAAAGGTTGTCTTTTGTTTCAGAGAGCATATAAACATGGTCGGGCCTGGGGAATGCACTAAGCTTGATAAGGAGAAAATATGTTTCCTCACCTGTGGGGTCTTGTAATTGCTGTCCTTTGTGAGTCCAGATGTTAACATTGGGTGATGAATTCAGAGCTGGGGAAAAACCTATTGTGAGTTGTGAAGGATTTCCATATCTTGAAGGGATTTTCTTAACTAGTTCGTCTGTTAGTATTTGCCAGCTTCAAAGTTCAAAGATGAACTTTGTGAATTTCAGCCTGGTGGTCAAACTAGGCAGAAAGGCACCTTTTGTTTTATCATCTGGTGATTCACTGAGAGATTGGGGATGGTTGAGGTTGATGAGTGTCATGGAAGAGCATGTGGCATGGATGGTTTTTCCTTCTCACACTAAAAATCAATCTACTCTAACTCTTTCCCATTAGTTATCTGTTTCATTCATCAAAACTTCATTGAAATATTCATATGAATGATTCTGCTCTCAAATATATCAAGATCATTCACAGTCTAACTATGTGAAACAGAATCAAAAACCTTTTTATAGCTTATAGAAGCCATAACAAATTTGGTTTTTTTTCCTGAATTATATACCACCAATTTGTCAATCAATAAGTAATCCTTCATTCCTCTTCAACTTTGGTAGGATCCTTTATGTTCTACAGACAGTAAATAATTTCTTTTAAAATAGTTTTGATTTGCAATAATGCCAGTAAGTAGTTTATACATTGTTGGCAAATAGCTTATGGGTCTGTAGTTTCCAGGCTCATTTCCCTCCTTCTGAATTAGGAATGTCCTTCCAGTTGTTAGGCATTTTTGTACAGCTATGTTGGCCAGTTTTCTTCATAATTCTAGCCTTAGGCAGTAGCTCAGGAATTGAAAAGGTAGTATCTAACTACCTGTATGTATGAGGTACCCAATGATGGTATTATTTGTATTTGGGCAAACTACATACATAATTGTTCTAGATTCTTTTTATGTTCTCCTGGTATTACATCTTCTATCCCAATAACACTGTTGACTTCTTCCAAATAGAATAAATAACAGAGTTGGAAGGGAGCTTGGAGGTCTTCGAATCCAAACCCCTGCTCTGGCAGGAGACCCTACACCATTTCAGACAAATGGTTATCCTATCTCTTCTTAAAAACCTCCAGTGCTGGAGTACCCACAACTTCTGGAGGCAAGTTATTCCACTGATTAATTGTTCTATCTATCAGGAAATTTCTCCTTAGTTCTTGGTTGCTTCGCTCCTTGATTAGTTCCCCACCCCCCATTGCTTCTATTCTTGCCTTCAGGAGATTTGGAAAATAGGTTGTTCTTTTCAATGATTGTATGTCTGGAATGGTGTGATCCAGATGTCAATCAGTTAGAATCTTAAAATTGTGTGTGCGGGTATCATCTTTAATACTTTATCCGTAATTTTGTATTTCCAATAATTCTTGTTTAGCAATCATGTGAATCTGTAAATTTTGTATAAATGTTAGTGTATATCTTCCCTGCCTTTAAAAAAAAATCAGACTGTGTAATTTTGCTGTACCAGTTATTGTAGTAAATGGTTTCATCCTTATCTTGGCACAATCATTGTTTATTATGTGACCTATTTTTTTTTCTATTTTTACCTTGATGACATTTATGTGTAGTTTTTGTCCTTGGGCACCAAAAAATCATTCCTTTGGTGTCCTTTATTTAATACACTATTCTAAAATGAAATTTCCTTCAGTATTTTTCAAAAAATGCCTTTGGAATGCTTTTGTTTTCCAATTTTCTGATACCATTTCAAAGTGTCTGTAGAGATTCTCAGTCATCTCGGTCATAGTTATCTCAAAAATGTTTTTTTTTCTTTCAAAAGGCAACTGGACTGTTTTTTTCCTTTGAGAAAGAAGAGATTTCGCTACTCCAACCTTGAGTTGCTATGGTTGAGAAACAATAATGCAAGGTATTATTCAGTCAGCAATTTTTGGGTTTGCTTTCAACATCACCAAAGTCTATTTGAATCCAGATCACAATACATGAAATATTGGTATTGCCCATGAAATGATGGCTCTGATTGTATTTCCAACATATAAACTAGACTTTAGGATTCTCCTTAATCATTTGCAATATTTTAAGCTTGTTTCTTTCTTTATCTGCTTGTATCAAACATCCGATGTTTCCAAGATTCCTAAATAATTATAAACTTGTTCAGATGCCACTTTGGTGGTTACCTCATTTATTAATTGAAAATCTTCTTTGGAATTACTGATTTTCCTTTAGCAATATTCTACTTGGCCATATAATTTTAAGCTATTCATATAAAAAATAATAATTGATTTTTAAAATTTGGTTTAAAAAATTGGTAACCCTATTTTGCATTATTTAGCAACCTTGCCAATGGGATCATTATCAAAATGAACAATAAGGTTGATCATTATTGTCATTGGTATTATTATTATTATTTCTATATAAAGCCAAAAGTTGAAGGTGCAAATATGGATTTCTCTTTTTTACTGCTGTGTGTCAGGGCAATGCTCAAAATTGCCCCGATGTCTACTGCCTTTGCCAAGTTACCAAACATATGCTACGCAATAGCAGACTCCTTGCTCCAAAGAACTCAGACAGCATGGAGCCAGTCAGAGAATACTCTTAGCAAGCATATCCTAATATCACTACACTCCAGCAACTACAGCACATTGTGAAAAGAAAGATACTAGGAGCAATTCCAAAAAGTATGACCTTAATAATGCAAAAACAAACACACAACGCCCCCCAAAAAAATTTTTTTTTGACATTCAGAAGGGAGTTCAGAATCTAGGCTAGCACTCAATGGTTTTGCTGTTGCTGCTCTCCAGTCTGGATAATAAATGTGATTATTGCATCAAAAACCACTAAAATCAGGCAGTAAAAAAAAAAAACTTTAAAAGTGTGCAGAATTGTAGACAAGAAGACACAATCAGCAATGGTTACATCAGAATGACCCTGAATCAAAGCAGTTTTTGCAGAATATTACATAGCTAAGTGAGTATGGTAAGGATAGGACTTGCACATTTCCAGGAAATCAAGCAGATGAATAATAATGATCCAATCAAGCAGATGAATTATAAATGATCCAAGATTGTCATGAATTACACATAGTGCACAGTACTATACAAAATTAGCTGGGTATAAATCCTAAGCAATAGTAGAGGAATAGGGAATCTGGAGTAGGGTGGGCGTGGTGGGTGTGGCAGGGGAAGGATACTGTAAAATCTCCAGTCCGAGGTGGCATTTGCCAGTTCTCTGAACTACTCAAAATTTCCACTACTGGTTCTCCAGAATCTTGGTTAAGTTACGAAGCTAGAAACTGGAAGACTATGAGTTCTACTCCTACCTTAGACAAGAAGCCAAGTGAATGACCCTGTGCCAATCAATCCTCCTTAATCCTATAAAAGAAGCAGTGGTGAAGCACTCTTAAAAATGTTGCCAAGAAAACGGTGTGGACTTTTGCAGGCAGTTGCCAAAAACCAGCATGCACTTGAAGATGCACCCACAGACACACACTTGTAAATACAAATTATTATAATGAAACTTAATTTATGCATACATGCATAAGGTTCTCCTTTTGGAAACTGGAATTGAGCTGAGAGCCACTTATGCAAACCATGTAGCCATTGTTTTTGAGGCTGTATGTTGCTAATTAACCCAACTTTTCTGAGATGAGCCCTACCCAGAGATTTGGGCTAAATTTGCATCACAAAACCTGGCCCATTGGCTTGAAATAATTATATGGTCCAATACAATTTAAAGTCTATAAGAGCAAGAATTTTTGCTTCCAGTAGGCCTACAAACATATGCAGGGAAGCAAGATGAGGAGGATTTAAATCAGTGGTGGATTCAATTTTTTTTACTACCAGTTCTGTGGGCGTGGCTTAGTGGGCGTGGCAGGGGAAGGATACTGTAAAATCTCCAGTCAGAGGTGGTATTTGCCAGTTCTCTGAACTACTCAAAATTTCCACTACTGGGTTCTCCAGAACTGGTCAGAACCTGCATCTCTGATTTAAATGCATGTTCTGCCTTTTCCCATAATTTGTTACTATTGTATGCCACCAGATTGGACAGAGTGAAAATGTTCCAGATTCCACTGGTGAAATAGTAGCATTTTGTGGGAGCTAAAAAGGCTGCCTTCTCTATCATATTATCTAACATGTGGAAGAGCCAGGGTGTAAGATATGAACAGCCCTGACAATGCTTTATAGAGGGAACAGATCTGTGCCTCCAGGAAACTTTCAGTAAAACATTGCACATAGAAGAAACAACTGAATATGAAGAATGAAGAAATTGTCTCTCTCCTGTCCTGTCCTGTCCTGTTGTGAAGAATAAATTAAAAGACCCCTGAGAGTTATTTTCCTTATGACTAATGATAATATTAAAAAAAATAGTCTGCAGGGCCCACTAGATGTGTTATTGGTGAAATTTGGATCATAACTTAATGGGGAAGTGTCTAAATGTTAGTTGTTTGGAGAGAAAGGATGGCCAGGTGACAAAGTGTAAGCTTTTCCCTTTCTCTAAGGGAAAAAAATTGAGCTAGATTTCTTGAAGTTCAGATGTTATTTTTAAAGAGAGGAAATGGTTGCTTAAACATCCCCAACCCCTCCCGCAGGTTTTTTTTTTAACCAAGTACCTGTCTACACTGTAGGGGTACTCTTGCTCCAGCATGAGGTACTTTCAAACCCTCGAGATAGAAGAAATGCAAGATTAAAAAAGAAAAGTCTAGCCAAGAAATTTTCAAAGGACAATAAAGAGAGGATAGTTTGGCCAATCAAACTTGCATTGTCTTAGAAACAAACAATCTCAATTTTGGGGAAAATACTTTATTGTTTATTTCCAGGCCAATAATCTCACATGAGTATTGCTCATTGCTAAAGGTTCAGTGGCTTTATTTTCACCAGGTGCTTCTAATACATTATTTTTCCATAAGTTGATTTCACCAGAGGCTTAACTTTAAAAGAGTTGCAAACATAACTGACAAAGAAAAGGAGATAAGAGAAGGCAAAGAACAATGGCCACCAAAAATCCAATTAGTGTGCCTTGTTCTAGGCATATTGAAATACGTAACAAGTAGAGCAGCTTCTACGTAAGTTAAATGGTGAGGCATAGATGATGTCCATTACATTCTTTTCAGGCATATGTTCTACAAAATAAGGCAATGGAGACCTTTTTGTTTTCTCAATGGCCTCTTTTTCTGCTTCAACTCTTTGGTTAATCAATAGCTGGTTAGAGCAGATGCATGCCAACCCTTAAGTGTAGCTCTGACTGCTTTCCATCTGTGCATGTCTTCTTCTCAATGGTTCCTGTGTCTCTTTTCCAATTGTTCAAACTAGGTAATTTTTCAAGCTCTTTCCAAAAGGATCCTCAGCTTCCACTGAGGACAGTGCCAACTCTTCATTAATTTGTATGCTTGAAATAATTTCAGCTTGGATTGCTTCCTATTTTTCTCATCCAGCCCACCCTATTTCCATTTCTTCAGATCGTGCCATTTTTATACATTCTAGAAAGCAAAAGAAAGCAAAAAGTCATAGAAATAATGCATATGTAAACTATGTAAAGCATAACCATATAACTGTATATAGTCATCATGATTGAAACTGTTAAGTCTGGGCGGTGGGTCCCAAGGAGAGACGAGACTCGAAGTAGTGACAACAGCTCTTTATTAGGAAATCAGATACTGAGACAAAAATCCTATCCTCGGCAGCTCTTTTTATAGAGCTGGCTGCAGCTAGGCAGCCTATGACATGCTTTTGAGCTTGCCGCGCTTGGTTTTACCCAATCGTGGCAGCCCGTATACGAACGAATCAGGATTGCTTTAATTGTCCAATCACGGCCCGGCTTTTCCGGACCAATAGGAATGCAGGCCTACAAGCCTGCTAGTATGGAACACCCCTCCCCTCTTGGTTCCGTCCAAGGGGCGGGGTAACGTAGTCACGCAAGTAGGCGGGTCTTCGTACCTGCCTACTAGACTTGCGCAGTTCACAATGTCTCTGTTCGCCATCGGGTTCGGACAGACTCCGCGTCATTCTCAAGCTACTAGATGGAACTGCCTGGAAGGGTGAGCCGGTCCTATAGCTGTGACTCCCACCTGGTGATTCCGGGTCGGTTGAGTCGTTTGCTCTGCTGCTCCCGCCTGGGTTCTCTGGGCTGGTAGAGCTTGTCCGGCTGCTGCTTCCAGGCGAAGTACCCGTCTGCCACGACTCCCTTCTGGCTGGTAAGTATTGTTGGTTTTTATTTAATGTTTGTGGGGGGTGTTCTGCTTGCACAGGTGTTTGTTCTTTTTCCGAACCTGGGGTTCCCCCCCCCTCTGATTTCTTGGTTAGAGTCTATGAGGGGGGAAGTGGCCAGCCTGGATCTTAGCTGGTCAATATGACGTTTCCACGACCTCCCATCGGTGGTCTCGAGCCGGTAGGAGCGAGGGCCTGTGATTTGGGTGATTTTTGCAGGGATCCAAAGTGGGTCCCTTGTAAAGTTTTTGGCAAAAACAGTGTCTCCTACCTTGAAGGCGCGGTGCTTGCTGCTGGAACCAAAGGGTTTTTCTGGAGTGTAATCAGGGTGCAGGCGGTCCAGAGGTGACCTGAGTCTTCTGCCCATTAGCAGTTCTGCTGGGCTCTTGTTGGTAGTGGTGTTTGGTGTGATGTGTTGTAGGAGAAGCATCTTGGTGACTTTCTTGTGGATGTTGCCATGTTCCATTTTTTGTAGAGTTTTTTTTTGTAAATTGAACCATGCGTTCAGTTCTACCATTCGCTGCTGGGTGAGCTGGCGATGTCAATGCGTGTCGGATGCCACGGTCTGCCAAGTATTGTTCAAAAGCCAAGGCGGTAAATTGTGGCCCATTGTCAGACACTATAACATCTGGCAGACCATGCGTGGCGAAAAGTCTATTTAATTTCTTGATGACAGCTTCCGTGGTGGTTGTCTTCATTTTGCTCACCTCGAGCCAATTCGAATAAGCGTCAACTGTGATTAAGAAGGTATGCCCCTTGGTCGGCCCTGCGAAGTCAATATGGATGCGCGACCAAGGGCCTCTGGGTGTCTCCCATTCTAATGGTGGGGCTTTTGGGGGAGCCGAGCGAGTCTCTTGGCATCTGTTACAAGCGGCGACCCAGGTTTCAATTTGTTTGTCCATGCCTGGCCACCAAGCATAGCTCCTGGCCAGGGCTTTCATGCGTACAATACCAGGGTGCCCTTCATGCAGCAAGTCTAAAACTTTTTTCTGTAGTGTCTCTGGTATTACTACCCGGTCTCCCCACAACACGCAACCTCTTTGCAAAAAGAGTTCAGTTTGCCGGTTTTTAAACGGTTTAAAAAGTTCGTTTGGCTCGGTTTCTGGCCATCCCCTCTCCACCCAGCTGAGAACTCGCGCCAAGCGTTTGTCCTTTTTAGTTTCGTGTGCGATGTCTTGCGCGGTTACTGGTGGCATGGGTATCGTTTCAATTTGCAAAACTGGTAATGTGGGTGCTGGGTCATCTTGCAAGTCTGGCAAGGGGGAGCAGCTTAAGGCATCGGCGTGCGAGATAGTCTTGCCCGGGCGATGTATCAATTTGTAATTATAAGCGGCAAGAAATTCAGACCATCTTGTCATTCTAGGTGACAGGATGTGTGGAGTGGGTTTGTCACCCGCCAATATGCCAAGTAGGGGCTTATGGTCTGTAATAATGGAAAATGTCCTACCATAAATATATTCGTGGAATCTCTTTACTGCGGAAACGATGGCGAGGGCTTCTTTGTCCAGCTGGCTATAGTTCCTCTCTGGCTTGGACAAGGTTCTGGAAAAGAATGCAATGGGGGCTTCTGTTCCATTCAGCAAAACGTGGCTCAGGATGGCACCAACCCCGAAAGGCGATGCGTCGCAAGTAACAGTCAGTGGTAGTGTTTCATTATATTGAATGAGGACTGCGTCTGAAGTCAAAAGGTTTTTTATTTGGTGAAAAGCGTGCTCTTCTCGCCGTCCCCATATCCAGGAAGTCTTTTTATCAAGGAGTCTATGCAGGGGTTCCGCGACAGTCGCTTTCTGGGGTAGGAAAATGTTATAGGAATTAATGAGTGGGGTTTCCGGTTTGTTGGCTTCGCGGCGGCAGGGATTTGCGAGCTGCGCGATCCCTGCCGCGCTAGCGCGGTCTCCGACCCAGGCGGTGCGAGCTAGGCCCTGCAGGGCAGCTGAAGGTAGGGGGATCCAGAGAAGGTTTTGGGGTGTTGCAGACCCCTCCCGGCCGGCAGAACCCCTTTTCCCAGGACGGTGCAGTGGCGGTCCATAATGGCCGCCACAAAGAAGCTGGCAGCCGGGTAAGAATGCGCAGGAGGAAGTGGAGAAAGTGCTTGAGAGGAGAAAGTCTTTCTTGGTTCCTAGGACTCTAAGACATATTTAACAAAATTCCTGAAAAGTATGACTTTCTGAATGATACCTTCGAGAAGAGGAAAAAGCGGCAGTTTAATGGTGCTGAAAGGATAGCTTACCCTCTTTTTTTACGGAATAAAAAGTGAACATTAAGAAACCTATTTTTTTAGGTGAAAACTGGCTCTAAGCGGTGAGTGGGAAAAGAGAGGACTAAAAAAAAAAAAAAAAAATTTGTATGCTAAGACCTTGTTGGAGGAGATGCCTTAAGGATTGAAAGACTAAAATATATTGTAATAAGATTTTAAGAAACAGATTTGGGCTTTCTTTTTCTTTAATTGATACTACCCCAGGAGGAGAGAGTGGGAACTCTGTCTTGGTTTGGACTGAGAACTTTGGGATTGTCTTATTTTTCCTTTGGAATATTCTGGCTGTTGTAAGAGAAAAGAAAAGAAAAGATTTATAATGGCTTCTTCTATCGAGGAACTGAGAAAAGATTATGAGCAAGCAAAACAAAATGGTAAAGCTGGTTTGAAAGAAGCCTTCCTTTTTTTAGAAATGGCGCTTATTAATTATCAACAAACATTGCAACAGATGAAGACAGCAGAAGAAGAACAAAGAGAGGAAGCCATCTTTAATAAATCTCAGAACTCGACCAAGAGGGAAGGAAGAGGAAAAAGAAGAGAAATAAAGGACTTAAGATTTAAAAAACATTTAAGAAAGGGAAAAACAAGGTGCAAAATCAATATAAGGATGGTAAACAAAAGGGAAGACGAATGCGACAGAGAAGGGAAGCCAGTAAGGCAGAGGCTAGAAGAAGGGGGCTAGAAAGGTTTGTTGGGGGAAGAAAGAAAGGGAAAAGGTGGAGAAAAGCTACAAAGTTTTGAAATTAAATGAGAAAAAAGAAATTTTTTTTAGGGATAAAGGATAAGTATAATTTCTTCAAAGAGATTTTGCAAGGTACATAAGATGATATTGTAGTATTGTATCAGAAATAGAAAATTTAAATGGCTTGAGAGTTGATAAGAGATTAAAATGTTGGAATGTTAATAATGATTGGTTTGAAAATATAATATGAGGGAGATTTAGAATATTAAACTTTAATTAAAGAGTTTATTAAGATTATGGTATTGATGTTATTATAAAACTTTCATTATAGTATTTTGTTTTTAATATTTAAATCTATTGTTTAACTATGTATTTAATTGTTTTAGATGTATTATTCAGTTAGAATGTACCAAGCAAAATCGGATTGGGTATTTTAAAGATTAATTTGATTAATTTAGTGGGGAGATAGAAAGGCATCATACTCTGATTAGTGATTTCAGGAGAAATTTCTTTCTTTTTAAAAAGGAATGAGACAAAGGTATAATAGAGAATGGACAAAAGATATAAATATGACTCAAATTAAGATGATTAATTAAGATAGAATCAAGAAGAGTGAAATATGTGGAGAAGTTAATATAGAAGACTTAGAATGGTAAATAAAATAAGTAATGATATGTAAGATGAGCCTGAATATAATTGAAGTCCATGAAAAGAGAGATACCTGGGTCCAAGTTACTTTCCAAAAGATCTTTTTATGTTTTGTGTGTTGTGTGATTATGTTGTTTTTTTGGGGGAAAATTAATAAAACCTTGTAGAAATATAGAATGAGAATAATGGTAACTAAGTCAGAAAGAAGTAGATGAAATAATAATAATAAAATTGAATAAGAGTAAAGAGAAATAAAGGGAAATTGGATAAGAGGTTTTGGTATGTTTATATGGAAATGGTTTAAAACAGAATTATAGTTTATCTGACTTGTTAAATTTATAATGGAAAAAGGTTTAAACATGTAATGGATAATGATGACTTGTGTGTTTTGAAAATTAATAAAACTTGTTTAAAAAAAGGAATTAATGAGTCCGAGGAAGGCTTGGAGGTCCGTTTTGTTCTTTGGTCTGGGGCGTTTTTGATGGCTTTCAATTTTTTGTCTGTGGGATGAATTCCTTGTTTGTCAAGGAGGTATCCAAGAAATTCAACCCTTTCAGTACATAATTGGCACTTTTCCTTTTTCACCTTGCGGCCAGCGTCTTTGAATTTCTGTAGGACCACCCTCAGTCGTTTTTCCAATTGTTTTTTGGTAGGGGCTGCTACTAAAACGTCGTCGAAATAGGGCACGACTCCTTTAATTCCCTGCAGCAATCTCTCCATTAGACTTTGAAAAATCCCCGGTGCGACACTGACCCCAAACTGGAGCCGGTTACATTTGAACGCCCCTCTATGTGTCACTATTGTTTGGGCTTCGGTGGTTTCAGCATCGACTGGCAGTTGTTGATAAGCTTGAGCCAGGTCGAGCTTTGCAAAGATTCTGCCACCCCCTAGTGAGTGTAGGAGATGTTGGACTACCGGCACCGGGTAGGTGCTCTGCTGCAATGCATGGTTGAGGGCGGCCTTGTAGTCTCCACAAATTCTCAGGGAGCCATCTGGTTTGATGGGGGTGATAATTGGGGTCTCCCAACGGGCATGATCAATGGGTTCTAACACTAATTGTTCGTCTATTTTAGGCTTGAGTGCAAAAGGCACTTGGCGCGGTTTGAGACGAATGGGAGCGATGTCAGGGCTAAGATTAAAGGAGATAGGGGACCCCTTGTACTTGCCTAGATGTTCACTGAAGACTTCATGGAAGTCCCGGACGAGCGTTGCTTCCCAGTCTTCATCTTCTGTGTGGTTGGTGCCTGCCATCTCGATCCCCAACGGTGCGAACCACTGCAACCCGAGTAGGCTGGGTCGGTCTTTATTAATGATTGTGAGTGGTAGGATGGTGGTGTGGTTTTTGAAAGAAACTTTAAAATGTCCCGTGCCAGCGACTGGAATGCGGTTACCTTGATAGTCTCTCAATATTAGTTTCTGGTCGCTTAGCTCTTGGCGGCGGATGCTGGGAATTAGTCATTTTATGGTCCTCCAGGTGACCATAGAAAGGGAGGAGCCGGAGTCTACCTCCATGGTGCAAGGTTGATTCTCGATGGTGACCTCTACACGTATCTTTCGTGCATCTATTGATGAAGCGTGGCCGATGATGACTGTTTGGTGCGTTTCTTCTCTTCTGGGTACATCGATGAATTTCCTGGGTCGGCTGTCCCGGTTCCATCGGCTGTCATTTTGGCGGTCCCGGTTTATGGTGGGGGTGCCATCTATTCTTCTTGGACTGTTTCCCCATCGTCGGGGGCTGGAATTTCGTTTGTTGCGGCATACTTTGGCAATATGCCCTCATTTTTCACAAAAACGGCAAACAGCGTCCAGGAACTTGCATTCGGAACGCGGGTGATTTCCTCCGCAGCCGGCACATTGATAACTTGACTTGCGACTGAGCCGGTCTCATCGCTCGCGTTCCGACTGAAGTCTGTGAATTTCTTCCTCTTCACTGTCAGAAGGGGATTCGATGTCGCCATGGTGGGTGGATGCTGCGTGTTTTTCTGATGCGGTTGCCGTCTCGCTGGTGGGTTGGCAGTCGGTTCCATTGGAATGCCACATTCGTGCCGCTGACTTACAGGTGGCCTCGGCTGCGGTGGCTTCAGCTACGGCGTCGGCGAGGGAGATGTCCCCTTTAGCCATCAGCCTGCTTTGGAGAGTTGGGTCTCTCAGGCCGAGGACAACTCGGTCACGCATGGCCTCGTCTAGATTGGCAAATCCGCACAAGCCTCCTAGGTCCCTCAGGTCAGCTACGAACTCTCCGATGCTCTCGCCCTCGTGCTGATCCCTCTGGTAAAAGTCATGCCTACTGATGAGGGTTGGCACCGCCGGGGCATAGTGGTTCCAGAGGATGGGAGCTAGGGTATCCCAATCCATTGTCTTGACGTCTGTGGGCTTTGCGAGTGCCTTGGCCATTTTAAAAACGGCAGGTCCGCAGTGTGTTAGAAAGACCGCTCGCTTCTTGCTGCCGGTGGTGTTTTTCAGGTTGTTTGATTCCAAGAACATTTGGAAATGATCAATGTAGGACTCCCAGTCCTCGCTGGCCGGATTGAATGGTGCGGGTGGCACGGTGCTGCTGGCCATCTTGCTGGTCGTCTATGTGCTGTCTGCCACGTGCTAGTCAGCTCTGTTGTCTCAGTATCCCACCTTCATCGCCAGTGTTAAGTCTGGGCGGTGGGTCCCAAGGAGAGACGAGACTCGAAGTAGTGACAACAGCTTTTTATTAGGAAATCAGATACTGAGACAAAAATCCTAGCCTCGGCAGCTCTTTTTATAGAGCTGGCTGCGGCTAGGCAGCCTATGACATGCTTTTGAGCTTGCCGCGCTTGGTTTTACCCAATCGTGGCAGCCCGTATACGAACCAATCAGGATTGCTTTAATTGTCCAATCACGGCCCGGCTTTTCCGGACCAATAGGAATGCAGGCCTACAAGCCTGCTAGTATGGAACAGAAACCACCAAATTAAGCATATATCTCAGGCATGCTGCAAAGAGAGAACTTCAAAGGAAGAATCACACATGGATGAAGCCTGTTTGAGAATCTTTGAAGGGTTGAGCAGTTCAAATAGGTAAAGCGGAATATTTTTTCTAAAGAAAAAAAAAATTTCCCCCCTGAAAATATGCAAATACATAAGTTTCGTCCTTTTTCAATTCTGAAATTAAAAAAAACTTCAGTTTGTGAATCTGGATGCCAAACTGCTTAGAGCCTTAGAATATCCAGATTTTCTGTCCAAAATTTAATTATGAAGGATATTGAAAAGACACTACATTTGAAACATCTGATTTCTTTTCAAAGGGGCTGAAAGAAAAGTTGCGTAAGTCTGTATTCATCATGGTAAAATGTCGATTATATATAGTTTTACAGGGAATTCAATAGACAAGCTAAAGATAAGTAAGTACACCAATTGTAACATCCAGTTAATTACAAAATGGGGTAAGAAATTGTGTGTGCATGAACTCAACATCCCTCAAAAACATTTCATCCTTGCTGCCTTATTTATTAACATTATCTCTCTAAAAAACTAGCTATTTTTAAAAAAGCACTCTGGCTCCTTTTTTTATGACCCTGTAATCCAGTGGTTCACAAACTTTTTAAGTCCACCGCTCCCTTGGTGCTACAAACTCATCCTCGGTGCCCCCCACCCAGGGGTGGGATTCAAATTTCTGTGGGCGTGGCCTAATTTGAGGGTGTGGCTTGCTGGTCACGTGACTGGGTGGGCTTGGCTTGCTGGTCATGTGATTGGGTGGGTGTGGCCAGGTGACTGGCAAACCAAATACAAGTGGTCCTCACTTAATGGCCGGTTGTTTAGTAAGTGTTCTAATTTACGACTGGCCTCCCCAGAGCTACTTGGCCTGTTTTTGGAGTTTTGACAGCTTTAGATCAGGGGTCTAAATCCCACCCCTGCCTGTGTGTGTGAGAGAGAGGGAGAGAAAGAGGTTGGATCAGAACTCTCTCTGTCTCTCCCACCAACGCCAGAAAACCACCGTCAGTCAAAATTCATATTAGTGGTCTCTGTGATTTAAAATTATGAGTTTGGTGGTCCCTGAGGTCCAAAAGTTTGGTGACCCCTGATCTAAAGGGGTGAGCCTGAGAGAGGGAAAGAGAGAGAGAAAAGAGAGAGAGAGAGGAAGAGAGGAAGAAAAGAAAGAGAAAGGGGAAAGAAAAAGGGACAGACAAAGAAGAGGGATGGAAGGAAAGGACAGAAAGAAAAAGAAATAAAGAAGGAGGGAGGGATGGAGGAGAAAGAAAATGAGATAGCTATTCTAGTCCAATCACCTGCTCCAGCAGGGTTAGAAGGGAGTGTGTGTGTGTGTTCTCCTTGTAATTTACCAGTACATTTTGGTTTTGCCTTCTTCAGAATTGGCACTGTAATACATTGGGGGAAAGTAATTTTTAGGTTGGAGATCTGGTCCAATGGATCCTGTTTAAAGTCTCAACAAAATGTGAGAGCTTCCTGATAGTCTTGAACATGTTTTGTCCACAAAACCTTTAATAGAAGCCAAAGATTTTTTTTTTTAAACAAGTTTTATTGATTTTTCAAAAACACACAAATCATCATTAACCATTACATGCTTAAGCCTTTTTCCATTATAGATTTAACAAGTCAGATGAAACCTTATTTTATACACTATAATTCTGTTTTAAACCATTTCCATATAAACATACAAAAACCTCTTATCCAATTTCTCTTTACTTCTCTTTACTCTTATTCAATTTCATTATTATTATTTCATCTATTTCCTTCTGACTTAGTTACCATTATTCTCATTCTATATTTCTGCAAGGTTTTATTAATTCTCCCAAAAAAAAAACCATATACACACAACACACAAAACATAAAAAAAATCTTTTTGGAAAGTAACTTAGCCCCAGGTATCTCTCTCTTCATGGACTTCAGTTATATTCATGCTCATCTTACATGTCATTACTTATTTTATTTACCATTCTGAATCTTCTATATTAACTTCTCCACACATTTCACTCTTCTTAATTCTATCTTAATTAATCATCTTAATTTGAGTCATTATATATGTATCTTTTGTCCATTCTTTATTGTCCCTTTGTCTCGTTCCTTATAAAAAAAAAAAAGAGTTTCTCCTGAAATCACTAATCAGAGTATGATGCCTTTCTATCTCCCCACTAAATTAATCAAATTAACATTTAAAATAACACCCAATACCCAATCCGATTCTGCTTGGTACGTTCTATCTAAATAGTACATCCAAAATAATTAAATACATAGTTAAACAATAGATCTAAATATTGCATCTTATAACATTCCCATTGCCTTTTCCAAAAAACAAATACTATAATAAAAATTTTATAATAACATCAATACCATAATCTTGTTAAACTCTTTAATTAAAACTCAATATTCTAAGCCTACCCTCATATTATTAAATTTTAAAACCAATCATTATTAAACATTTCAACATTTTAATCTCTTATCAACTCTTAAACCATTTAAGTTTTCTGTTTCTAATACAATGCTACAATATCATCTTATGTACCTTGCAAAATCTTTTTTGAAGAAATTATACTTTACCCTTTATCCCTAAAAAAGATTCCTTTTTTCCCATCTAGTTCCAAAACTTTGTAGCTTTTCTCCACCTTTTCCCTTCCTTTCTTCTCCCAACAAACCTTTCTACCCCCCCTTCTTCTAGCCTCTGCCTTACTGGCTTCCCTTCTCTGTCGTGTTCCTTTTCCCTTTTGTTTTCTATCATTATATTGATTTTGCACCTTATTTTTCCCTTTCTTAAGTGTTTTTTTAAATCTTAAGTCCTTTATTTCTCTTCCTTTCCCTCTTCCTTCTTTCTTGGTCAAATTCTGAGATTCATTAAAAATGGCTTCCTCTCCTTCTTCTTCTTCTGCTGTCTTCATCTGTTGTAATGTTTGTTGATAGTTAATAAGTGCCATTTCTAAAAAAAGGAAGGCTTCTTTCAAACCATCTTTACCATTTTTTTTGCTTGCTCATATTCTTTTCTCAGTTCCTCAACAGAAAAAGCCATTATAAATCTTTTCTTTTCTTTTCCCCTTCTTTCTTCTTACAACAACCAGAATATTCCAAAAAAAAAAAAAAAAACTAAAACAGTCCCAAAGTTATCAATCAGTCCAAACCAAGGCAGAGTTCTCACTTTCTCCTCCTGGGGTAGTATCAATCAAGAAAAAAGAAAGTCCAAATCTGTTTCTTAAAGTCTTATTGCAATATATTTCAGTCTTCAAATCCTTAAGGCATCTCCTCCAACAAAGTCTTAGCATACGAATATTTTTTTTTAGTCCTCTCCCTTCCCACTCATCACTTAAATCCAGTTTTTACCTAAAAAAATAGGTTTCTTAATATCAGCTTATTAATTCCGTAGGGAAGGAGAGTAAACTTTCTTTTCAGCACCACCAAACTGCCGCTTTTTTTCTCTTCTAGAAGGTATCATTCAGAAAGTCATAATTTTCAGGAATTTTGTTATGTCTTAGAGTCCTGGGAACCAAGAAAAACTTTCTCTTTTCAAAAACTTTCTCCACTTCCTCCTGCGCATTCTTACCCGGCTGCCAGCTTCTTTGTGGCGGCCATTACGGACCGCCGCTGCACCGTCTTGGGAAAAGGGGTTCTGCCGGCCGGGAGGGGGTCTGCAACACCCCCAAACCCCTCTCCGGATCCCCCTATCTTCAGCTGCCCTGCAGGGCAGCCTAGCTCCAGACCCGTCCGGATCGGAGCACCAAAAGCGGCTAGCGCAGCAGGGATCGCGCAGCTTCGCGAATCCCTGCCGCTCGCGAAGCCGACAAACCGGAAATCCAAGCCAAAGATTTTTCAATGTGCTAGCAAAGATGTTTCAATGTGGAAAAGGGCCTCAGTCTAAACTAGGCCTCATTCAATCTGATGCATCAGGTCTCTCTCTCTTTCTCTCTCTCTCTCTCCCTCCCTCCTTCTCTCCCTCCCTCCCAGACTGGCTTTGCTCTACTTTCCCAATGTGCCTGCAGGGCCGGTGCTTCAAACAAGGATGGAGAGAGAGAGAGAGAGAGAGAGAGAGAGAGAGAGAGAGAGAGAGAGAGAGAGAGAGAGAGGCAGATAGATAGATAGATAGATAGATAGATAGATAGATAGATAGATAGATAGATAGATATTGGTAGATAGGTTGATAGGTCGGTAGGTAGGCAGGCAGGCAGGCAAACAGACAGACCTTTTGGATGGATGGACAGACAGACAGACAGACAAACAGACAGAATGTGACAGTGGCGGCACTTTGGGAAAGTGGTGGTGGCGGCTTTTCCCAACATGCTGCCGCATTCGAGGTGCCAGTTCCGGTGCGGTACAACAGTCAATGGGGTGAACATGCAGGGTTGGCACCTCGAACGCCCCCCTGCTGCCTCTTAGCATCCCCAAGGGGGCCAGCAGTGGGGCACTAAGAGGTGGCAGGGGGGCAGCACGTTGAACGTGGCCACAGTGGCACATAATGTGCCGCCGCTTCCGCATTGGAGGCGCCAGCTCCGGAGTGGTGCAAGTCAATGGGTGAACCTGCAGGGCTGGTGCCTCGAACACCCCCCTGCCACCTCTTAGCATCCCCTGCCTCCCCCACTTGCCTCTTAGCACCCCCTAAGGCATCCCCCCCAGGGGGCGGTACCACCCACTTTGGGAACCACTGCTGCAATCCCTTAATTTAGGGTAGAGTCAGGACAATTGGATGGAACTGAGTATTTGCTGGCTGGGTGCCCTTCCTGACCCCACATGAAGTTCACAGCAGATATTTTTACTTTGTACCCTAGGAGAGAAATATACAAAAGCATTCAAGGCATTTCCATAAAATATCATTCTAAAGAAACTGTCAAAAAGTAAAATAAAGCATCACATTATGGTATAGGTTAACTTTAAAAAGAGATAGAATAAATATAATTTAAGGTTTTACAAGCAAAACATCAGCCACTACTCATCTCAAAGAATAAATGAGTATCTGACATTCTTATTAGGACAACATAGATTATTATTTATGCATGGCCATCAGTTTCTGTCTACAGCATACTTAGTGGATAGCATGTCAGACATCACTGAGAGGTTTGTTATCCAACACATGAAGAGGTTATTTACTTTATTTATTTATTAAATTTATATGCTGTGCATCTCACTATCAACTGACTCTGAGTTACAACATGATTAAAATGACAATGTAAGAGATTAAAATAAATTAATAAAAATTAGCTAAGGAAGAAACCAATATACAATGAGTTGGAGGTGGGGTCTTCTTTTTAATCCATGAACCACCTCCAATGTGGAACACTCCAATCAGTACCCCAGGCCAACCAGCCGAGACAGGTTTTATGGCTTTTATGGAAGGCCAAGAGGGTGGGGGAAAATCTCACCATTATTCTTGAAGGTAGGAGCCACAGCAAAAAAAAGGTTCTTACTTACTTTCAGCCTTTTTTCAATAAGCTGAGTGCCAGCAACATACTTAGCCTAATATATGATAGCATCTGTCTATATGGACACACTTACATGTATGCAAGCATTCTCCTTCAGGAAAAACACATGTGCTAATTAGAGGTCTTTCTATGAAAGGCAGGGTAAGAGAACTGTTTTCCGTTTAGTTACTTATCTGCAGAGATAAACTTGTTGAGGGCCACAAACCGGAGGGTCCCTATAGCATCATTGCTTTATATCAGGGTTCTTCAACCCCCACCCCAAAGACACCAGTACTGGTCCTTGGCCTGTTAGGAACAGGGCTGCATAGCTGGAAGTGAGCAGCAGGCAAGCAAGTAAAGCTCAAGGTAAACCGCACCAAACTTGATTGCAGGCAATACGACTTCAGCCACAGAGTGGTCAATGTCTGGAATACTCTTCCTGACTCTGTGGATTCTTCCCCAAACCCCCAAAACTTTAACCTTAGACTGTCTACTATTGGCCTCACCGCTTTCCTAAGAGGTCTGTAGGGGGCGTGCATAAGCGCACCAACATGCCTACCGTCCCTGTCCTATTGTTTCTTTTATTTTTCTCATATGTACCCATTTCATGTATTCATAACTATGTTTATGCTTATACCTGTTATCTTATAATCGCTTGACAAAATAAAATAACATTTGCAGCTGCTAACATCACCATCTTAGCACCACTTCAGATCCTCAGGGTTTAGCTTCTCATAGAAGTGTGAACCTCACTGCAAACCACATGTGAAATACCTGGGTTGTGCTCTCCTCTTCCCCCCATGGTCTGTGGAAAAATTATTTTCCATGAAACTGATCTCTGGTGCCAAAAAGGTTAAAAACAGGTGCTTTATACCTCTTAGCTTTTCTAATGTTTTTTCCTCTCAGTAAGTTTCTCTTTTTCCTGACACAGTAGGCTTCCGGAAAAGAGAACGATTGTGTTGCCAGAGGCTTAAATTGGTTGCTTACAAGGAACTTTCAAAACTAGTCTAATACCTACATAAAATAGATAGCGAACAGCATATATAGCCTTAGGGTTACAAATTGCCTATCTCTCCTACACTTCTTTTGTAGTAGTAATGCTGTATGTGTGGTCGTCTCAGATAGAGATTCTTTTTTAAACTTCTGAGGAACTTTTTAAGGCAAAGTAAGTTTACTATACCTAAAAAAAAATTATGTTGCTGGAGTTAGCTTTTCTGCCAAATTTCAACTGCATAACTGGAGGTGCTCTTGTTTGTGGTTTAGCATGCTATATGAATGCAGTCACTGCAGTTTTAAATTATGGTTTGGTGTATTGTGTAAACCTAGCTAATGGTAATTTGTTCAAGTAACAGTGGAAAAGAGCAACTTGAACACAATCGATGGCTGATGAAAATATGTATTCGCAGCAGTGGTGTATTAACCATTAAGCAGACTATATATAGCCTTAGGGTTACAAATTGTCTATCTCTCCTACACTTCTTTTGTAGTAGTAATACCATATATGTGGTTGTCTCAGATAGAGATTTTTTTAAAAAACTTCTGAGGAACTTTTACAATTCTCCCTTCTAATCAGTGGTGGGATTCAAATTTTTTTACTACCAGTTCTGTGGGTGTGGCTTGGTGGGCGTGGCAAGGGAAGGATACTGTAAAATCTCCAGTCAGAGGTGGTATTTGCCGGTTCTCCGAACTACTCAAAATTTCTGCTACTGGTTCTCCAGAACTGGTCAGAACCTGCTGAATGCCACCTCTGCTTCTAATGCTTCCTGATTAACCATGCAACCTTATTTTGAAATTGGCAAAGAAATTGACAAAGTCAGATAAAGAACTACAAAGAATGGTCATAAAAGCTGTTTTGAGGGATTCTGATTTTTTTAAAAAGTAAAAATAAAAAACAAGCAAAGAAAATTTAGAGGAAAAAATCTGGGTCATGGGTCAAGAAATCACCCAGGACCACAGAATTTCTGTTGTTCGTTGTTTCTGAGAGTGGAACTTTATATATCAATGGTATGTTCACAATTAGCAGAAAGCTAAAGAAGTTACATTTTTGTTTTATGCCCCACCATCTCAGCATCTTCCACAGATAATAGAGAAGCGCATATGGATGAAGGTGTTTCTGGTTTGCTTTAGCATTGTTTTCCCATCTCTTTACAGGATGTAAAGGACGCATAGCCTGTGGATACATGAGAGGCTACTGTAGTAAATACTGTTATAGGCATTATATCTGCTATTCCTATGACTGTGGCACACAAAGTCTCCAGTGCTCTGTGGTTGGTAGTAAAGTCTAAAACTTCCAATATTTTTTTTTAATGGAAAGTAGTTTTATATACATTATGAATAACCATTAGATCTATTAAGGAATTCAAGGCTTAAAAACAGTCCTAGATTTCATTAACAGAGGGATAGAATCAAGACTGCATGAAGTATTAGTACCACTTTATAATGCCTTGGTAAGATCACGCTTGGAATGTTGCATCCACTTTTGATCACCACAATATAAAAAAGATGTCGAGAGTCTAGAAAGAGTGCAGAGAAGAGCAACAAAGATGATTGGGGGACTGGAGGCTAAAACATGTGAAGAATGGTTGCAGGCATTGGATATGTCTGGTTTAATGAAAAGAAGGACTAGGGGTGACATGATAGCATAATAGCAATATCTAACGGTCTGCCACAAAGAAGAGGGGTCAACCTATTCTCCAAAACACCTGAAGGCAAGACAAGAAGCAATAGAATTGAGAAGCAATCAGAATCGAGAAGCAACCCAGAAATAAGGAAACATTTCCTGACAGTGAGAACAATTAACCAGTGGGAACAACTTGTGGATCCTCCGACACTGGAGGTTGTCAAGAAGAGATTGGACAACAGTTTGTCTGAGATGGTAGAGGGTTTCCTGCCTGAGCAACGGGTTGGACTAGAAGTTCTCCAAGGTCCTTTCAACTCTGTTATTCTGCTATAAAAGAATTTTGTGGTCCCAAAACATTGTAAATGTTGTACCCATTAAAGTAGGGATTAGCAACTTTTTGGTGACAGAGACCACATTTACTTTAGGAGGAGGGAGAGCTCTACTGTGAGCAAAGCAATTGTCCAAGAAGACAGAACTGCACGGTATGTGTACATTTCTCTTTTTTTCTGATCTGACATGGTTTTTTTGTACTCAGAAGCCTGCTGGATTGCAATGGCTTGTCAGCCCCAGGAAGCAATCAAGTACTGTAAACACTCTTTAATATTTTGGTTTATTTATGGATTCACAGGGAATGCTAAACATGGCACCTCTATCTTGCTGTTCCAAACTTTTGTCAGGAAAAAAAAATCTAGTTAAGGGACTTGGGAATGAGACTTGGTTTTGGGGTTTGGAGAATTGCCACCTCTGCTTTTGAATCTGGTCCCAGACAGATTCAGTGCATAATCTGGGGGTTCTCCTGTATTCACAACTCCTGCTCAAGGAGCAGGTGGCAGTCATGTCCAGGAGGGCCTTTGTACAACTGTGGGTTACATATCAATTATACCCTTTCCTGGATTAACACATTGGAAAGGGTGTAATTGGCGCCCTTTCTCTGCTCACAGTCACTCATGTCCTAGTCTTGACTATTGCAACCCACTCTACATGGGGCTGCCATTGAAAAGCATCTGGAAGCTCCAATTGGTTCAGAATGTAGCAGTCTAGTATACACTTCTGAATCTCCTAATGGTCTCCTATTCATAGAATAACAAGATTCAACCCTTCTTAGCTTTTCTGAGATTGGCCAAGGTTAGCTAAATGCTGCCATCTGCTGAGTCTAGGCCTAGCACTGCTGCTATTTGTAGTAATCTATAATTAATCATGCAATTAATGTTATATGCAGATCTCATTAATAATCCTAGAAGTTGTCAATCCAGAGCAAGGCAACCCATCTGAAGTCTTCTTGAAGGCACTGGAGTCCTTATTATTATAAGTTGCTGCAACAAAGAAGCCTTTGCCTTATCTAACAAGATTTTTCTCTATGTGCTTGATTGTCAGTATCTCCTTTCAATGAGTTCAATCTCCAAGCAAATATATGCTGTTAAACTAAGGAATTTTGAGATGTGCAAAATGTTCGGTTGTGGAAGTTTCAACCCAAGAACATAGCTATTCTAATCACTGACCATTCTGAGGCCAAGCTAATTGCAGTACATTCAGAATAGCTTGCAATATTCATTTAACAAAACACTTTACATCTCTCTGGTTCTTGTAATCAGATGGTCTCTTATAAGAAATTTAAAAATCATAGTTTGACATGCGATCTTTGGAATGTTTTCCACATTCAGTAAATACATAATGCTTTCTCTGACTTTTAAGCAGTGGCATCAAAACAAGACATCTAATTTAATTTGCCATGCAAAAGGATTTGGGGAGGAGAATATACAAATCCAAAGAATCTTTTCCACCCAGAAATGGACTTTCCCTCTTTTTTATCCCAATATATATATGGGAAGAGAAATAAAATTGAGATAGCTGGAGGAGGCCATAATAGGTTGGCTTGAACCTTCAGTAACAGTAAACTACAAAATTGTATGATTTATCAACTAGTTCTAGCTAGAAATCTCTGCAGACCCAGAACCTTACTTCACTTCCCCAATGATATATTTTTTCATGAAGCCTCTTCATTTCCCTACCCCATACATACCTGGATCAGCCATGACAGTGACAACCAAGAGCATGACAACCACAGCAAGGTAAAGAACCTTCATGATGGGAAAGGGCTGCTTTGGTCTCCAAAACTCTGAGAAACAGAAGCAACTCGATGAGCTGAATACTCAATGATGGTTGCAGTCAGGATCTGGTACCTTTATAGGGAACTTGTGTGTGTGTGTATGAACCTATGTAAATAGTTGTTTAGTTACTTGTATGCGTCATCTTATGTAATTATCATCAGCTTACGTAAAGTATGCCTTGTTTGTCAATATTTTTCTTACTGTTTACTGCTTCCAACAATGCATGCTAGCTGAATTTTCAATAGGCATTGTTGTCTTCTCTCATTGTATGTTGCCATTTTTTGTGTGTGTGATAGCTCTGTTTGGCTGTCCCCAGCCAACTGTGGACATAAGAATCAACTTCTTGATCCCAGAAACCAGTGTTGGATTGCCAAGTCAGAGCCAATGAAGGAGTAGAAACTTCCTCTCATCCTGCTTTAGACTGAGAAATGTGAATGTGCACACCATGAAGGCCAAACAACAACTACTGGCCTTTCACCATGGCCATTTTCTCAAACATACTTAATGGAAGTGAAAAAGCAGGCCTAAAGACACTAATGCTTCTGAGGAACATCTGCGGTATGATGCCAGTTTGTTCATTTAATGTTACAGATGTACAGGACATTTTTTTCAAAGGAGAAGAAGAGAAATGGTCCACTGCCACACTTCATGACATTTGAGGCAGAGGAAAAGCCAAAGATTTCCCATATTTTGGGGCATTTTAAATTACATTTTCTTTCTTCCATTTAATTGTGTCTCATTCTTGGAGACTGCCTGGATGTGGGGTTTTTTTGACAAGGTTTGTTCAAAGTAGTTTGCTATTGTCTCTTTCCTAGATCTGAGAGACAGTGACTGGCCCAAGGTAATCTAGCTGGTTTTGTGCCCAAGGCAGTAGAACTCACAATCTCCTGGTCTCCAGCCTGATGCCTTAATCTCTACCCCAGTCATCCCCAATCTTTTGGATACCAGGGACTGGTTCCAAGGAGAAAGGTTTTTCCATGGACTGGATGGGGCATGGTTTGTGTGCTTCCTGCATCCTGTGGATGGGGCTTTGCTTGTTTGCCCAGACTGGATGCTGGCATGCCATGGACCAGTGCCAGCCCCCAGACCGAGGATTGGGGACCCCTGCTCTATACCAAACTGGCCCTCAAATATTATTATACACAATTATTCAAAAAAGTATTACAAATAATTATATGCAATTATACAAAGCATTATTTATACAGTATTTATGTATACATTATAGCATACTTTTGAGGATCAGGTCTGCTTAAAACAATGCCAGTGCCATTTTTATGTGCTTTTTTATTAGAACTCGCAGATAATCTGTCTTTTAAGCTATCAGAGTAGTGTTATCAGTATAGCAAAGGTTATCGATATACAGGTAATTCTTGACTTACAACCACAAGTGGGACTAGCATTTCAGTCTAAATCATAAGTTGGTCATAAGTTGAGGTACAATGTAACTAGACTTGATTTTACAACCATTTTTATGACCGATATTAAGCAAGTCATCATGGTTATTAAACAAACCGCACGGTTGTAAGTGCAAACACATTTTATCCAATGGACATTTTTGCTGTGGTTTTTTTGCTAGAGAACAGCAAAAAAGACACAAAACATGATTGTGTGACCACAGAATGCTACAACAGGTCATAAATGTGAGCCAGTTGCCAAGTATCCAAAATATGATCATGTAACACGACAGGTGGTACAGCAGTTGTAACTTGAGGACGGACTGTAAGTAACCATTTTTCGAAGTCCATCATAACTTTGAATGGTCATTAAGCCACTGGTTGTAAGTCAAAACTACCTGTATATGCTGAATAAATAAGGAAAGAGCATACTGCCTTGTCCCACTTCTTTGCCAACCTGGAGCCTTTCAGTTTTGTCATATTCTCTGTATACAATGATTTCCTGACTTCTATATAGATTTCTCATAAGGACAAAGAGATGTTCTAGGATTCCAATTTTTGTAGGTACATTCCACAGTTTGATGTGATCACCATAACTAAAGGCCTTTCTGTCATCAATTAACTATGTACTGACAATTTGTTTTGCTTTCTCAATTATTTAGCATGCATCAGCAATAATGTCTCATATTCTTCAGACTTTTTAAAGGCAGCTTGAACATTTGGCTTCTCTTTTTCCGCATAGGCTTTACTCTCCATTTGATGACCCTAAACTTTAGATTCTTGGCTCAAACTGGAAAACTTTTCAAGCTTTCAAATATTTGGGGAGAGTGAAACTCTCAGATACATAAAATTCCCAGTGTAGAATTGGTAAGCACAAGATCCTTCAGATGGGATTCAGAAGTTCATCTTGAAGCAGCTATACTCAGCCATGCTTAGGCATTTGGCTCCACTGCTGTGTGCCAAAGATGCAGCAATCCTTTGTGGGCCTCAGAAGAAGTCTGCAGAGCTTGGTGGAATTCTGCAAAGAAGAAGGTCTTACATTCTAAGACCAAAGTTATGATTTTGTCAGGAAAACCTAGTCACCACAAATATCAAGGGCACCACAACATATCATAAAAACCATTTTGACTGATTATGACCCATCTGTCAACTCGTAAAGCATTCCTGGACTCCTTTGCCCTAGGGAGGATGGAGGGGGGGGGAAGACCTGAAGCAGCAGCAAGGCAATCAAAACCAGTTGTATTCAGCTCTTAGCTATTACATAGGCAGATTTTATAACCATGTGGGGTGTTTGGTTTTTTTTAATTAAAATATAAAAGTTGTCTTCACATATGAAGAATTGTTTTAGGTGGGCAGTTGGGAATGACCTTCATACCTTGGGTGACACTGCTGGTAGAATATATACTCTTGGCATAGACTCTCAACATTCTTTACTCATCCCTCTCAGGAACAATCCCCCACCGCAATGAGGCAGCGGAGCAAGATTTGAGGGGGAAATGCAGGCATACTCCTGACAAAAACCCAATAAGGGTGAAGTGGACAATTTCCTACTCACAGAATAGAACCATCACAAATAGAGTTGCTAAGTTTCCATCAGCAGTAATCCTCTAAAAAGGTATAAAATGTTCTAATCTGAAAATGATTAAATCATGAAATGTTCTTTTTTAATGGTATTCCTTATTTATTTCTATTTTATCTTCGGGTTTACACTGTTTTACTGCATTTTATTCAGTTCTCCCCTTTCTCAAGTTTCATGTCTTATTTTTCTAGGTTTCAAATGACCAACATTGTCTTCGTTGTATTTGGCCATTGTTTTTGATTGTTGCTTATTGTTTTTTTTTTATTTAAGTGATCACAGGTCTAATTAAATAAATTTGAGGTCAGCAGGGATCTTTGCCTTATTTCAAGTTGAATTCTCTGTCTGCCTCACCATGTGGGGTTTATTTTGTTCCCAGCTTAATATCAGACTGAACCTTCCTATTCCAGGAAACAATTACTTAATTTTTTCCTGCATAATCTAATAGGACACTGCCATGGAGGGATGGGGAGAGGGGAGCATGAAAAAAACAGCCCTTGAGCAACCCTTCTCAGAAAAGCAAGGTCACAAACTTTCAAGAGATGGGTCTACTTTTTGGTTGGGTCTATGAAAGTTATGACAATCTCAATTCCTTGGGATTCTGGCTTGAAGAATGCACCAGCTATGCCTTTCACCAGACATTGAATAATCAACACCCTGAAAATATTGGCATTCAACCCCAGAAGACAAGTTTTCAGCAAATTGCTTTGTACACACAATGGAGGCCCCAATCCAGAAGCCCTTCTTTTTCCTGATACAGCATGGGCTTTATCTACTGGTGACTGCTCCCTAGAGCTGTAAAGAGTTTCTTTTGGACTCTACCTGCCTAGAATGCTTTCTGAGCCCAGACAAACCTATCTGCAAAATTAAAAAGTAGAAAGAGAAGATGGAGGAAAGGAGACTGCTTACCTAGCTGCTTTCTACTCCAGAGGGAACTGCTAGATGGATTGAGTTATTTGTCTCACTTCAATGAAGCTGAAAGAGTCATGGCTCAGCACAGCAACTTGGTCAGAGGAGAGAAATCCACTGAGACACTCAACCCAATTACAATCATGCTATGCATGAAGGTTGATTTTCCTTGGGTTTGAAATAAATTGGTGATCTGTCTAGTGATCGACTAGAACTAAAATCACTCTCAAGATTAATGAGAAGAGATGATTTTTAAATCTTTTGTTAATCCTGTGTTAATTATTATAGAGTTACTTTAAAAAACATTTTATCAACATGTATTCACTGTTGGCATCTCCAAGCAGTCAATAATAGTCTAGGAAAGTTTTTCAGTTAGGAATAGACAATGTTATTTAGCTAACATAAGAATCACAACACATTGAGTTTCTACATTATTTTTAATTACTAGATCTGATTAGATCTTCTTAATTCTAGAAGATCTAGGGCAAATATTCACTGGAATCTAGGTTTAACAGATAGTCAGAAAAAGGTGAACACATCCTTTTTTTTCTAATCATGTCCTTTATTTCAGGGGTCCACAATCTCTGGGCCACAGCCAGTGGTGGTATTCTACTGGTTCGGCCCACTTCTGCCAAGCCGGTAGTGGCTATGAGCACTGAACCGGTTCTCTCCACCGCTGTGCTGTTGGGACCACCGACCTGCCCGGACTCCCATACTCACCTTTATCCTCTGAATTTGAAGTGCAGCTGCTTTGTGTGGCACAGCAGAGTGTTGCGCGGCAGCTGCTGAAGTGACCAGGAGAGTGCAGGCTTGCAGGAGGTGAATTAGAATGCCTCTGCACCTGAGCAAAGTGTGAATTTGGTGCGCGTGCACCTGCAAAGTGTGTGCACATGTGCAAAACCCACCCACCAAGCCACGCCCATAACCAGGCCACATGAGTAGCTGGCTGGTATGAGTGCATATATATATTTTGGTCTATTTTTGCCAATTTTTCACTGTTGATGTCAAGAAAAAACATACAGTTAATGTGTCTTCCTTTTCCCTCATTTGCTCTCTTGTCTGAGTCCTTCTTTGCCTGTTTGGATATTTGGTAACTCTGTTTGAGTCTTCATTCTTCTATCTTTCTTTTTCTTAGTACTTTCTGCATCATCCACCACAAAATGGAGAATATGGTGAAGCAAAACATTGATAGAGCTCATGGAATTGGATTTTAACTATATATATTTTTACAACTTTCCATCTGTTTATTATTTTTTTTTGTGGGGGTGCAGTACTTTGAATGGGGAGATATCTCTATGTATGGGGCTCAAGGACATGCTAGCATTACTCTCCTCAAGTTGGTCCTATTTCATGTACAATTGAAACAACTTCAGATCTTTTTCTTTTCACTTTTATCATGCAGAAAGAGGATTAAACAAAATGAAGATGATGGCCACAACCATACAATCAAAACACCATCCTCTTCTACATACTTCATATGGGATTTTATCACGGCTGCCATATTGTCTTTTTTGCACCCTGTACCTGTCCCAGGTCAAATTTTTGAATGCAAGTCCCTTTGGGCAGGAAACTCTTGTTTTGTAGAATAGAATAGAATAGAATAGAATAGAATAGAATAGAATAGAATAGAATAGAATAGAATAGAATAGAATAGAATAGAATAGAATACTTTATTGGCCAAGTGTGATTGGACACACTTCCACTGTGGTATGTATGTACCTTTATTACTTCATTAGTGACCCAAGGCAGCAAATATACAGTATATCATACTCCTTCCTCCTCCTGTTTTTCCTGCAACAACAACCCTGGTGGGTAATTGGGTTGAGACATGCTTAAGGCAAGACTAGAATTCACAGTCTCCTGGTTCCTAGACCAGCACTTTAACTACTAAACCAAACTGTTCTTGCTTTGTCTGCCTGTGTATAACTCATAAGATACCTGTGTGTAAAAATAAATATATAAAAACAGATTTTGCACAAAACTAATGTTTAAAAAAGCAAAAAAGGATAAAAGTGGACATCTTTTAAAAGAAACAAACAGCAGAAATTCACTTTTAGAAAATGCACAAGGAACATGTAAGAAGGTACAGAAGTTTTGTAAGCCAGAAGCCTGCTGAAAATAAAAAATGTTTTTAATGTAGCTATTTTAAGGCTATTCGGAAAGGGAAGATGGAAAAACTGGTTTACGCAACATGGGAAACAACCTTTGCGATTAATCCTATGCAGCAATTGAATACAGATCATGGATTCAGATTTCAGATTAACAGAGTTGGAAGGGACCTTGTAGGTCATCTAGTCCAACCAAGCAGGAGACTCTACACCATTTGATACTGGGTGAGTCCCAAAGCATCAGTTTGAAACTTGATTGGTCATGAGTTTATATGTTTAAATCCTATGGCTAACTCTCTCTGTTTTCTGGCCTCTGAACAGACAACAACACAGCTACACAGGCTAAGAAAACAAGCTCTGGACTCTTCATTCTCTGAGCAGGTGTATTAGGGTGGAGTGACATTCAAAAGATTTAGGAGCAAACTTCGTCTGGCGGAAGTTGGATTCTTTTTGTTCTCTTCTATGCCTGTCCTGTACTTTGCGCAAAAGCTTAATCTAGGGCTGGTTCTTTCATTTAAACACTTTTTCACCTGAACTGACTCATGCAGCCCAAGCAATTCTCACCCATGAAGTTTTTTGCAGTTCTTGTCCTTCTGGCCATCTTCCCACTCTCTATTGTTCTAGCAAGTAAAAGGCAACCAGGTAAGAACAATTCTGTTTTTTCTCTTATGTTCGTGTTGGACAATTCGGCTTGTGAGCTGAGTTTTTTTTGTTTTTTTTTAAGACAAAACTTTCATGTTTGAAAGAGAATTTGATGGTAATTCTTTTGGAGTGCCTGAGTAGAACAGAGAATTAAAGGCTGTGTCTGGATAATTTCAAGCCAAAAGGCACAGTTAACAAATGCCTGCATATCACTATTGTATTCACAGTTGTTCAAGACTTTTTAATCAGAGCCTTATACTTATTATGTTATCAGAACCTGGAACAACTGCAATTTTGGTTTAAGAGAAATCAGAATTTGTTCCTAAGGTATATTACAGGTTTATAGTTCAGAAGATCTGTGGAAGGAAAAACTTACAGAACAGATAGATATGCTTGTCCTGGAAAAGAAAAGACTAAAGGGAGATATGATAGCTCCCTTCAAATATCTGAAAGTCTGCCATAACAGGGCTGAATTGTTCAGGGCTATTCCAAAAGATAAAGTAAGAAACAGTAAGTGAAAATTAGAGGAAGCAGATTTCTTCTGAACTTCAGGAAAATTTTCCTAGTGTAAGAGCTATCAAAAATGGAATAGATTTCTTTAAAATGTTGTAGTTTCTCCTTTGGTACAAAAATTTAAACAGATGAAGGACGACTGTTTGTTAGAGATGCCGAAGTAGTGGTTTCAGCACCAGGCAAGGGGTTTGACTAGATTATCTCCAAGACCTTCACATTCGTTGATTTAATGATTTCAGAAAGTGAAAATGGAGGTGACTCCAGCTTCAAAAAACCTCAGCTCCCTTGAATATTTCCATAAAAACTACATATGAAACATAAAACAGTATACATTACTGTTAGGGATAACATTGGTTACCTAACTTAGTTTGGGTAAAATAATATATAAACTATGTTAGTGAGTTTAAGTGTATGTATCACTTTAAACTGTAAACCAAGTATTTTGGGTGCAGTTGTAGAATCACCATAAGAGGGAGCAAGAGAGCTCACTGTTTGCCGGCTTTTACTGGAATGCTGACAATGATGGATTGATGGTGATAACTGCGTGTTTGCTGAGAGAAGAAAAAGGGGTTTGATTTTACTTCATATCTCTGACTGCAAAGAGATATATCACTGGACTGATTGATTGTAAGTTTAATGAACTATTTTTCGACACTGGACTTTGCAAACTGAATAACCCGGAATGACTGAACTTAGTGTATGACATATGGACCGTTTGACTATGCTATAACTCTTGCTGGAATAAAAAACTATTTAACTTGCACAGTGTATCTGTCTTACTGAGTGTAAGCTACTACAACGTTTTTGTCTCACATATCTGCCTGTCTGCTAGACTGCCGTTGCACATTCTGCTAGGGTGTATATCCCTAACAATTACATTTGTCAATTGGGCCTTTCACTTAGTATAACGGCTGAACATAGCTAGAGATTTAAGTGGTACTTTGGTACTCATTGTTAATTGGTTCCAGATGGTGCAATGAATACTAAAATCAATGAATATCAAACATTTTTCCCCATAAGGAATAATGTAGTGAGTCAAAAGACAAATGACAAGTTCTGGTTTGTGCATTGAGTACCAAACAAACAATGAATACTGGGTCAAAAATTTTCATGTCAATATGTTTTGAGTACCAAATTCGAAGAGTTTCAAAGCACTTGAGTACCAAGGTACCACTGTATAATGTTCCAGCCCATGGAAACCAGAGACTATATAGCACCACCAACTAAATCAAAACTGATAAATCTTCTCAGTGATGTCTGCAACAAACCACGACAATGCTAAAATAATGATATGCAATGATGTTGTCATGGTATTTATTTCCTTATTTGATTCAATTTGTATGGCTGCCCATTTCACACAAGGTGACACTGGGTGGCGTAATTGCCTAAAGTCTAGCAAGTTCATACATTACAACCGTTCCACAGTGCAGTCATTATACACAAGTCATTATCTGTTCTGAGATTTTTGCCTGTTCCCAGTGGACACCCACAGATTGTGTGTCATTATTACAATGCAAAATCCCTGCTGGATTAAGCTAAGCCTCATATATCTGCTTTTACAGCTTCAAGAGGTTAGAAACTGGAACAGAACCCAAGAAGGAACATATCAAGGTCCAGCATAGATATAGATGACCTGGTACTTATGATAAATGTGCTCGTGGCCCAGGGCCATATTTTAGTGGTCACCCAGCTTCCTGTCCTATTTGACTATGGGATTGCCATTTGAATTTAATTAATACCATTTAATTAGAAATAGCTGGGAAGCTGACATGGTGCAATCAAAGAAATAGTCTTCATCATAACTGTAGTTTCTAAAAATACTTCAAGGCCACACACAGGTGCATTATTATTCAATTCAGTTTATTACAGTCATACTTCAGAGACCAGAACAAATATAAACACTCAGTAAATACACCATCAAAAATTCTAGTATGAAATAATAAATAACAACTAAAATCTATGATAAAATCCAATCTGTCAATTATACATGGTCTAATTATACTAAAATTACAATCCATAAACTATGTGGCCCGTAGTCATTTTAATACTAAAAGGGAAAGAAATAAGCAGTGCAATGAGTTTGCCACATTTGTTGTATAAATACCTATGGTGGACTAGACACGTATTTCTGATGAATTCCCAGTGCTGCTATGCAGAATCTGGCCACCTGCACTTAGTTATGGACTGTTCATTACTAGAAAATAAAGATAGCTGAGTAGTTGCAGGTTAGTAATTTTTTGTGCCTGTTTTTCTGTAAGCTGGGATGCTAAGGAGCATCCAGGAAGTGGGCAACAGGGCTGCTGGGAAGCAGCAGTGGGGTTGCCTCATTTTTCCACAGCCATGCTAGGAATGAACGCATCCTCATGACAACTGTCATAAACATCCCCAGAATAAGATCTCAAATTTGCTTACATTATCTAGTCCATTCTAATGACAAATCCAAATCAAGCAAGGATGTAACACAGCGATCTGGCATTTACAAAAAAAAACCAAAAACCCTCAATCTTCAAAGGTAAAGATCATCTGGAGTGGGAATTGATTTTATCCTTGGGATTAGTTGCTGCATCCTGGATTTGCAAACTGTACGTATCCTTGAAGTACCAGCCTTCCAGGATATAATGAACCCACAGCCAGGATGACACAGAAGTATCTTCACTCCTGTCCCAATAACTGTGCCTTAAAGTACAAAGTAATGTCAAGAACATTTTCCAGATGCAACCGGACTTCAGATACACAGACCTGCATCTTGCAAGAGGGTATTTGCAAGGCCAGGTACATTGAGATCACGGCCCTGCTAGAACTGGATCTTGGGAGCTGCAAAAATGGGGAACAGAGATATTGTTGCCCTCAGAAATTGATAAGGAAAATAGCAACTTACGCACAGTATATCTTGTCCCTATAGTGAAGCAAAGCCAAAATAGACCCTTGTATCACCCCTACTAGACAATTCATGATGCTACTTAATTGTGATGATCACATTTTACTAAATTGCAAGTGCCTCTTTTAAGAAATGTAAGATTATGTCCCAAACATTTCCTGATGTCAGAAGTCATATCTAATGAAGAAGCGCCAATATTTAATTCAGATCAGTTATGAAGTAATAGAAGCTCTATTCTTCTATCAACTCTGAAAAAAATAAGACAAGAAAGGAGGTAGGAGCAATGTCCTAATATTATTTGCCTTTTTAGCTGGCATAAAACTAATATAGATCTATTATTTATCTAGAATCATGTGGGGAATACAGATAGTCCTCATTTAACAACACTAATTGGGACCAAAAACTCATTGTTAAGCAACATGGTCATACCATTTAGCAATAGCAGATTCGGCTGTCCTGGTGTACTGTTATTAAGAATGAATTATTAATAACACAGGTCATTAAGTGAGGACCTATTGTAACTATCTCTGCCTTCTTGCTTGCTTCCCAATTGACTTTGTTTTCATGAGGCCTGCAGGAAAAGGTTGTAAATCACAATCGTGTGACTACAGGGAAGCTGCAACACCTGTTGTATTAACAGAGGGATACAATCAAGATCAAGGGAGGTACTAATACCACTCTATAAAGCCTTAGTAAGACCACACCTAGAGTACAGCATCCAGTTTTGGTCACCACATTATAAAAAAGATGTTGAGACTCTAGAAAAAGTACAGAGAAGAGCAAACAGGATGATTAGGGGACTGGAGACTAAAACATACGATGAACAGTTGCAGGAACTGGGTTTGGCTAGTCTAGTAAAGAGAAGGACCAGGAGAGACATGATAGCAGTCTTCCAATATTTGAGGGGCTGCCACAGGAAGGAAGGGGTCAAGCTATTTTCTAAAGCGCCTGTAGGCCAGACAAGGAATAATGGATGGAAACCGAACAAGGAGAGATTTAACCTGGAAATAAGGAGAAACCTTCTGACAGTGAGAACAATCAACCAATAGAACAGCTTGCCCTTCGAAGTTGTGGGAGCGCCATCACTTGAGACTTTCAAGAATAGATTGGACTGCCATTTGTCAGAAATGGTGTAGGGTCTCCCGCTTGGGTGGGTGGGGGGTTGGACTAGATAACCTACAAGGTCCCTTCCAACTCTGATTATCTATTATATGTTATCTATTATCTGCAAGGTTCAGTTGTAACTACCATTTGTTCAGTGCTGTTATAAGTTCAAATGGTCATTGAATGAGTGGTTGTTAAATAAGGACCACCTGCATACCTAGTGTCATGCCCCTGTTGGAGTCTGAATCTGAGAAGGAAGATGAACAGCTGACAGGAAGTGGGAGTGTGGCTCCATTGGCTGTGGAGGAAACTGGGGAAAGGAAAAGTCTGGATGGGCAGAGCAGGAAAGAGGTAAAACAAGGGAGAGGGAGTTCAGAGGAAGACCCAGGCCCAACCCCTCTTCATCCTAGGGAACGCAGGGAGGAACGAAGAAGAGAACAACATGGGTTATATGGCTTATGGGGAAGGAAAGGGCCCTGATCCCCTTCATTAGCCACACCTGGGAATGAGAGTTAAAAAGAGATGCATGCTGAATGCAGCAGCTGCTGGGAGCAATTTATCTTGTGTTGACTTTAGTTATCTGTGTTCCTGGTGTCTTCCCAACTGTGTTGAGTTATTGCCATGCCTTCATGTGTTGAAGTCTTGCTCCTGTCCTACCAAACTGCCTCATTTTGCCTTGATTGGACTTACAGTTACAGTTTTTGTTGACCACGTTTTGGACTTGATTCTCTGCAGCCAAAGGCTGTTCCTGGGAGAGTTTTTCTCCAGCCAGAAGGTAACCAGGACACTGGGGGCAAAGTTGGAGCTAATAAAGGAAATCCTACTGATGATCTGACTATGTTGTCTTTCTGCCATGCCCTGGGTCATCACACCTGTTTAATTTTGCAGCAGGAGTGAAAGAGTCCATAATTGAGCTCTCATATTGTATGGCCTAAACAATAAACTCTAATCAGTGGTGGGATTCAATTTTTTTTGCTCCTGGCTCTGTGGATATGGCTTGGTGGGTGTGGCAGAGGAAGGATACTGTAAAATCTCCAGTCAGAGGTGGTATTTGGTGGTTCTCCGAACTACTCAAAATTTCTGCTACAGGTTCTCCAAAACTGTTCAGAACCTGCTGAATACCACCTCTGAATGAGTCACAATTCTGCTGAAAATCATATTGGTCAGAATTCCTGAGCACAAGCCCCCTTCTTGTGGTTTTTCCAAGTTACTGCTGAACAGCACAATAACTTGAACTACTAGAATAGAATAGATAGAATTCTTTATTGGCCAAGTGTGATTGGACACACAAGGAATTTGTTTTGGTGCAAATGTTCTCAGTGTTCATAAAAAGAAAAAGAAAAAAAAATACATTTGGCAAGAATCATAGGTATAACACTTAATAGTAGTCAAAGGGTACAAATAAGCAATCAAATCATACTAGGAAACATAATAATAAGCGATCAAATGAAATCAAATTATACTAGTAAACAGTCAATTTAAAAATCATAAGGATACAAGCAACAAAGTTACATTCATGCAGTCATAAGTGGGAGGAGATAGTGAAAGGAAGGATGAAAAGATGACACAAAACATACCTTGTGTCTGTAACAGCAGCAAACTGCCAGTATTTCTCCAAGCTTATTGCATCTGCAGATAGTTATCCTATGGTCCTGTTTCAGGTGAATCATGGTCTCTTGAATAAAAGGGGTTCTGAGAATGAGAGGAGTAATAGAAACCACAGAAGGGAATGGTCACATGGGTATGATCTGATCCAAAACCTTGACTTAAAACCTTGACAACCCCTATTTCAAGCAGTAACTAAGGCTTTAAATCAGAGGTCCCCAACTGGTGGTCTGCGAAAAAATTTGGGTGGTCCATGGCACACTTAGGTGGAGGAGCTGCTGTGGGATGACCAATGGGCCAGTCCTGTGACTAGAGGTCTGTCTGGATTATGGGACTGGCCAGGCAGTTCGTGGTGGGGCTGGAAATCTCTGCTGTAGAGGGAGGAACATGCAACTTGCAACTTTGCAGGAGGTGCAAGGGGCAGCACACCCTGTGCCAGCTGGAATGAGGTAATGTGGCTATTGCAGCAAGGGGTGGTGGTGGCACAGGCAGGCCAAGCAATGGCTGTCGGCTCTTTCTTCTTCCTACTGTGGCTTCCTGTTGGCTGACCCCACCACTGGCTGACCCCACCCCTCACCCACCCCTCCCACTCACTCCTCACCTGGCCTGAGAAGGGAAGGTTGGGGCATGGAGGATGGGAGTGAAGCTTCATTGCTTGCTGGGTCTCGTGGGTGTTTCTTCCGGCCCTTGTTGGTGCTGCACGACTGGGAGATGCACAACTTCCTCTATGCCCCAAAACACTGGATGGCCTGGTTGAGAGAGATGTGTGTGTGTGAGAGAGAGAGAGGGAGAGGGAGAGGGAGGTGAGAGAGAGAGAGAGAGCTGAGAGAGAGAAAGAGAGAGCTGAGAGAGAAAGAGAGAGATGAGAGAAAGATGAGAAAGAGAGAGAGAGATATACAGAGGGACATGAGAAAGAAAGAGATGAGAGAGAGAGATACTGAGAGACGAGAGACACAAGGGAGAGAGAGATACAGAGATGAGAGAAAGAGATACAGAGAGAGAAATGAGAGAGAAAGAGAGATCATACAGAGAGAGAAATCAGAGAGAGAGAAAAAGAGAAAAAGAGACAGAGAGAGAGAGAGAGAGAGAGAGAGAGAAAGAGAGAGAGAGAGAGAGAGAGAGAGAGGAAGAGACTGAGAGAAAGAGAGAGATGAGTGGTGTTTTGTTTTTTGTGGGAAAAGGGACCAAATGGCTCTTTGAGTGTTTTAAGGTCGCAAAAAAAGGTGGCCAAACTAAGTGCCTGAAGGACCCCATCCCGTCACTGGGAATCTAGGCGCTTCAGTGAGTGGTGCGCTGGATTCATATTAGTGGGATTTAGTGGTCCCTGAGGTCTGAAAGTTTGAGGACCCCTGCTTTAAATGGATAGTGCAGCAAACAAACAGGAATAACTCTCACCTCTGCCTGAAAATCATCCAGGTCCATCAGTCTTCTATGACAAAATGACTCAGGTTTACCATCAATGGAATGAAGCCATGATCCTTTTCAGCATCAGGACTGAGCAGTGCAAGCAGATATAAGCAAATTAACTCAAAAATAGAAGAATACATGCAATATATTTTATATTTCTGCTGTAATGAGTCTATGATTTAGCTAAAAACTTCCTTCAAAGTCTTTCAAACACAAAACACACTGCAATTAAATATTTGCAAAGTCACACCATATATTTTTGGAGAGACAGTTAAATGCATGGAAATAACTGATCCTAGTATTTCACCTCTTGACATGCCTATAAGGCATTCAAGTAAATGATGATGGTTCTTTAGGTCATACCTAAAAAGTTGGAAATTGTTTGTTATTACTGTATTAGAAAATACATTAATACTATGCAAATATCCGACTTATCTTATTGTTTGTTGAGATGTTATTTTAAGATCATGTAAACCAGAAAAAAACCACAAGCAGTCTGTGCATTGTTTTCTTGGTCTGACCCTATAATTTGTATTTTAATGCTCCCAGGAGTTTTGGGATGGAATATCATGTTTCATCAAAAGCTCTTCATACACCAACATAAGTATTTTTTGCTATATGGTGAACAAGTGATCAATTGGAAAAATGTAAAAAAAAAACAACTCTGTACAAATGCATTTCAGAATTAGGGTGACAAAACGTATTATGTTAGGTAAATTCTTAGAAAAACAAATAAAGGTTCATCGGCTTGCTTCTTTTATATATCCATTATGGCATCTTTTTCTATGTCATTCTTCTCCCCTATCATTTTGAAATCCACTTTTAGATCAGTCTCAATCTTGTCCAGAAAAACTTGCTCCTATTTCATAACATCTTTTAAACACAGTCAATTTTAAGTGTTCTCTTTTAAGTGAAATCTGTAATTCCTTCTTGTTCCTCTAGTGTCCATCCTTTAAAATCTCATCTTTTTAAGATTAAACAGGACTTCTGCTTAGGCTTCCTCAGCAACAGACTGAATCTGCGACTGTCTGTGGTTTTGGTTTGTGCTTGCCGCTGGAGGCCCCCCATCTGCCTGATTTGGGGCCGAAGCCAGGTGGTGGGAAAAGGGGAGAATGCCAGCTGAGTTGAGGGGAGCTGCATTCCCCCTCCATGGCGAGGCGTAAAACTCCTCTCCGAAGGCAGATGCAGTGATGGCCAAAATGGTCATCCCAAAAAGGAAGATCTGACCGGACAAGATCGTGCAGGAGTAGAGAGAAGAAGAGGACAGCTTGGGTGACCAGGCTAAGCAGGATTAACATCTGAATACAAGGTACCCTGGAGCTAAAATACTTAAGAGCTCTTAGGACAAATTTTTTAAAGCTGTGGCAAAGAAGTGGGGGGGAAAGATCTGAAAAAAGGGGGTGGAACTTGGACATACTAAAGAGTGCCACCTGATGTTAAAATAAATTAATGTGAACTTTTAAAAGACTTTTAAAGAATAACAAAGTAAATGAAATGTTGCTACAATCAAATAGAGCCCCTGGAAAGTGAAAGTGGAGTTTGGAACTTTGTAACAAAGAAAGAAGCAAGAAGAAACTGTTCTGGAATTGTTTAATGACTTTGGAAACTTTGGACATTGGATTATTAGTGGATATAATCAAAATTAATTCTGGGAAGCAATCTTATAGAATTTGATTGTCTAAAAGTACTGGGAAGTGTTGAAAGATGGCAGAACTTTATTTGGAACTGAAAATGGAACTAAAAAATATAAAGGAACAATTGCAAGTGAAAGGAGAATAGTTTGGTTTTGTTCTGCAAACTCTGGAAATGGCGGTCTTGGAAATGAGGATCAGCAAAAAGCTTCAGAGGAAGAAAAAGACTTGAATAAAGGAGATGCCATCTTTAATTTTAAAAAAATTGGGACAAGGTTTGAAATTCAAAAAGGGGAAAAAGGGACTTAAAAACTGGAGATTAGAGGAGGTAATTAGAAAAAGGAACAGTGTGAGAAATAAACAAAATATAAGGAAAGAGCAGAAGGGAGGATTACAGAAGGAAGCATTAAAGAGGGAGGGGGACAAAAATTGGAGTGAGAAAAAGAGGGGGGAAATAAAGGGGGAAATAAGTTACAAAAACAGAATCAGGAAATAAAGAAATATAGGAAATGAACAAGAATTAAAGGGAATAATTGGAATGACAGACGCTGAAATAATGGTTGAAATTATAACTAAAATAGAGGATTCTGCATGGTGATAAGGGATTGTATAAATATTTTAGAAATAAGAAATTATGTAGAAAACAGGAAAATATATGTAATTAAAATGGAAGGTGAAACGGGGATTGTTACTTAATGGAATGTACGGTGACAGCTAGATCAAATAAAAAATGAAAATACGTAAAATATAATTGAATTATATTAATGTATATTAAGGATTTATAAAATGTGACTGAAATGAATTATGAGAAGGATTGTAAGGGAATTAACACCAGTTTTTTCTTTAGGATGAATTTCAATTGATTAATTATTTTCTTCTGTTTTATTTCCTTTTTATTTCTTTTAAACTTAAAATTGTTTGGAAGTAATTTAAAGGGGAAGTACCATGAGGAATCTGACTAAAAAGGGATTTATGTTATAATATAATTATTAGGTGATTGAAATTATAATTTTTTAATGGGATAATTTAGAAGTAGAATATTTAATGCTATGTGAAAGGAAATCAGCCATAAGATATGAAGGTGACACACTTTAATTGGCAACTATAGGGGAAACCTTGTTTTGTAATATTTGAAATGTGGATATGGATTGAAATTGTACACAGGACAGATAAAAGTATAATTATTTAAAAAATATAAAAACCTTGAAAAGGATATGTAATAGATTTAAAAATCAATGAGAGAGTTATAAAATAAGCCTGAGGGAAGTATTTGAGGGGGGAAATTAATAAAGAATATTAAAAGTAATGATGAGATATGAAATTGAACATGAAAGATGAAAGATGAATATGTCGGTAACTGAGATTATATCTGTATGGAGATTTGAAAACCTGGAGCCAAACTGTTCACTAAAAAAAGATGTTTTATTTTTCTGTGTTTTGTGAAAATCGAAATAAAATTGTTTTTTAAAAAAGATTAAAATAAAACAAAACAAAAACATTTTCCTATGAGAAAAATAATTAACTTCATGGAAATTTAAATTCCACCACAGTAATGGGTCCCAGATTTTTTACACATTCTTTAAACTAGCAGATCTGAGATTTTTAGATTCAAAAATTGTTGTGGTATAATGCACAATGAGAAGTTCCTGATGTCCTGCCAGCTTCTCCATTGCCTTGCTCATGGGAAGCTGGAAGAGAGCATTGGTAACCTCCCTCCCTGCCTTCCCCTCCCTCCCTCCCCCTCCCTCTCTATTCCTTCCCCTCTCTTTTTCTGTATTAGTCTATTAACTACTTTAACTGCTTTAAATGTGTCTCTTGCGCATTGTTAGCCAAACTGATTTGAATAATCTAGATTGATTGGTTATTAATTCTCTATTTTTCCACCTTTGAAATGGGTAACACATATTGTATATCAGTGCCGGAAAGGGTCCAGTTTTTTGTGCTATGCCCACCTCTAGAGTTGTGCTGTTCAACAGCAACTTGGAAAACCAAAGAAGGAAGCTGGGGCTACTCAGAACTTATCTGACCAGAATGATTTTGACCACAATTATGAGTCATTGTATAAACCATTATTATCATTGATTAAGATCTTTCGGGCTTTACCAGGGGTGGGATTCTACCAGTTTGGACTGGTTTGGGCAAAATGGATATTAAAGTTACATCTTGTTTGCTGAACCAGTATTTGAACCGACCAGCTGGCTCCGCCCACCTCGCCCTTCCCCTCCCAGGGAGTCTCCATGTGGCCCATTTTCAATGGAGGTAAGTGCAGGGTCCATGCAGAGGCTCTGGGAGGGGGAAAATGGGCCTTCTGGAAGTCTGGAAATGGGACTGTTTCCAGAGTTTCAGCCTCCAGTAGGCCTCCAGAGCCTGGGGGAGGCTGTTTTTACCCTCCTGGAAGTACTGGAAGTCCAGAAATGGGCTGTTTCCAGCTTCCAATGTGCCTCCAGAGCCTGGGAGAGGACGTTTGCCCTCCCAGAGGCCCGGGGGAAACCTTCAGACCCTTGGAAAGGTGAAAAATGGCCCTTTCGGAAGTTACGGTAGGCCACGCCCACCATGGCCATGTCCACCCAACAACCGGGCAGTGAACCAGTTGCTGGGATTTTTGAATCCCACCCCTGGGCTTTACCCTTTGGACAAATATTGGATTTTGTTCAATATTCCAAGAATGTCTTTCAATGACTTTCAGACACAGAAGAGGAGATATTATCATTTGTAAAGCCAGAGTATTTTAATGAATAATTGTTTGAAAGTATTCAAACCAGCAAGGATTTTTCTCATGTTTTTAAAGCTTCCATAATTCAGATTCCATCAGACATTCATGTAGAAGATGATGGTTTTTCCATGTCTTGATCAGAAGTCTTTCCTTTAGCTGTTCCTAAAATGGTTGGAAATAATTTGAAAAATATTGGTATAGTGCAATCATTCTTTTATTTTTAATCTTTCTGCAGATAGTAACCCACAAAATATCATTCAGTGCAAACTTTGTACGTGGTTTCTACTTGGGAAGAGGGGAGGATATGAATGGATTTAATAACTCTTATTGATCAGATTGGTTTATGAAGTCAACTTGTTCCTTTTCTGCAGGCACAAATTCCTCTGGTAAATATTATGGCACATTGTCCCTCCATTCCACCCATGGTTTTAAATCCATGGGTCTCCATAGACCATTTTGCTTCCAATATTAATGTAATGGAAGTCCATGTCCTCATCATTTTTCTTCTTCCTCCAAATGTGTCCCCCTCTTATAATAGTATCATTCCTGTTAAATCAAGCCAGCAATATCTGATAATATTTCAGATTTCCTTTCCATTCATTAATGTTCCAAGTACGCTCAAACCATTGTCACAGTGCTTCCTTTCAGAGGCAATTTTTCATGGGGTGATAAATTGGTGTATGTTGTATGCCTGTGTGTATGGGTATGTTTCTCTCTATGTGTGTCATGCCCCTGGTGGAGACTGACTGTGAGGGAGAGGAGGAACAGCCGACAGGGAGTGGAAGTGTAGCTCCAGAGGTTGTGGAGGAGGCTGGGGAAGGGAAGAGGCCAGCTGAGTAGTCAGAGGAGGACCCGGGCCCATCCCTTATCTATCCTAGGGCACGCAGGGAGGAGAAGATAAGGGAGAGACGTGGCCTACTCGGGAGGAAAGGGCCTTGATCCTCTTCATGGGCTTCAGGTGTGACAACTGAATAAGAGTATGGACCTGCATACTGGCGAACACTGGAAACAAAGCATGTAAATATCTCTAGTTATAGTTCCTCTCTGAGTTTGGCATCCTTCCCAGTGTGTGTTAGACATCCTCCAGCCCTTATCTTGCCTGGTTTGTGTTGTTTTTTCCTTTCTTCAGTTCCATCAAAGATATTCGGAGCTTGGAAACAAAGTGAAGGAATAATAGGGGCTTCACCTGCTTTCTGTGACTGTGTTTGTTTTGTATCTCACCCTGGGCCATCACAATGTGCGTGTTTGTTTGGTTCTCAATGAGACTCATCTCTAGAGTCAGAAAGCTTGATGATGGGGAATGGAGGGATATTCAGTCCCAAGTCTAAAAATTGTGGGAATATTGGAATCAATATGTTTAGATTGGCAGCAAACGCTGATTTAATCGTGCAAGAAATCCATTCTTTCTTTTTTAAGTCACCTTGCTCAGTCGTAGTTAGATTCATCTCCACTCCAATCTACTCTCTTTGTTTATTCATTCTTTTAGAGAGAATCAAAAGCTAGCTTTCATATGCAGATTTCAGGCTCAGGGAACTGACTGCGGTTAAAGTACCATTTCAAATTTCTATTTTGGTACCTTTATTTTCTGTTAATCCTTTTTTATTCCATTGTTTGGTGTGCACACAAACACCAGTCATTCTGAAAATCCCTTTTGACTGAAATTCATGATAAAAGGAGGAGAAACTAGATCCATCCAATTAAAATCTTATAACTAAGGAAGTGGGATTTCTCATTTGGCTCTTCCAGGAGAGAGGAACATCTCTCTATTGAAGAATGGGTGGCTGCAAGTGATCACTCACCCCACAGTTGGAAGCCTTTCTCTTAGGGATGCTGCCCCTCCCCCCCATTCACAGAAAATCGGGTAGAAAAATGTGATAGTGGAAATCCCAGAGAGGTCCGAAAGGCTGGGTGTGTGGTGTGAATGCCCTTTCCACACACCCCTTTCCAATTCTGCAAAAGAAGTTTCATTCAGTAAAAGCATGGAGAAAGATGATTGAAGTCTCCAAATGCTCTGCATTTTTAAGGAAACCATTTCATTTGCTTTCCTCTGAGAGAAAACAAATCTGATTTAGTTATTCTTCATGGTGGACTTTGTGCTGAAATTTTCAGCTTTAACATGTATTAAAATGTGTGTGTGTGTGCATGCGTGCATGTGTGTGTGTATGTATATGTATATGAAAGTTTCAAAGAAATAAAACATTTTTCTTTTCTTATATGTAGGAATGGGCATGCCTCTGTATTTTAATTTTAAGGAATTGGATCAAAATTGCCACTAGAAAAGAAATATTAATGTCACCTTGTGAAGAATTGCACAAAGCTGCAATTCTTGTGATATCCCAGTAAAAGAGGCACCCACTCATGCAGTGAATTTGTCTAAATTGGAGAGGCTTTCTCTGATGTCTGAAGGGACAGGAGTTAAATGTGCATGGAAGGCAATGCTCATCTGGTGGACACACAGACTTGTCTAGTGTAGTCCAATAGATGCTTCCGTTACAAGGACGTTGCGGAGGCTGCTCCAAGAAAGTGGAGCTTATTTTAGCCATTTGCCTGATGAATTTGATTCTGAGGAGGTATAAGTTTATGAGGAGAACTGGCATGGACAGAACATGGAAAGATTTGTCCAATCCTAATCATGAGTCAAAATGAAATAAATGCTATGAATATTTCAGTTTCTGCATTTTACCTTAGGCAGCAATTCACGTTGGCATGACAAAGTCCTATCACTTGGTGATTAGCAGGACATTGTGCTTTGCAGACTCCTTTAATTTTACCGCATTCTCTAGCATTTCTTACATCTGGTGCATTCTCTGGAGATGGAAGAGAAAGAGAAACTATCATACACCAAAGCCCTTTTCAGAATTTGTAGATCTGTATTCCTAGGAAAAGTGTACAGGTAAATTTCTGTTGCTAAGTGAGACAGTTGTCAAATGAATTTTATGTTCTTTCTTGCCACAGTTGTTAAGTGATAAGATTAAGTGAACCTGGCTTCCCCATGGTCTTTGCTTGCCAGAAGGTTGCAAAAGATGTTCATGTGACTCCAGGACACTGCAACCATCATAAATATGAGTCAGTTGCAGAGCATCAGAATTATGATCACGAGGATTCTGCAAAAATTATCAGTTTTAGGAAGAACACTTATAAAAAAGAGCCCCTTAGGGAAAAAAATGGAGATTTTTTTTTTTGTAGACAAAACTTTAATCAGAACTTAGTTTATTCAGATGGAAATTTAAGGAGTTTGGCTATTTATTTACTTTCTGGTTTAAATGATTTGGGTATTGCTTCCCAGTCTTGAAAAGTTTACAGAAAATTTCCAAGAAGGTACTAGATCAAAGCAGTTTATGAAAGCAATCCTAGAATACTAAATCAAGTATGCAAAATAACATTTCTGACTGCTTGTTCAGTTTGGTAACTCTATGTAGATTAAATAAATATTTCTTTCTGAACTACCTGATGCTTCATCCTGAGCATTAATATAAAAATTTCACCAGAATTAACTTACTCTGATCAGAAAGAATCACAAAGGTGAGGAAAAGGAGGACACACCAAAGCTTCATAGTTATGGCAAGTTCAAAGCAACTGCTTAAAATCTTCTCTAGTCCAATCACCAAAAGTAGCCTAGAAGGTATGTTCCATTCTCTCTTTTAAACCATCATCGTGGGATGTACCTTTAATTACAAATATAAATATTAATGACATGAAGACAGAGGAACAATTGGATTGGTTGTTTCTTTCTGTGTATATTGATTTACTTGGAAGCATTGGCCTTTTCCTTAAATGGCAAGTTTCCATGACTGAGGATCCTTATTGGCTCATTTTTGCTGTTAAAAGAGTGGTATTCCTAGCCAAGTAATTTTTTAACCTGATAATACCCATAATTCCAGCTGTTCCTTAAGATTGTCTGGTTGCCTTTCTTTATAACTAAGACATTTCCAGGTTAGACTATGATATCCATTGTAAGGAGGTTGCCATTGAAGATTATTTCCATTCTTTAGTTTATTAATTATATCTCTGGAACACAGAACACTGAAAACTAACTGTGGGATAAAGTGGAAAGAAATCAACACTTCTATCTCAATCAATCAATCAGAATAGAGCTGGAGGGGATCTTAGAGGTCTTCTAGTCCAATCCCCTGCTTGAGCAGGCAACCTATATCATTTCAGACATGTGGCTACCCAGTCTTTTCTTTAAAAACTTCCAATGATGGAGCACCCAAAATTTCTGAAGGCTTCATTGTTCTCACCGTTAGAAAGTTTCTTCCTAATTCCAGGTTGCTTCTCTCCTTGATTAGATTCCATCCATTGTTTTCTTGTCCTGCCTTCTGGTGCTTTGGAAAATAAGAAAAATAAGTTGACCCACTCTTCTTTGTGGTAGCCTCTCAAATTCTGTAAAACTGCTATCTTGTCATCCCTAGTGTTATACTGTACATTGAATGTATATAGTTGTGTTGAGCCCTGCTAAAGTGAAACTAACCTTTAGATGACCCTAACAGTTAACCCCAACTGTTGTGGAGGGAAACTTTGAACATTTATATTTGGGTGGGTTTTTCAAGCATTATGATTGGTTAAGACCCTGTGGGCCCAGAATACAAGCATTTGCTTGCAGTTCCTCAGTTCCAGTTTTGAGTCAATAAATGCTGTTGCAGCTATGCTGGTCTGGTTCTTGCCTACTGAAGCCCACTACACAATAGTGGCAATGAAGGTGGGATGCTGCAGGGGAGAGAGCTGCTGCTAACCAAGAGACTGAAGTCACTGGGTGATAGGCTGGGTAATGAAGCCCCAGCAGGACTAGTCCTCACTCCCGCCTGCCAGTAAGCCACACTAGAGGCATGCTGAAATCACTGGGTGTCAGACCAGGTAAAGAGCCCCGGTGGGACCACGCTCCCTTCCCTGCCTGCCAGTAAGACACACTGGAGGCACAGATGCACCTGAGGGATCCATCCCCAGGACTCCTAAATGCAGCCCAGCTCCACCCGCAATACGACAGCACCACATTAACCAGCACCACAGGGGCCTTCTCAAAATGGCTAAACTGGGAAGACTCAATGAGTTCGGCTTTATTCACCTGGAACAGTGGAGCTCATATGTCTCCCAAGTAGACAACTATCTCTGGGCTAACCAGATCACGGACAATGGCCAGAAGGCGGCAACCCTGTTATGTGTCTGTGTACAAGCTATGTTTGATATAGCTGAAAACTTGGTAGTACCTGCAAGCATAGAGACAGTGGCCTACACAGAGTCTCAAGAAAAAATTAAAGGAACATTTTGAATCTAGACTCTCAGTCATCACCTGGTTCCATGAATTCGAGCAACAAGAACAGAGATCCAGGGAATCTGCAGCAGAGTTTGTGGCAGCCCTTCGCCAAGCTTTGCATCAATGTGAGTTCCCTGATCTGAAAGCATCTCAGAGACAGGCTAATTTGAGGCCTGCATAATAGTGAATTACAGCAATGCCTATTCGCCATGGAGAAACTGACTTTCCAGGATGTGTTTAAGGAAATCATGGTGGATGAGGCTGCCAGAGGGACCATGAAGACTCTCTGGCCACCAAAAAGACATACCAGCTCCCCAGCAATCCACCAAGAAACCGCAGAAGGCTCGGGGGAGGTCAATGAGAGCAACAAAATTGACCACTTGCGGAGAGAGCCACCTAAACAGCCACACTCCACAGAGCAAGTAACTCCCCCACAGAGCTGCGCAAGCTGTGGAGAACAATATAAAAGAGCAGAGTACAAATTCTGCACAGCTGTATGACATGCCTGTGGAAAGCAAGGGAAAATTGCCACAGTTTGCAGAGGTTGTCACTGGGAAACCAAACCTGTGACACAGCAACACAAGTGGAAAGGCTCCCAGGACAGAACACAGTTGAATATGGCTTGGGAAGGAATAGCATCCAACACACAGGGGCCCAACACCTCATCAAAGAAAATATAACACTCCAAATAAAACTTCACAGGGTCCCATACTCCATGGAACTTGATACTGGATTGGCCCTGTCCATTATATCATCCACGAGGTTTGACCACATTTCCAAATGTAGCTGATGGTGAGTCCTACTCAAATAATTGAGTTTAGTGATAATGAACTTCCAGAGTCACCATGCTCCTGTAAGGGGTGAAGCTACCATTAGGGTACAATTTAGAGAATTTGAGGGTCCCCTCAGCGTAGTGGTCATAGAGGGGCAGCACACCAGCCTCATAGGACTGGACTGGTTTGAGGCCCTGGGATCAGGGTAATGGGGATTCATCAAACCCAAATAGCTGATCTAGAAGTGGTCTGCTAACAATATGCTGACATATTCAGCACTGAGCTGGGACAATACAAAGGACATCCATTTCACTCAACCTCAATCCAGCAGCAACTCCAATCCTATTAAAACCATGCAGGGTTCCCTTTGCATTGAAGCCTAAAATTGATGGGGAACTAGACAAGCTGGTACAGCACGGAGTGCTCCAATCTGTGGACTGTAGCCATTGGGAGACTCCCATAGTGACCCCAGTTAAGCCTAATGGGGACATTTGCATCTGCACAGACTACAAGTGTACCATAAACAAGGCAATACAGCAGCATGCTTACCCTGTACCAGTGGTAAGCCACATCCTCACCTCACTTCAGGGAGGCCGAATCTTCGCTAAGCTAGACCTCACCCAGACCTACAAGCAGCTAATAGCAGACAACATTATCGCAGAAGCGCAGACAATAATCACATACAGAGATACACTCCAAATGCACTGTTTGCAATTTGGGGTAAGCATAGCACCAGGGTTTTCCCAAAGTATTATGGAATGAACACCAAAGAACATTCCCAGCATCTGCCCAAAGTTTGATGATGTCATGATCGTGGAGGAATCAGCAGCAGTCCTGGCAGAACATCTTTGCATAGTACTCCAATGTTTCCATGAAGCAGGCCTAAAACTAAAAAGGGAAAAGTGCCAGATCAATGTGGAATCCACAGAATTCTTGGGATTCCACATTGATGCTGCTGGAATGCACCCATCCAAAGCAAACTAAAGGCAATTCAACAAGCCCCAACAGCAAAATCCAAGGGAGAGCTTCAAGCATTCTTGGGCTTTCTCAATTTTTATTACTCCTTCTTACCACATATGGCTGCCCTGCAGAACTGCTACACTACCTACTGGACAAACAAGGACCCTGGGTCTAGTTGAGCACTCAAGATAAAGCATTCAAGGTGGTAAAAGCACTGCTATCCTGAGACTCCATCCTAGGTCATTTCAACAAAACCCTACAAGTTACACTAGCCTGTAATGCTTCACCATATGGCATTGGGGCAGTACTAAGCCACAGGATGCCAGTGGTAGACAGGCCCCCATTGCATACTATTCTAAAACATTATCATTGGCTGAAAAGGACTATGCTCAGATAGACAAGGAAGCCCTCGCCGTAGTGACTGCCATGAAGAAGTTCCATGACTTCTTATATAAATGAAACATCATAATCTTTACAGACCACAAACCTCTGCTTGGTCTCTTAAAAGCAGACAAAAAACACTGCAGATCCTGTCAAATGCCATCATGGTCCATTTTCATGGCTGCATACTCATACCGGCTAGTCCACAAGCCGGGCAAGGACATGGACCATGCCGATGCCCTCAGCCGACTTCCTCTACTGCAGACTAAGCCAGATATGGCCCCAGCTTGTCGTATTCTGGTGATCTAGAACCTGCCTGAAGCACCCCTACATGCAGGGGACATTGCAACTGAAACCACCATGGACATAATACTTAGCCATGTTCTCAATTGACCGGGCCAGGCCCTGAGTTCCAGCACTACACTTCTCAAAACAATGAACTGTCGTCCCACAAAGGATATGTGCTCTGGGGCAGCAGGGTCATCATTCCACCCAGACTTCACTCCAGGGGGCTGGATTCCCTACATGAGGGGCACCCAGGAATTGTTCAGATGAAGGCTCTAGCCAGGAGCTATGTGTGGTGGCCAGGCCTGGACAAAGACATTGAGAATCAAGTAAGGAGTTGCCAGGCCTGCCAAGAAACCTGACCAGAGATGCCACAAGCACCAGTGCACCACTGGGAGACCATGCAAGCCCTATGATCTTGTGTGCACATTGGCTTTGTAGGCCCCTTCCAGGAGCAGATGTTCTTGATAGTAGTGGACAGTTATTCCAAGTGGTTGGAAGTGGCACTGCTCTCATCGATGACAATGACTAGGGTCATCTGAGAGTTGTGCCGGCTGTTCGCCACATACGGTGTGCCAAATGTAACCATGTTGGGGGCACAATTCATGGCAGAAGAGTGTCAGTCATTCCTCAATGCCAACATGATTCGACATGTAATGTCTGCTCCATTTCACCCCACAACCAAAGGTCAGGTCAAACAAATGGTCATGATCAAGCAGATGACAACTGGGGACTGGCATCACTGCCTAGCAAACTTCTTCCTCTGTCAACATACAACTCCCAGTACAACAACTGGTCACAGCCCAGTGGAGCTGAGGTGGGGATGTTAGCTAACAACAAAGCTCCACTAACTTTATTCAGACAGAGTAGTGGAGGAGTCAGCTCAGCCATCCCCTCCGGAACTAACAGCCAGTGACTAGAAGGGAGTCTATGCGAGGGGGGCACCCTGGGAGGCAGCTAGAGTAACTAAGGTAATGGGTCCCTTGTCATATGAAGTTAGTCTGGGGGATTATGGTACTGATCAGATGCCACAATGATCAGTTATGGTGTCAGTAGGACAGCCCAGACCCAGATGAGGAACTTAAGTTTTTATCAAACCCATTAGAAAACTGTTTTCCTCTGAGTCTGCCTACAGCACCCATGGCCGCCTCCAGAAAAACAGGGGTACCAAGGACTATTCCTGCCAGCTGAGTGCCATCTGCAAATTTGATGTGGCACCTTCTGTTTTTCCTCATCTCAGTGAAGACATTGAAGAGTACTGAGTCTAAGATAGAACCTTGTGGTAGCCCACTGCTTACTTCTCTTCATGTAGATGTAGTACCATTAAGGACTACTCATTAAGTACAGTTTGTCAACCAGTTACAAATTCATCTGGTGGGGATGCTATCTATCCTACATTTTTCTAGTTTACCAAGAAGTAGATTGTGGTCTATTTGTGTTCTCATTTGTTTCTTTTCCATTGTTGTGTATGAAATACTTGTACATCTTTTCAAAGTCTTAAATACAACCAGAGTTGCTCTCAGGTGTGTTTATAAATTATCCCAACTGTTCTCTTGTGTACAGTACCCTAGGCAAAGGGAGAGAAAATTATTTTGACCGGTTCTCATCTGTTACCCTTAGTCTTCTAAAACCACCATGTGAATTCCCATTCAAGGATATAAGAATAGGTGGAATATGTAGAAACATACATAAGACATCTGCAATACAAACCCCAAACCCTTTCTTTTAACAAAAGTTACAATGTTGCATGCAAATATTTTGGAGAGTAAGAAAACTTTTGACATGATATAGGTTTTGTTGATTTGGTGAAATTTTGTACCTTCCCTAGTATCTTAATATGGGACACTGTAGGACTTCTGCCAGTGGTCAGCTGAGTGGATACACTAACTGGGTCCCAGTCTTTTGTTTCTGAAAGCATTTTGGCTCTTATTTCTTTTCAAAAAGTACCAAGCAGCTAAGTATAACTTATGAGGAGGTTATGGTTTTAGAAGGATCTGAAACACGATAAGGGGTAATAATCTGAAAAGAACAATATGAGCATCCATAAGTCTTGAACAGTAAGATATGGAACAGATCCCTTGTAATGGGATCTCCTTGTAATGGAGATAAAAGTTGCAATTATTTTTTATATTTCTTATAATTATCATTAAAATGAACAACAGTTCCATACAACTCTCTCTGAGAGGAGAAGGAGGTTTTAAATTTTGATAAAATAAGCAAATAAATGTAACACTCCTGTCTAGCAAAAGATCTGATCTTGGCTTCTTTTGATTAAACAAAATCCCAGTATTAAAAGTCCTAGGTGTTTTCTGTCCATATTTGAGATTTCAGTTCACCCTTACAATCTTATGTTAAATCATTTCACACATTAATATTTGTTAATGAATGAATATCAGTGAAAATCACTGAAAATTACAGTGAAAATGCTAATGAACATTTTTGGGCAGGAAACGTAAAATCTGGACCATAACGTTTTGGTTTCCAAGAAAGCACAAGCAACTTTATTTCTTTCTGGAAATAACTTTGAGAGCCTGTGTGGTATTGTAAGGCATCCAGAAAGTATCCATGATATCAATCACTTCAAGACATTTCTCTCCAATTGATTTATTTAGAAACAGAGCTGGCATGTCAAAGGCAATTTCCCAAGTGAAATTATTTTCGTGCGTTACACAGAATCCACCTTTTGTCCTCCCTTCTCTCCTCCCACTTCTACACTTCATAAATCATGAGAACCAATTAACTGCCACTGGAATTTCTTAATACGACATACAGAATAATCTTGAACTTTTCAACTCCTCCAACTCTCTTTAAAAAAATGTGGCAGCTGAATTTTACAGCTGACAGGCGTCCCCCCTTGAAAACTCCTCCTCCTAAAAGAAAGGGAAAAAAACCAGATACAGGGTTTAACATATTTTCCTTAACCTCCTCTCCCCACCACAAGGACCCTTCGGTTTGTGGGGAAAATCCTCATGGAATTGATTAAACAATTGATCAGCATGAACATCCCAACTCTTTACCCAACTAGCATCTGAGAGAGGATATCCTTTCCATAAGACCAAAAATGGCAATCGGCCATGGTGTAATCTAGAATTGAGATTTTTTTTTGAATTTCATAATGTGTTTCCTCCTGTACCATTAATGGTTTAGGGGGAGCGGTTGGTGGTGGTCTTATCATTGATGTAGTAGCTGGTTTTAGTAAACTACAATGGAATACTGGATGAATTTTCCCCAATATTCGAGGAAGATTTAATTGGACTGTACCGGATTGATTATCTTTGAAATTGGGAACGGACCCAAGAATTTTGGACCCAGCTTCTTACTAGGCAGTTTCAACCTAAGATACTTGGTTGACAAATAAACTTTGTCCCCTACTTTAAAAGGCAGTTGAAGGGATCTATGTTTATCCACCTGTTTTTTATAATTTTTTGCAGCTTCGGTCAAAGTTTTTTTTGTATCTTCCCATCCTTTCTTTAATGAGTTCATCCATTCTGTTAGGGACATGGTTGAGGGGGGTTGTCTAGGTAACTCTGGCATCGGGACAAAATCCATTCCAGTGTTGATTTGGAATGGAGTTAATCCCATGCTGCTATGTACTGCATTATTGTAAGCAATCTCTGCAAAAGGTAATAACTCAGCCCAATTTTCTTGTTGATAATTTACATAGCACCTCTGCTGCTCCATTACAAGCAGGATGGAAAGCTGAGGATAACCCTTGAGAGGAACCAATGGATTTCAGAAATTCCCTCCAAAATTTTGCAGTAAATTGTACCCCTTTGTCTGATATTATTCTATGAGGTATTCAATGTAGTCTATAGATATGTTTCACGAACAGCTTTGCAAGTTTTTTTCGCAGATGGAAGTCCTTTGAAGGCTATAAAATGGGCCTGTTTAGAGAATAAGTCAATTATAGTCCAAATGATCGTATTCCCTTCACTCATAGGTAATTCAACAATAAAGTCCATTGCGATCTCTTCCCAAGGTTGGGTTGGTTCAGCAACTTGTTGCAGGAGGCCAGGGGTTTTTCGAGTTCTGTGTTTCATTGTGGCACAAATTGAGCAACTTTTTACATTGTCCTCGACATCAGGTTTCATTTTTGGCCACCAAAACTGTCTTTTCAGTAAATGTAGGGTTTTAAGGAATCTGAAGTGGCCTCCCAGCTGGGAGTCGTGGCTATGCTTTAGTACTAGTAGTCTTAGAGTTGTGGGTACATAAAGCTTAGTCCCTTTCCAAGCTAGTCCATCATTCATTGTCAACTCAGTTTGATGGTCCAGGAACCAAGGGTCAGTCAATAGGGCCATTTTCAATTCTGTAATCAGCTTATCTTCCAGGTGTTTGGGGTTGTGGTTGGCTTGGGCTCGAGTGGTCACTTGGCTTGCCGATTGAGCTTCTGAAATTAAGGCTTGTACTATTTCTTCTTGGTGGCTGTCAAACTGAGGTTTTCTGGACAGAGCATCCACCAGTACATTTTCCCCTCTGGGGATATATTTAATATTAAAGTTGAATCACTTGAAATATTGGGCCCAGCGGACTTGTTTGGGTGATAATCTACTAGGGGTCTTTAGACCCTCGAGGTTCTTATGATCAGTCCATACTTCAAAGGCCTCTGGCGCCCCTTCTAGAAAATGCCTCCAAGTCAACAAAGCCCATCATACAGCAAATGCTTCTTTCTCCCAGACCACCCACCTTCGCTCTGTGTCTGTCAGCTTTTTGGACACATAAGTGCAAGGCATCAGTCAGTCTTGAGAGTCCTTTTGCAGCAAAACAGCTGCCACTGCTACATCACTTGCATCCATTTGGACCATAAAAGGCTTGGTCACGTCTGGGTGCTGGAGGATGGGTTCAGCTGCAAAGAGGTGTTTTAAGGCCTCGAAAGCTTTCTGACAGTCCATAGTCCAAGCCAGGGGTTGACTTGGCTTTGGTTTGGTGGGTGACGGGCCTGTTTTTAATAGCTCCATCAATGGGAGGGCAACTTCAGCAAAGGACGGAATGAATTGTCTGTAAAAGTTGGCAAACCCCAAGAAATTTTGAAGTTGATTTCAGGTTCTGGGGGGTTGCCAGTCCAGCACCACTTTCACCTTTCCAGGGTCCATTTCAATCCCCAGGTTGGATATTCGGTAGCTTAAGTAGTCCAACGACTCTTTGTGGAATTTGCATTTTAAGAGTTTCACATATAATTTGATGGCTAGAAGTTTTTCTAGAACTTGTCAGACCAATTGAACATGTTCTTCCATGGTTTCGCTGAAGATAAGGATGTCATTCAGGTACATGAGGACCCCCTGGTAAAGGTGCGGGTGTAACACCTCATTGATGAGCTGCATAAACACTGCAGGAGCCCCCTGAAGTCCAAAAAGCATGACTTTGAATTGGAAGCTACCCAGAGGGCAGTTAAAAGCAGTTGTCCACTCATCTCCTTCTTTGATGCGGACCCGGTAGTAAGCTTCCCTGAGATCTAGCTTGGTGAATATCTTGCCCTTTGACAGGTGGTTCAATAAGTCCTTCATAAGGGGGAGAGGGTACATGTTTTTGATGCATATGGCTTTCACGCTTCTAAAGTCAACACACAATATCAACCTGCCATCTTTCTTCTCCTTGAACAACACAGAGGCAGCTAGTCTTAATTTGGCAGGCTCAATAAAACCTCATTCCAAATTGATGTTGATGTATTTCCTTAATTCAGTCATTTCAGCAGGTATCATGGAATACATCTTTGGTTTTGATAATTTCACCCCGGGCTCTAATTCTATGGCGCAATCAGTGGCTTGATGAGGAGGTAAGACATTACACTCTTCTTCACTGAATGCTTCAGCAAAGTCTTTGTATTGGTCAGGTACCTGGGGGTTATCTGGGAGAATATGGATGCTGGCTCAGGCTCTGGGTTCAAGCTGACCGGAGGCTTTGTAGTGGCCAGAAGAGGGGGCAGTGGGCCTGATCCAATGAGGATTTTTCTGAATCCATCCTCCCATTTGATCATCGGGGCCCATTTGTCTAGCCAAGCAAGTCCCAGTATGATTGATTCTGACATCTTGGGGGCCACTATGAAGCATAAGAGTTCGCGATGGGGCCCTAATTCCATCTTGATCAATTCAGTCATCCGAGTGGCTGCCTCCCCAATTAAGGTTCTATCCACTTGCTCAAACCTGATTGGGCATTTTAGCAGGTTAATCTTTATGCCCAATTGTTCAATGATCGGGAGTCCGATAAGATTTCTAGAACACCCAGTATCAATGACAACTTCTAACTCCCTGGCCTCCCCTGTGTTTGGTACCACTAACTTGAAGTTGACTGTAAAAGGTATAATGGGATCACTCACCATTGGGTCATCTTTGCAGGTTGGGTTCTTGGGGACGTGTTCGCGGTCTGGTGGTCCGTTCTTCCCATCTGCGCAGAGGGGGCTTTCCCAGCTGTGTTTGGCAAACCCGCCCCTGGCCAGAGGTCTTTCTTGATTCTTCTGACCTCTAACAGCTGGATTAGACTTCAACTGTGGAGCTTGTGGTACAGGAGCAGGGGCCAGACAGTCTGCTGCTCTATGGCTGGCTTGGCCACAGCGGTAACATTTCAGCACCCTGGTAGGTTGTGTATGAGCAGGTTCGGCTGATCCAGTCAGTGGTATCCTTGCCACAATTCTATTGGGCGGGGCTGCTGGAAGGGGTTTCCTGTGTGGGTTGATGCTGCGATCTAAGCTGAGGGATGTGACATACCACGATTGTAAGGTCTCTGGGATTCCCCTAATTTCACAGGCCTTCTTTACTTCTGGATCAATGGCATTTTTAAAATAGTGTAAAGTCATTCTTTCAGGCCAATCCATGAAGTGGCTTGCGACCCTTCTAAAGTCCCAAATAAATTCTGACAAGGGTCGCTTGCCTTGCCTCATTTCCATTAACTTTTCTTCATTCTCTGCTACTCTGTCTGGATTTTCAAATCTGAGTCTTAATAATTGAATAAATCCATTTACATCACCTAATTTGGGGGCTTGTTCATTGTGTAGTTGGGCCACTCAGTCTGAAGCATCCCCTTCATTCATCCCATTTGTTATGGCCATAACCAAATCGTGCTCTGTGGCGTATTGATCTCCAAATTGTTCTATGTGGATCGGATTCGAGTGAGGAAGTAATTGAAATGTTCATGGCGGCCATCGAATACGGCCTTAAAGGGTATTTGGTCCGGCTGGGTCGTGGTTGCGGAGGTGGCACAGGCCAGGCCCCTGCAGGTTGAACTGGAATGAAAGGAGCTGGCCTGGTGGTGTACATAAGCTGGCTGGGCCCCCTGTATCCTGGCTGGGTGGTGCCTCTCTGGAATAGGGGTCCCTGTGGCCTCACTGCTGGTTGGGGCTGCATTTGTGGTGGCCAGGAGGAAGATGGGTGTGGCCTGGTTCCCTAGTCGGGTGGAGGGGAAGTGGCTGCTATCTGTTGTCTGGGCAATCCCCCTTCAGACCAGGGCTGGGTTAGTGCTGGCTGCCATTGGCATTGAATCCACCCCTGGCTTGGATAAAATCCCCACCCTGGAGGGATACTCTCTGCAGGGGGCAAAATTCCCTCTGGAAAATGAGGGGATTGCCTTGGAGGCTGCAACATACCTCTGTCAGATGATGCGTCTTTCTGGCTTCCTCCAACTGGCATCTGTATAGTCTCCTCCCTCCAATCAGACAGAATAGCAATCTGCCTGGGGCTCAAGAAAGATTTCTCTTCATCCAGCTGGGTTACCTCTGGGTTATAACAACTTCTTGAGTTGAAACACTTCGGTATAGCTCCCAAACCTCTTTCTTCTACTGTCATTCTGGAAGCATCCATCATCTCCTCCAAACAAAGGCTTGCAGATTCCATTAATGTTCCAGAGGGAGGGCACCCATACTCTCCCCCCTCCATATCTCCAACTTAAGCTGATTTTTATAATTCTCCATCTCAGGAAAAAGAACTCCGGGGTATCAGCCAAGCCCCTTCAAAAAATAAAAGTTTAACTTGGGAAATAAATGTAAGGCATCCAGAAAGTATCCATGATATCAATCACTCCGAGACATTTCTCTCCAATTAGAAACAGAGCTGGCATGTCAAAGGCAATTTCCCAAGTGAAATTATTTTCGCGCATTACACAGAATCTACCTTCTCTCATCCCTTCTCTCCTCCCACTTCTACACTTCATGAATCATGAGAACCAATTAACTGCCACTGGAATTTCTTAATACGACATACAGAATAACCTTGATCTTTTCAACTCCTCCAACTCTCTTTAAAAAAAATGCGGCAGCTGAATTTTAAAGCTGACAAGTATATGTTGGACTAGGATTGGATACAAGTCAACCTTATCTATGGAAATTCTCTGGATGATTTGGAGTCACTAGTCTCATTCAGCCCAACCAGCCTCAAAGTGTTGCTCCTTTGTAAAAATGAAGTAAGGTGTCTAAAAATCGTGTTTGAAAACTGTGACACTAATATGAAAGACAATATAGGAAACAAACAAAATTATTCATTGTGTATCCAGATCTAGCTATATATTGAGACATCATCTTGGATTACCAAAAAGGCCATCATCTCACCCACAACAGAGATCATTCAAAGTGTGACCAATGCTATTTCCATCACATGCCAAAGAGGATCCAATTAATCTATTTCATCTAAGGTCCTTTGCAACCATTTTCTCAGTCACCTTCCCTCAAGAAGGGGGTTATTTACTGAATGAAAATGTCCCAGTACAGTGCGATTCAGGATTCAAAGTCAATTTGACAAAGGCTGATTCTTTTACATGTCCCTGCAGGAGACTCCCAGAGTCCTCTTCACTCAAGAGAGCATGTGTCACCTGAAACAAGGCCGTGGGACAACTATCTGTAGATGCAATGAGCATGCAAAAATATTGGCACTTTGCCACCCTTACTGACACAAGTTGGGCTTACTAGTGGTTCTAACCAATGTTTAGTTGGGTCCAGTCTTTATTAAGCACCAGCAATGCTCTAGACATCCCTCTTCTGTTTTCAGCAGCTTCAATTCTCAATGAACCCTGAGGAGTGATGGGGTTTATAGAAGGGAATGGTCACATGGGTATGGTCTGATCCAAATCCTTGACCTCCCCTGTATTTGAAGCAGTGACCAAGACTTTAATTGGATTTTGCAGGAAAAGAGGTGGAATAATTCTCAGCTCTGACTGAAACTCATGCAGGTCCATGAGTCACCAGGATGGACCAAGCCTCATTGCATCAGATAATGGCAATACAGCACCTCATGGTAATTCAGGTAGGATCTGACATTGATAAGGGAGATACCAAGACTCCCCAAATTTCAGATCACATAGCCAATCTTTTGACAGGAAACCACTATCCAGGATGGGACCACTATCTTGTGTTGGGCCTATGAACTCCTGAGTCACCTCAGATCCCATTCCTAAGGGGGCAGGTTCCCCAGACCTGGAGAGGGGTGGAAATGGAGATTTTACAGTATCCTTCCCCTGCCACACCCACAAAGCAACACCCACCAACCCATGCCACACCCACCAAGCCACACCATGCCACACAATGCCCACAGAACCAGCAATAAAATAAATTGAACACCATCACTGCAGTACAGGTACTCCTTGATTTATGACTGGTCACTTAGTAGTTACAACAGACCTTCTCAGAGCTACTTACAAACCAATTTTAAGCCCCAAAAGATTTTCACCCCCTGGTCACATGTTTGCAGCATCCAGTGGTCACATAATCAGCTTAAGCGTGTTGCCCAAAACAAATGTTTATTCTAGTTCCTGGCAAAAAATGGCCTTTGGATACAATAGGTTTCCTTAACAATTACCATGTTCATTTTAAACCATGGCACTTGCTTAATGACTACAAAAAAGGTCATCAAATTGGCTATGTGGTGACCTGCTTAACTACTGGCATGACCAGACCATAGTTCTGGGCTCAGTTATAGTTGTAAATCAAAAATAGCAATAACAATAGCACTTAAGACTTATATACCACTTCACAGTGCTTTACATCCCTTTCTAAGCGGTTTACAGAGCCAGCATGTTGCCCCCAATAATCTGGGTCCTCATTTTACCAACCTCAGAAGGATGAAAGGCTGAGTCAACTTTGAGCTGATCAAGATTGAACTCTTGGCTGTGGGCACAGAATTCAGTGGTGGGATTCAATTTTTTTTTACTACCGGTTCTGTGGGTGTGTCTTGGTGGCCGTGGCAGGGAAAGGATAATGTAAAATCTCCAGTCAGAGGTGGTATGTGCCAGTTCTCTGAACTACTCAAAATTTCCACTACCATTTCTCCAGAACTGGTCAGAACCTGCTGAATATCACCTCTGACACAGATAGCCTGCAATACTGCATTCTAACCACTGTTCCACTATGGCTCTAATTTTATGCATTCCCTGCCGGTGGGAATTGAACTGCTGAACTGCTGGCAGCTGGCAGTCAGCAGAAGTAGCTTGCAGTACTGCTATCAGCCTGACATCATCTGTGGGCTGCCATTCCGGGGGTGGGCCAGCCATGGACATTGCTAGGAAACCCTATGACTCCTGTCATGCAATCTGCTGGCCTGGACATTGCTATGAAGCCCTGTGACTCCCTATCATTTAGCTGCTGCAAACCTTCAGGCGTAATTTGAGCGATGGTAGAAAAGCTGAGAGGAAAATTGCATAGGATCAACAGCTGGGGCTGAGCTCCTCTCAGGAAGACTAACTGAGCTTGTGCCTGCCGGTCGGGGCAGGCACAAGCTCAGGATAATTGGTTGGGGTGCTGGGATAATTGGTTGGGGTGTGCTGGGGTAATTGGTTGGGGCAGTGCACATTGGGTGTATAAAAGTGGTGGGGAGGCCTAGTGATTAGGATAAAGGCTGGGGATGAGTGGAAGACCGCTTTCAACTGTCCATTAGGGAGTTTTCAGTTCAGGGTCATGCCCTTTGGGTTACAAGCTGCACCAACTGTGTTTATGCAGTTCATAAATGAAGTACTACAAGAACATTTGTACAAGGGCATTTTGGTGTACCTGAATGATATACTCATATACACAAAAACCCTAGAAGAACATGTGCAGTTGGTGCAGAAAGTGCTACGGGAATTGTTGGATGCACATTTATATCTGAAACTTTCCAAGTGTGAGTTTCACACAACTCAATTGGACTATATAGGATTTCACATCTCATCCGCAGGTATAGAAATGGACCCATCAAAGTGCAAGCAGTACTAGATTGGCAAGCCCCACAGACTCGTAAACAGTTACAAAGTTTCTTGGGGTTTGCTAACTTTTACTGTCAGTGTATTCCATTATTTGTGAGTGTAGCTCTATCTTTGACTGAACTATTATGGACCAAACACCTAGTTGGAAAACCACATCCAGGATAACCACTACAATGGATGGTGCTATGCCAATAGGCATTTGAGTATTTGAATGCGTTGTTCGCTAAGGAACCAGTATTAAAACATCCCAACCCAAACCTCCTGTTCATAGTACAGGCAGATACCAGTGATGTGGCGGTTGGAGCGGTGTTGTTGCAACTGAATGAAGCTAGTACCTTACAACCACATGCCTATAGCTCCCGAAAGTTGACCGAGACAGAGCACAAATGGGCCATTTGGAAGAAGGAGGCCTTTGAGGTCAAATGGGCTCTAACAACTTGGAGACACCTTTTAGAAGGTGGACAATTGCGTTTTGAGGTTTGGACCGATCATAAGAACCTGGAAGCTTTCTAGACACCACGTAAGCTGTCGCCCAAACAGGTCCAGTGGGCTTTGTATTTCCAGCGGTTCAACTTCACATTGCAGTACATCCTGGCTGGGAAAAACTTTTTCTATAAAACCTTGCTGTTCTCCACAAAATAAATTCATTTTGTTGGATTATTCAAGTCTGTCAAGATCTTTTTGTATCATGAGCTTTTCTTCTGAGATGTTGGATATTCCTGCCAGCTAAGTGCCATCTGCAAATTTGATGTGGCCCCTTCTGTTTTTCCTTATCTCAGTGAAGACATTGAAGAGTACTGGGCCAAAGACAGAATCCTGTGGTAGCGCACTGCTTACTTCTCTTCATGTAGATGTAGTATAATTTTTTTTTGTAAAAAATTTATTTGGGTTTTCACAATACAAAATACAAATAAAATATCTTTTTTTGAGAATAGCATGGTCCTGGGTTATCACTTCTCCATACAGACACAAACTCAATTTCATATTTGTCTTTGTGTTCTATTCCATATCTTATTACTATTTTAACATTTTCTCAATAATTTTTCCCTTCCCTTAGTTTTCTCAACCTTGCTTTTAATTATCTCATTCCTTTCTAAATTCAATTATATATGTATGTATGTATGTATGTATGTATGTATGTATGTATGTATATATATATATATATATATATATATATATATATATATATATATATATATATATATATATATCTTTTCTAAGTTTCAATATCTTTCTAATCATTATATTTATACTTTTGTCTGTCCTGTTTCAATTTCATATTTTCTTTTCTCATTAAACAAAATTTTCCCCTATAGTTACTGATTGGAGTATGATACTTTTGTATCTTTTAATTTTTGTCCATTCAACTCTTATTTAAACTTCAATTTATGCCTTTACAATTATAACATTCAATATAACATAACCTCCAGTCAAATTCTGCTTGGTACATTCTTAAAATACACACTAAGTTCTTAAAGAAAAAGTATATATATATAAAACAATAATAAATAAAATACTTATTCTATTCCAATTCAGCTCTATCATTAATGTTAGTTATAATCTTTAACATCTTTAATATTTCTTTTCAATGGGATATCATACTTCCTTAGGAACAGTTATAATATTTCCATATTTTTTTCATATTTCTTTCATATTCCTTTTCGCTTAAATTTTTATAACTCATTAATAATAATTAAAATGTTCCCCTCCTTTCCTAATTTCATTTTCTCATTCTCTTTATTTCATTTATTTACTAACAAACATTCCATTACATTACAATGAGTATTTTATCTATCATTTTAATCACACTTGTTTCATATTTTTGAAGTTCATTTCTATTACTAGTATAACAATACTATCTTATATACCCTTGCAGAATCCCTCTTTCAATTAAGTTTTCACCCATTATCTCTGTGTCTTCTAAATAGGCTTATACCTTTAATCCTTGTACATTTTCCCTGTTTCTCTATATCCTGTTTCTGTCCTTTATAATTTCTTTTCCTTTCCCTCTTCCCCCTCTTCTTCTCCCTCCCCTTTTTGACTCCTTGTCTCTCTAATTCTGATTCTCTATTCTGTAATCCTCTTTCTTCCTAATATTGTAATTACTTTTCAAACTATTCTTTTTTTTTTCATCTTAAATTTTTCACTCTCTTTCCCCCCCTTTCCTTTCTTTTCCCCACATAGAATTACTTGGTCATTGAAGATGGCTTCTTCTTTGTCCCACCCTTCTTATTCTACAGGCATTTCTTGTTGTTTCTCTTAGTTCAGGATCTCAATTTCTCAAAATTGAAATATGAAGCCAAAAACACCTCTTCCTTCTTGTGCATCTTTCTGTTTTTAAAGTTCCATTTTCAGTTCTTCCAAGAGTGATACCATTTTAAACACTTTTAAACAACCACCCGATTGATTTTAGTCATTCAAATCCAATAGCCAAAAATCCAAAAATCACCAAATAATCCAAATAATCTAAAACTGTTTCTTCTTGCTTCCTTTTTCCACTTTCTCTTCCTGGGGTTCTATTATCTTGTTACAAAGTTTCGGGTAGAATGTATCTTTTAGGAATCTTGTTAAAGTTTCACTGTTAATTCCTTTCACTTCCAGGTGGTCTTCTCCATTTTTCTGGATCCCACCCTTTTGTTTTTTCCTTTTCTCTCCTTTCCTTCTTTTAAAATTGTTTGAAAATCCAGAAATATTTATTACCCCTCTGACATTTTATTTTCAGCTTAAATACTTGTTAATGTCAAAGTGGATTTTTGTCAGTTTCTTACTTAAATCTCTTAGTTGTCAATATGGGGATGGAGAGGAAAAAAAAACCAAAACCTTTCCCTTCCCTCTCTCATTCGCTGCTTCAAAATCTTCTTTGGGAACAATGTTATTCTTTATAGTTCAAAGTCCAGAGTACCTTATGTTATTGCTTTTTCAGTTCAACTCAGTCAGCCAAAACTTTCTCTTCTTATCTTCCTCCTGCACATTCTTTTCCAGTTGAGTTCTTCTTTGAGGTGGCCATTTCTGACCACCACTGCAACCACCTTCAGGAAAGGGAGTAATGGCCAGCTGGGGAGGAGAGATGCGGCTCTCCTCGACCCTGCTGGTAGTCTCCCCCCTTTTCACCACCTCTACAGAGTGGCTTAGCCCCGAATCCAGCCAGCTCGGGGAGCTCCAGTGGTGAGCACAGATCGAAACCATGCACGGTCAGGGATTTCGGTCTGTCGCCGAAGAAGCTCAAACCAGAAGTCTAGATGTAGTATCATTAAGGACTACTCATTAAGTACAGTTTGTCAACCAGTTACAAATTCATCTGGTGGGGATGCTATCTATCCTATATTTTTCTAGTTTACCAAGAAGTAGATTGTGGTCTATTTGTGTTCTCATTTGTTTCTTTTCCATTGTTGTGTATGAAATACTTGTACATCTTTTCAAAGTCTTAAATACAGCCAGAGTTGCTCTCAGGTGTGTTTATAAATTATCCCAACTGTTCTCTTGTGTACAGTACCCTAGGCAAAGGGAGAGAAAATTATTTTGACCGGTTCTCATCTGTTACCCTTAGTCTTCTAAAACCACCATGTGAATTCCCATTCAAGGATATAGGAATAGGTGGAATATGTAGAAACATACATTGGTCATCTGCAATGCAGACCCCAAACCCTTTCTTTTAACAAAAGTTACAATGTTGCATGCAAATATTTTGGAGAGTAAGAAAACTTTTGACATAATATAGGTTTTGTTGATTTGGTGAAATTTTGTACCTTCCCTAGTATCTTAATATGGGACACTGTAGGACTTCTGCCAGTGGTCAGCTGAGTGGATACACTAACTGGGTCCCAGTCTTTTGTTTCTGAAAGCATTTTGGCTCTTATTTCTTTTCAAAAAGTACCAAGCAGCTAAGTATAACTTATGAGGAGGTTATGGTTTTAGAAGGATCTGAAACACGATAAGGGGTAATAATCTGAAAAGAACAATATGAGCATCCATAAGTCTTGAACAGTAAGATATGGAACAGATCCCTTGTAATGGGATCTCCTTGTAATAGAGATAAAAGTTGCAATTATTTTTTATATTTTTTATAATTATCATTCAAATGAACAACATTTCCACACAATTCTCTCTGTGAGGAGAAGGAGGTTTTAAATTTTGATAAAATAAGCAAATAAATGTAACACTCCTGTCTAGCAAAAGATCTGATCTTGACTTCTTTTGATTAAACAAAATCCCAGTATTAAAAGTCCTAGGTGTTTTCTGTCCATATTTGAGATTTCAGTTCACCCTTACAATCTTATGTTAAATCATTTCACACAATAATATTTGTTAATGAATGAATATCAGTGAAAATCACTGAAAATTACAGTGAAAATGCTAATGAACATTTTTGGGCAGGAAACGTAAAATCTGGACCATAGCGTTTTGATTTCCAAGAAACCACAAGCAACCTTATTTCTTTCTGGAAATAACTTTGAGAGCCTGTGTGGTATATGCTGGACTAGGATTGGATGCAAGTCAACCTTATCTAAAACTCTCTGGATGATTTGGAGTCACTAGTCTCATTCAGCCCAACCAGCCTCAAAGTGTTGCTCCTTTGTAAAAATGAAGGATAATACACAAGTAAGGTGTCTAAAAATCATGTTTGAAAACTGTGACACTAATATGAAAGACAATATAGGAAACAAACAAAATTATTCATTGTGTATCCAGATCTAGCTATATATTGAGACATCATCTTGGATTACCAAAAAGGCCCTCATCACACCCACAACAGAGATCATTCAAAGTGTGACCAATGCTATTTCCATCACATGCCAAAGAGGAACCAGTTAATCTATTTCATGTAGGCTGCCATTCGAGGGGCAGGCCAGCCTTGGAATTTGCTACGAAACCCTATGACTCCCAATCATGCAAGCTGCATGACAGCTGAGTGGATACACCAACTGGGTCCCAGTCTTTTGTTTCTGAAAACCTTTTGGCTCTACATTCGTTGTCCTCGGACTTGTGTTCATAGAGTTAACCAATTTTTAACCTGGTTCTGAATGTTAATAAAACAAAGGAGATCATTGTTGATTTTAGAAAGAGCCGGCATCGTCATGTTCCACTTGGCATCAAGGCTGCAGGCTATGGAGATGGTCCATAGCGTTAAGTATGTGGAGGTTGTAGATAACTAACAATCCAGCTTGGTCTCTTCATAAGATATCTTTAATGAAGCGTGCAAACCAGCTTTTGCATTTCCTACGGTGGATGAGGACAGTATATTTCTCTCCTTCTGTCCTGGCCACTATTTACAGATAGATGATTGAAGGCTGTTTTAAGTTTTAAGAAACTGCATCACTCTTTGGTTTGGTGGCAGCATATAGAGAATGTTAAGGACAGCCAAGAAGATTATAGGAAACTCGCTTCCCATTATTCAGGATATTGCTTATAAGTCTATGTGCTTGGAGTTCAAAACATTGTCAGAGATCCCACACACCCATTTTATGGTCTGTTTCTTTTTTTTTTTTTTAATAAATTTTATTAATTTTCAAAGACAATACACAGACAAACAAAACACATAACATAAGAACATAGAACATCTTTTCTAAAAACTGCTTAACAAAACAAATAAAACATCTTATTTAAGTACAACATAATTCTAAATTATCACGTTTCCACACACATATTTAATATGCATCTTATATATTCAACTTCATATCTTATTACTCTTTTCCAACTTCTCACTGTTTCTTCCTTTATTTCTGTTCAATTTTATTCATTAAACTTATACTTTCATGTATTTCATATTACTATATTTCATATTATTACTGTTTCATATGTTCTTATCCAACATCATTAATCCTCGATAAACAAACATAAGCAAACAAAATTCATAACATAAAAACATAAAACTTCTTTTTAGAAAGCGGCTTAACCCCGGGTTATAACTTTTTGTACAGACATAAATCAAATTCATGCTCACCTTATATACTATTTCATATCTTATTTAACATTCTATATTTTCCATATGTCTTCTCCCCTCTTTTCACTCTCTTAATTTATTTATTTAATCTCAATTTAAATCATTATACTTGTATCTTTTGTCCGTTCTTTTTCAATTATCTATTTATCTTTTCTCTTTAACACAAACTTTTTCCTGTAATCACTGGTTGAAGTATGACACCTTTCTATCTTTCCCCCAAATTTAACACTTAAAATAATACATAGTTTCTATTCTGATTCTGCTTAGTACATTCTACATAACATTTTAAAATATAAAACATAATGAGCTTATAGTATATTAAAAATAATGTTCCATAACAAATTAATTGATTAAACTATATTAATTAAATCTTAGACATTTTACACATTCCCTACAATATTCTATTAACACATATGTTATTCCAATTTTCTAACTCTATTTCAAATACAAATACTACAATACAATCTTATGTACTTTTGCAGAATCTCTTTTTAGATTATGTTTTACCCTTTATCTCTGAAAAAAACCTGTTTATTAGCATCTTGTTTTAAGCCTTTATAACTTCCCTTCACTTTTTCCCTTCCTTTCTTGTCAAATCTAGCCTTTTTACCCCCCCCCCACCTCTCAATCTCCAGCCTTTTAGTCTCCCCTCTCTGTTGTATTCCTCTTTTCTGTTGCTTTCTGACATTATATCGATTTTTCACCTCATTCTTCCCTTTCTTGGTTGTTTTTTTAGAACTTAAATTCTCCATTTTCTTTTCCTTTTTACCCTTTTCTTTCTCATTTAAAATCATATGTCCATTAAAGATGGCTTCTTCTTCATCATCCCAGCCTTTTTCTTGTTGCATTTCCTGATAAGTAGAAATCACCATTTCTAAGAAGCGAAGGATAGATCCAAAGGAGCCCTTGCCTTCTTCTTCCTCTTCTCTTAACTTTTTAAATTGCATTTTCAGTTCTTCAACAGATACCATTGTGAAAAAATTTGTAAACAATCCAAATGTTTTCTTAGTCTTTCAAAAGATAGTTCACAAAAGTCCCAAAGTCATCAAGCAATCAAAGTCAGCACAATCAGCACAGTCTGTTTCATTTAGCACTTTCTTCTACTTTCTCTTCCTGGGGTAGAATTCAATTACACAATTCCAAGGTATTTTTTGGAAGTTTTATTGCAATTTAATCTCTGATTTTATAAAACTCCAAAACTTACGGTCTCTTTCGGTTGCCCCCCCCCTCCCCCGGGAGGAGTTTTTAAAATGTCTACAGCAGGACTACTAGATTCTGTAAAAGTTTTGTTCCTTTTGCCATCCGTCTTGTAAATTCACAGGATTCATTTTTTTTACCATGTCTATGTATATGTTTGAACTAGACTGTGATGTTTCTCTGTGTCATATAAGTGTGTGTGTGTGTGTGTGTGTGTGTGTGGTATATGCATAATGGTTATCTGTTGAGAGCTGAATGCAACGAAATTTCATTTTAATGTATGCTGACTAATGGATGAGTATTCACAAATGATTATTGTCACTTAAAGTGACAGTAAAGTGTCTATTCTATCTACTCTACTCTACTCTACTCTACTCTACTCTACTCCACTCCACTCCACTCCACTCCACTCCACTCCACTCCACTCCACTCCATTCCATTCCATTCTATGTTACTCCATTCCGTTCCATTCCCCAAGAACTGCAGGGAACTCTGCTTGTCCAGCCCTGTGGCCTCTACTGTGAAAGGCAGAGAAGATACAGGAAGAAGATTCCAGCTCAGAGAACATCTGCTCATCTCAGGTGGATCTTTAGATTAATACCAAGGTCAAACTCAGGGGTGGGATTCTACCGGTTTGGCCCGGTTCTATAGAACCGGTTGTTATGGTTCCCAGTAGTTCAGAGAACTGGTAAATCAGGCCTCTGGCTGGCCCCGCCCCTCTCTGCCCGATTTCCTGCTCCCTGCCCAGTCTGTCCCTATTGCACATGTGCAACATCATGCACATGTGCGACATGCCTGCAGCCTGGTTTTGCCCACCCGCCAGGCCAGCCATTGCTGCCTGCCTTTTGCTGCGGCAGACTGAAAAGCTTGCAAGTCCCCAGTCCCTCCCTTTGGATAATGGCTCCTGTCTGCTCATAGGCAAGCCTGCAAGTCATGCTAGCCACTTCACCACTGTCCTTGGGCCTCCAGCAGCCATCTTCAGGGCTCCCCAGGCTTCCCGCAGCCATCTCCGGGGCTCCCCAGGCCTCACCCAGCTTACCTACCTGCCCTCCCATTCCCAGGCTTGGCTGGCTGGCTTCCCCACCAGTGCAGCCCCATCCCACTGAGGGTGCTGGCTGGTGCCTGCCTACCTGCCCCCCCATCCCTGAGCTCAGTTGGCTGGCTAAGCCAGCATACGGTGCTCTCCCAGCTCTCCCTACCACGTGGTGGCCTCCCGTAAGAAGCGCCATCACCGGACTTCCGGTGGCAGGACAGGGACGTCCAGAGGTGGAGAAGCCCAGCTGTGGCTTTCGATCACCTCTTCTCGCGTTTGGAGGAATCCCCAGTGGATACACGAAACCCGTAGAGCTTCGTGTCAGGAAAGAGGACCCCGGTTGCTGTTTGGGGAAGGCAACTCCCCAGCAACGAAGGAAGAGCCTCTAAGACCAGCGCGATTGAGCCAGCCGCCAGCTAATGGCGGCTCCAAAGTCCCGTCTGTCACTGAACTGACGAGCGAAAAGTGACAGCCTGAAAGATCCGAGCTGAAAAGGGCAGAAGGACTACAAAAGCCGTGAGTGAGATTGGTCTGACTCTCCCTCTTTCATTGTGAGTAACAGTGGGGAAAGCTGGAGACAAGCGGCTAGAAAAGCGATTCGAAAAGTGAAAGGGGATTAATGCAGACAGAATGGCTCAACACTTAACATGAAAGTGTGGATTGGAGCGTTTGGAAGAAGATTGTCGAGGAGAGAGGTAGGCGGTGGGATCTTTAAGAAGCTCGGGAGTGGATTGCCATCTGGGATCAGCGCCTGAGAAGACTAGAAGACTAGGGGAGAACTATAGCTGCGAAGGAGGGCAGAGCGAGCTGCAGAGGGCGAGATAGTGACGCACTGACTTTTATATGTAAGGTCCTCTTCCTTATAGCTACACTGCCTACAAAACTGATTTCTAAAAGGGATCGATTTGAGGCGGACACTCAAAGTGATTGTGGACTGACAATTGCTGACAGAAAGGAAGAAGAGGGAAGAAGAAGAAGGAAGAGACAGACGGAATCCTGGTAAAGACTGGTAAAGACTGAATGCTGAGTGCTGACAGCAATTAGTCAGCACTTCCTCCCTCTGCTCCTTCGGTGCGCCCAGGAAGAAAGGCTATAAGACTGTAACACCAGCCCCAACTCAGACTTGTTTTTCTATGGAACTAATCCCACAGATACGTGTCTAGTGATTCCCTGAAATCTAAAAGACCCTTCTCTTCCCGCACCCTTTCTTTCTCCCTTTCTCTCTTAGTCTTTCCTTTCTCTCTATAACAATTATAAATATAGATGTAAAGGCAAACTGCTTATTATTGTTATTAGGGTTTACTGATTAGAGTATTTTGAATATACAAAAATTGGAAGGTCTGTTAAATTGGGTTGACTTAGATTAACTGGAACCTTGAATATTAATTACATTATAGGACAAAGGTATATATAGAGTGAGAAATTTCAGAGTTGTTTGTTAGCTGTAAATAAGTTTGATTTGATATGATATTGATTTATTAGGGGTTAAATATAATTAATGAATTTTGGTATATGAACTTAGTATAGAGAACAATATATAATACTTAATATATAATATTTGATAATATTCTTTTTATAGTATGTGATAACACTTTATTGAATTGGAATTTAAACTGCCTAAGCGACAAATTGGGTCGAAGAAAGAGATCTAAAATAACTTGGTGTGTAAGCTTAGTAAATAGACTTGCAATCACATTTAAAGGGCTATTACATCGAATGGTGATTTGGGAAAATATTCTTAACATTATCCAATTGCAAAAACAAATCTTATCAGAGATGACTTCCACAACAACCACAGCCCTGAAAACGGGAAGGAAGAACACCCAGACCTTGACGACAACTTTGGCAACTGCCTCCCCAACAACGCAGAAAACTATAGAAGAGACCTTGACAGGAGAAAACAACCGACCGTCACTAATGCCAATCTGCAAGCGACACTATTATCCCTGCAAGAGTCAATGTCTAGAATGCAGGAGATTATGATTAGGAATCACAATGAGACCAGAGCCGATATTAGCGAACTGAAGGAAGAAATGGGGAAATTAAAAGAGGAGATGAGAGCAGATATACAAAAAGTCGAAGATAAGGTGGGGACAATGCAATTGGCTATGGAAAGAACTGAAATAAAAAAAAAAAGAAATAGAGAGGAGGACAGAACGAGCAGAGAGGAACCTAGAAAGGACTGAAGAAGGCTTTAAAAGTATTAATAGAGAAATGGAAGATTCCTTGGTCCAACTTGAGATGGACAGAGCAGCGGCATACCTAAGGTTCCAAAACGTGGAGGAATCCAAAAATGAAGAACTAGCGCAATTAATGGCAGGTTTGTTGGCTGATCTAGTTGGAAAAGAAAAAGATGACTTACTCAAAGAATTCGACGAAGTCTATAGGGTGAATACCAGTTATGCAAGGCGTCACAAGTGCCCAAGGGAGATCCATATCCGCTTTTCAAGAAGATGCGTGAGAGACCTAATACTTAGAATGGCCAGAGATGAGAGAGTATTATATATGGGCAAAGAGATCATAGTTCTCAAGCAGATTCCGAGAAAAGTGAGGGCCTTAAGGCAAGAATATAAATTTTTAGCTAACCACTTAAATAAAAAAGAAATTTCATTTAAATGGCAAATTCCAGAAGGGATGCTAATATGGTGGAAGGGAAGGAAAATTAAAATAGATTCAATAGAACAAGCACAAGACTTTCTAGAACAACTAACAACCACGGAGGATCAACACACTAAGGAGGAAACCCAAGGGAACATGCAGGAAGATCGGAACCGCCATAGGAACAAGGAAGAAAGACCCGTCCAAACTCAAGGAAAAGACAACTTACAACAAGAAAGAGTAGAAACATCCCCATACCTCCTACAAGAAGAGAGCCGTATAATTACGAGACAAAAAGCGAGGCAGACTTAAGTAAATGGAGGAAGGAAGTAAAATCCTTTCCATCAACATAAACGGCCTAAATTCAAGAGCTAAAAGGAAGAGGATTCTAAATAAACTAATAAAACAAAACGTTGATATAGTTTGCATACAAGAAACACACATTAGGAAAAGTGAGGAGAAATTTCTAGATTGTCCGAAACTGGGAAAATTATTCACAGCACCAGCAGATGAGCACAAAAAGAAAGGTATTGCAATATATGTGAGAGATGATTTAAAAGCAGAGTTAATCTGGGCGGATCCTGAAGGAAGAACCCTGGTGGTACAAACTTCAATTAATGGCATTACATTTTTACTGGTAGTAATCTATGCCCCAAATGATGATCAAGGTAAATTTTTCAAACATCTTCACCAAAAAATAATAGATTTCGGAAATGGCAATATTTTTTCTGATTGGCGATTTTAACTCTATTGCTGACTACCGGAAGGATCATAGTAACATGAGTAAGAATAAAAAAGGAAAAAGAGAATTTTCAAGCCATGTAAGGATATGATGTACGAACTGAATCTGGTAGATATTTGGAGAAAACTAAACCCAAAAAAGAACAGTTTACCTTTTACTCTAACCCACACAAAATTTGGACAAGAATAGATATGGCTTGGATAAATGGTGAATTAATTAATGAAATCAAAGATAGCGAAATCTTACCAAATGACTGGGCTGATCACAACCCAATTCAAATAACCTGGAGAGGTAGAAGAAAACCAAAAAGAAGATGGACTCTTAACACTCACTTAATAAAAGAAGAAGAATACACTAATAAATTGAAAGAAGAACTGAACTTCTTCTTAAAAGAAAATAATAATGATCTAACTTCAAACAAAATATATGGGACACAATGAAGGCATTTATAAGAGGAACAACTATCTCTTACAATGCTATGAGAAATAAAAGAAAGTATGCCCAACAAAGTAACTTACAACAAGAAATTAAGGATTTAGAAACCCAACTACAAAAGAACCCCAAAAATCAAAGAATACAGAATCAGTTAATAACAACTAAACACAATCTAAATTTATTGGAACAAGAAAAATTAGAGAGTAGTCTGAAAATGACTAAACAAATTTATTTTGAGCACGCAAACAAGCCAGGGAGATGGTTAGCCCACAAACTTAAGAAAATGAAAGAAAAAAGATTGATACACCAATTAATGGACGAGAGGGGCAATTTGCAAGAGGAGATAGAGAAGAAAAAAGAGATCACTTTTAAATACTTCAGGAAATTATACAAAAAGGAAGACGTTTGTGAGGACAAAATAATGAAATATCTAGAGGAAGCAAATGAAAAAGCAATTGGAGAGGAAGAGATAGAATTATTAAACAAAAATATAACATGGTCCGAACTGAAGTCAGCAATAGAGAAGCAAAGTAACAATAAAGCGCCAGGACCGGATGGGATACCTGTAGAACTTTACAAAACAATTATAGAACAAATTGGACCACTGATGCTGGAAGTATTCAATGAGGTACTCCTAGTAGCCAAGATGCCGGACTCGTGGAGGGGAGCCTTAATTTCGCTGATCCCGAAGGAGGACCTAGACCATAGACTTATTAATAATTATAGACCAATCTTGCTCCTGAATGCAGATTACAAACTATTCTCTTCTATAATAGCTAATAGACTAAAACAGGTTCTAAACACACATATCCATGAAGATCAAAATGGATTTCTCCCATTTCGACAAATTAAGAATAATCTAAGAACAGTGATAGACATTTCAGAATACTACGAAGCCCATCCGGAAAAACAATTTGCTTTTATGTTTTTGGACGCTGAAAAAGCATTCGACAATTTAAATTGGCATTTTTAATTCAAAAATATACAATATGAACCTTGGCACTAGATTCGAAACGTCGTCACTACAATTTACCATACCCAACAGGCAAATATTCTAATAAATGGGGAACAAACTGACCCGATAAAAATAGAAAAAGGGGTCAGACAGGGTTGCCCTCTCTCTCCTCTGCTTTTCATATTCGCCCTAGAATCTCTTTTGACGTATATTAGGCAAAATTCGAGAATTAGAGGACTGAGGATTAAATCAGAAGAGTACAAAGTACAAGCCTTCGCTGATGATTTGGTTTTTTTTCTGGAGGAGCCTATAGAAAAAGGACATAACTTATTAGAAGAACTAGAACGATTTGGAGAAGTCGCAGGATTTAAAATTAATAGGGGTAAAACGAAATTAATGTCTAAAAATTTAACAGGAGACCAGAATAAAGAACTAGAGACAATAATGGGAATACAGGTGACAAAAAAAAATTAAATACTTAGGAATTTGGCTTACTCCACAAAGCAAATCATTAAAAGAAAACAACTATGACAAACTTCTCCAACAATCCAAGAAAGATTTAGATTCCTGGAGTACATTACAACTTTCCTTATTGGCAGGATTGCTCTGATTAAGATGAATATTCTGCCAAAATTTCTATATCTATTCCAGACAATTCCAATCAAATTAAATAAAAAATTTTTTACGGAATTAAACAAGATAACACTGAAATTTATTTGGCAGGGGAAAAAAGCTAGGATTAATGTAAAAAGCCCTACAAGATTTGAAAAGCAGAGGAGGGTTAGGCCTGCCAAACTGGGAAGTATATTACAAGGCAGCCACCCTACTATGGATAAAGGAATGGGTGAATTTAACTAACAAAAGAACACTAATATTAGAAGGCCACGATATGCAGAAAGGATGGCATGCCTTTCTGTGGGAAACTGGGAAACCCAGGCAATCATATTTCCATAGGCATCTTATCAGGGACTCTCTATTAACCAATTGGAAAAAGTACGTAAAAACTTTATCTAAAAATACCGATTTGGCTATCTCCAATGGAAGCGATAGTACACCCTAATAATTTGGATATAACTAAAATGATTAAGTACGAAAATTTATTAGACCCACAAGGAAAATTGAAAACCCGACAAGAATTACAAGAGCGAGGATTTAAAATTGATCAGTGGGTGTACCTTCAAATTCATAGTAGATATAAACAAGATATTAAGGAATTTGGAATCTACAATAAATTACAGACTTTAGACAAAATTCTATTAGGACCGAGCAAAAAAATATATCTAAATTTTACAAACATTTATTAGAAACTGAATTAGAACAAGAAATTGTCAAAGGAAATATGATTGCGTGGAGCAGAAACGTGGGACGGAGCATTACGCTAGCAGAATGGGAAAGGATCTGGAACAGGAACATTAAGATCACGAAATCAGCAGCTTATAAAGAAAACGCATATAAAATGTTTTATAGATGGCACCTGCCCCCTTCGAGATTGGCGAAGATGCACCCCAACACGAGCCCCAATTGTTGGAAATGTCAAAGCATAGAAGGTACCTTCTTCCATTTGTGGTGGTCGTGCAAGGAAACCCAGAAGTACTGGCAAAAAAATTAGGCGCTGGCTAGAGGAAATAACCAAGGAACAAATAGAGTACAAACCAGAGTCCTTCCTTCTAGGAATTTTCGATAAACAAATACCCAAAAAAATCGAAGTATATTGTAATTCATATCTTAACCGCAGCCAGACTGGCATTTGCCCAGTGCTGGAAATTATCTTCCATTCCCTCTGAACATATGGTTATTCAGAAAATTTTACAATGCGCCAAAATGGACAAACTAACCCAAGCACTAAAAAATAAAGAATCCTCGTCATATTACAACAATTGGAATCCTTTGTATAATTGGCTAAACCAAAGATAGATCATCTCTAGGAAAATGATGGCCGAGGGCCTCCGAAGCAGAGATAAAGAAAAGCACCGCCGATGATACTTTTGAAGAAGAAAGGATCTTACAGACAGTCACAAAATATGGTTTTATTTTAACTGTTTTCCCTACTCTATTCTTCCCCTCCCTTACTCTTCCCTTTCCCCTCTCTTAGGCTTTCCTCTCTCTCCCTCTTGGTCTATGCCAAGGCCTATTTTTCTTTTTGTTGTACATAATTTGTAGTTGTGTTGTTCTTTTAAAGGTAAAACTAATAAAGTATTTTTCCAAAAAAAAAAAAAAAAAGAAGCGCCATCACCACAGCACCTCCACCGCCTCTGCCCACTTCCTTTCATTTTGCTACCGCTGCCACCTCTGCCACTTTAACCAGGAGCAAAATGAAAGGAAGAGGGCAGAAGCAGCCAGGTCTGCCGCCTCCGCCCGCTTCCTTTCATTTTGCTGCTGCCACCACCACCATTTTTTTCACCATGTCTATGTATACATTTGAACTAGACTGTGATGTTTCTCTGTGTCATATGAGTGTGTGTGTGTGTGCGTGTGTGTGTGTGTGTGTGCGTGCATGCATGGTGTATGCATAATGGTTATCTGTTGAGAGCTGAATGCAACAAAATTTCATTTTAATGTATGCTGATTAATGGATGAGTATTGACAAATGATTATTGTCACTTAACTTGACAGTAAAGTTTAATTTCATTTCTATCCTACTCCATTCCATTCCTTGCTTATCCAGCCCCTCTGGCCTCTGCTGTAAAAGGCGGAGAAGATGCAGGAAGAAGATTTCAGCTCAGAGAACATCTGCTCATCTCAGGTGGACCTTTGGATTGATACCAGAGTCAAACTTAAGCCAAAGAGCAAGTTTCCCTTGAGAACTCATTTGATTTTCACAATTGTTCCCCCATTTCTTTGCAAATCAGTGCTCTGAGAAATCCCCAAAGCACCATTTTCAGATCCTGAGGCCTTAATTGAGATAAATGTATATCTAAAAGTCTACAAAGAATAAATGCTGCATATCCATCACCTGAGTGAGGTGATGAGTGAGACCACACCTCCGAGGGACCCTGCTTGATTTCTTACTTTCTTGCTCCTCATGCTCTCACCCCTTGCCAGAAAAAGTTATTCTGCTCTTCTAGCACCACTTTTCCCCCTACCAGGAATGTTATTTCCAGAATCCCTGGCTCAGGTGGCTTAATTGCCACCTGCTTTGCAAAGTTAGAGAAAGGCTGCAAATTCCTTTCTCTGGCAACATTTGCTTCCTCTTTTATCCACAGAACTGATTGCACCAATTTTTTTTTTACTGTTATGTCATCATTTCTCAGATATGAACCATGAATTTTATTTCCAGCAAATCTCCACCCTCTCCACAACCAATAAAAATAAACATGAGAAATTCTGCCTCTCAGCATGGAGCTAGGGAGGTGCACAAGCTACCCCAACTACTATTGCTTCTCTCATTTGATCCAAGAGCAAAGATGAACAGCTCCATGGCTACTCTCGCCATCTTCCTGGTTGCTGCTATGTTCTTATCCCAAGCTCAGGCTCAGTTTGGTAAGACTGCTTTTTCTTCTCTTTTTCAGCATCCCACCTGCATTCTGAGGGCAGTTAGGTGGCTCATGGTTAAAATGCTGGACTTGTTGGCCGAAAAGCCAGCAGCTTAGGTTTGAGACCCGAGCACTGAAGTAATGGGGTGAGTTCCCACCCTTGCTGCAGCTGTTGCCAATCTAGCTGTTCGAGAGCATGTAAATAAATAGGTACCACTTTGGTGGGGAGGTAATAGTGCTCTGTGATGTCATGTTGGCCACAGACTGCAGAAATGTCTTCAAACAGTGCTGGCTAAATAGCTTTGAAATGGACATGAGTATCATCCCTACAGATGGCAATGACTAACAGAGTAAAATCCTCAGGGACTCCTTTACCTTTTACCTACATTCAGAGTTATAACCCTTGCCATCTAGGACCGTCCCTGTCCTATTGTTTTTTTTTTTTTCTTATATGTATCCATGTATTCATAACTATGTTTTTACTTATACCTATTATCTTGTAAGCAATTGACAAAGCAGATAAATAAATAAATAAATAAATAAATAAATAAATAAACAAACAAACAAATAAATAAAATATTGGAATGGGTTCTAGGTTTTGCTGAACCATCTCTCCTGAAAATGCAACAAACAATAAGGATAGTTAGGGACAGCCAATGCTGCTCAGGGTGTAAAGTACAACCTCATTTGAAAAGGAAGCTCTGCAGAAGAATTAAGCCATTTGCTTGAGCTGAATTCAAGATGAGGAGGAGAGAGCAACACCCTATCCCAACCACCAGAAGGTGTATGTGGAGAGAATGGACTCTTCCTTTCAGGATTCAAATGGAAATAGGGTGGATGGATATATAACATTTGTCCTTTTTTTACTCTGAAATGTTTTTACAATTATCATAAGCCATTTATTTCAAGGATTTGGGGGGAATACAGTATCAGTTGTAGGCAGTTCAAGGTAGAATTTTTACGAGTTAGTGCTTTGGGGCTCACATAGTCACTATCTAGCTGTAATAGATACATACTAGTAAGAATCCATTCTTTCAGTCTGTTGTTTTGACTACGTAAAGCGGCCTCTTCCAGAGAAGATCCTGAAGTCCTTTGAAGAAACAGAAGGAAGGTGTTCCAGGCCAGCTGTCATGTAAGTACTAAAAAAAAATCTATCAACTCCTAAGTGATTCCTGAATATGTTAAATGTGAGGTTGGTTGCCCTTGAAACATCTAGTATCTTTGTGTGGCCTTTATGGAAAAGTGCATTAGCCATAATCATCACATTTCCCTATATTGACTTTATGTGAATTTAATTTAAATGTAAAATTAGTTGCGGTCCTTGTGGGTAGGCATTCCCACCCAACATATCACAATGAGGACAGAGAGTCAGGAAAAAAAAACTATTCATTTTTTGCAATAAACATTAATAAAGAAGTTGGGGTTTAAACTGCAAGGCCTTTGGTTGCTAACTTGATTTATTTGTCACCCCTGCCCTGCAAATATTCTTATACCAAAATCTAAAGTTATCTCCCTCTTGAAAGGGCCTGGGGTTTGGTTCAACATTTCGATTCACAATTTTCAGACAAATCAGTCCTTTAGCATAAATAACTGAAAGATTTAGTGGACATCTGTCCATGCACCTCCTTTTATGAAATCAGTTGGGAATAAGAGGTCCTTGAGGGTAACTGATGGGAGAGGCTCTGCCCCCTTGAAAACTGAGTGTGATGCCAATTGTAGAGAATTGCTTTCTTTCCAGCTTGTGATTAAAATATGCATGTGTATGTCTCTTCTGCAGATTTATTACACATAAGAATCGTCGGATATGTGCAGATCCCAGTGAACAATGGGTCCAAGATCGTATACAATATTTGTCCCAAAAGTGACAACCTCCCAGCTCCTTCATATTCACCTGGAGAAGCCCCAAGAACTCAAACCTTTTAAAGTGCTTCGGATGTGGAAAAAAAGAACATGCGTGGCTCTTATTCTGACTTTGAACACTCCTTACTTAAAACTTCATTGATGGAAGATGAAATAATGTATTTTATTTAAATTATGGACAAATATGTTATGTATTTGATATTATTATTTTTGAAAAGAAAAAGTTCATTTGTCTAAAGGTTCTGAGAAATATTTGACAGAAATATAACGTATGAATAAATCTCCATAAATGTCTCTGATTGTCTATATTTGAAATCTTTTCCGAGAGCTCCTTCAGGTTACACAACAATTCTTATTTCATTGAAAGATTGACCTGGACTGTCTGGGTTCTGGCTCTTCTCCTACCCTGGGAATGGGGATTCTTGGACTGTCCATCTGCTCCTGAACCACCATTCACAACATCCCTCCTTTTCAGACCTCAAAGACTGATGTCAATCTTGCAAGGTAGACTAGACAGGAAACAAAGTGAGATGAACTAATTTTACTTTATTGTAAGATTCTATTAACAGAATCTTGAAAATCTGAAAGTATCTTTCTCTCCCATTCCCTTATACAGTCTAAGGAACTAGGGATGGCCCCTCCTGAGTCCCTTGCCCTACTCATATTCCTGCTGTGGGCTAAATTGCCTGTTATCTGCCTCTGTTTGCCCTGACTCTGAAGGTCATTCCCACACAGACCATTATACCCTCCGTTGACTCTGCTGCTGGTGTACTGGAATGTATGAGACAGGGAAGTAGCAGCATGCAAAGTGGAGATACTCTGTATTCAGAGTAAAGCCTTCAAAAGCAACGTGGAAGCAGGAGTGAAAGCTGTTGAGGTAATTCCCCGTTAGAAGAATGAGCGCATACAGGGAGACGTATTTGAGAGTAGTGTTTGAATAATACACACACACAGCACACAGATACACTGTACAGTAAATGTCGGTTTTTTACTTCCAGAAAGTTTAAGCAAAGTTCAAAATAAGCAATCCAAAAGTCATTCACAGGTAAATCAGTCAGTTTTCAATCCAGAGATAATCCAATTAGAAAGTCCAGTGTCAAAAACAGTTCAGTATCAGACTTACATCAAATCCAGTAATATCAGTCAATTAGAAGGAATGTCAATACTCTCCAACAGAAGGAAAAACAGAGACTTACCCAGACACACTCTCTTCTGAGACTAAGACTAAGACAAAACAACCCAGATTTCTGGCTCCATCTTATGGCAGTTTGAGAAACCACACCCAATTACAGTTTTTTGCATTTTCAGTTTTAAAATGTTTATCCTGGTTTATATATTTCTAACCCAAATACCTCTTAGGTGACTTATATTCTGAACAAAAGCTATAGAAATCATCCATTGGGGCTATTTCTTTTGTCTCTTCCTTATACTCACATTAAGATATGGCTCCATTCTAAAATGGCTATACTCTTGTTGATTTTCTCTTCATTTCCAGCACTCTTATTCTTAAAAAACCACCTTACACTGCTGTTATAGGGATTTTGCTGTTATAGGGATTTTGATGTGAGAAGGATGCTGCTTTAACATTGAAGAGGGAAGGGAAGGGAAGGGAAGGGAAGAGGGAGTGGTTGTTTATATTGTTTATGTTCCCTTGAGAACTCATTTGATTTCCACAATTGTTCCCCCATTTCTTTGCAAATCAGTGCTCTAAGAAATCCCCAAAGCCTTGAACCATTTTTAGATCCTGAGGCTCTAATTGAGATAAATGTATATCTAAAAGTCTACAAACAATAAATGCTGCATATCCATCACCTTTTTAAAAAAAGTGAGATATCTGAGTGAGACCACACCTCCGAGGGACCCTGCTTGATTTCTTACTTTCTTGCTCCTCACCCTCTCACCCCTTGCCAGAAAAAGCTATCCTGCTCTTCCAGCACCACTTTTCCCCCTGCCAGGAATGTTATTTCCAGAATTCCTGGCTCAGGTGGCTTAACTGCCTCCCACTTTGCAAAGTTAGAGGAAGGCTGCAAATTCCTTTCTCTGGCAATATTTGCTTCCTCTTTTATCCACAGAACTAATTGTACCAATTTATTTTACTGTTATGTCATCATTTCTCAGATATGAACCATGAATTTTATTTCCAGCAAATCTCCACCTTCTCCACAACCAATAAATATAAACACGAGAAATTCTGCCTCTCAGCATGGAGCTAGGGAGGCGCACAAGCTACCCCAACTGCTATTGCTTCTCTTATTTGATCCAAGAGCAAAGATGAACAGCTCCCTGGCTACTCTCGCTGTCTTCCTGGTTGCTGCTGTGTTCTTATCCCAAACAGGTCAGTTCAGTAAGACTGCTTTTTCTTCTCTTTTTCAGCATCCCACCTGCATTCTGAGGGCAGTTAGGTGGCTCATGGTTAAAATGCTGGACTTGTTGGCCAAAAAGCCAGCAGCTTAGGTTTGAGACCCGAGCACTGAAGTGATGGGGTGAGTTCCAACCCTTGCTGCAGCTGTTGCCAATCTAGCTGTTCAAGAGTATGCAAATGCGAGTAAATAAATAGGTACCACTTTGGTGGGAAGGTAATAGTGCTCTATGATGTCATGTTGGCCACATGACTGCAGAAATGTTTGAAATGGACATGAGTATCATCCCTACAGATGGCAATGACTAGCAGAGTAAAATCCTCAGGGACTCCTTTACCTTTTACCTACATTCAGAGTTATAACCCTTGCCATCTAGGACCGTCCCTGTCCTATTGTTTCTTTTATTTTTCTTATATGTATCCATGTATTCATAACTATGTTTTTACTTATACCTATTATCTTGTAAGCAATTGACAAAGCAAATAAATAAATAAGTAAGTAAGTAAGTAAGTAAGTAAGTAAGTAAGTAAATAAATAAATAAATAAATAAATAAAATCTTGGAACGAGTTCTAGGTTTTGCTCCACCATCTCTCCTGAAAATGCTGGTCATGCAACAAACAACAAGGATAGTTAGGGACAGCCAATGCTGCTCAGGGTGTAAAGTACAACCTCATTTGAAAAGGGAGCTCTGCAGAAGAATTAAGCCATTTGCTTGAGCTGAATTCAAGATGAGGAGGAGAGAGCAACACCCCATCCCAACCACCAGAAGATGTATGTGGAGAGAATGAACTCTTCCTTTCAGGATTCAAATGGAAATAGGGTGGATGGATATATAACATTTGTTCTTTTTTTACTCTGAAATGTTTTTACAATTATCACAAGCCATTTATTTCAAGGATTTGGGAGGAATACAGTATTACTTGTATTAATGCATGCAGAAAGAATTATTTTCCATATTGAACATTGTCTATTGAGTGGACAAAAAGAAAGTGGATTCCTATGTAACAGAAATTCCTCTCCAAAATAAGTTTATTTTTCTGTAGTACCAGGTAGAATTTTTAGGAGTTAGTGCTTTGGGGCTCACATAGTCACTATCTAGCTGTAATAGATACATACTAGTAAGAATCCCTTCTATTGGAAAGGAAGGAAGGAAGGAAGGAAGGAAGGAAGGAAGGAAGGAAGGAAGGAAGGAAGGAAGGAAGGAAGGAAGGAAGGAAGGAATGGTTATAAACACCAAAAATAGACTCAGTGACTAAAGAACTGTAAAAAGGCTTCTTTATTCAGAAAATTTGCAAATATTGGAGTAGGACTTCATCTCCTTAACATTAGGAGTATGAACACACCACACCTAAAGTGGTTATTACATTTATAAGGTTTTACAAACATATATTACGTAATTCTTCCTGTTATGCTCTTTTAGTAATTTTAGGGACTGTCCTCGGTATCTTTCCACTAGCTCCTCCCAGACCACCATCTCTTGGAAACCACCTCATTCTCATGGCTTGTCGTCCTCTTATGACCATATGGGTATTTTTGTAACACAATAGATCATTAACCAATTCTGCTCGGGTCAGGATGACCCAGGATCTTTTTCACATATCTGTATGCCAAAAATTACAGTGCCGTGTTTTAGCCAGAAAACTGACATTTGCTTCAGAACATAACTTGTAACAGAACATAACATGTTTATTAGATGTAGTTATATAACTGTCCAGTAAACATTGCATAGTTCAAATATTGGATAAATATGGCTTCCTTTCTGTTCCTCACAGGTGTAACTCTTAATATGTAATTCTTACATATTTCAGGAAGGATGGAAGAAAGGAAGGAAGGAAGGAAGGAAGGGATTCTGCTTGAGTGAGACAATACTTGCATTCTTAATTTATACATAAATCATTGTTGAATTTGCCTCTGAAATATTCACAGCTAGAAGTAAAATACAAATCTTCACTTCTAGCTCCGACCCAGAGCACATTGTTTAAAAGACTTTGGGCCAGTCATTCTGCCTTAGTTCAACCTATCTCTAGGGCTCTTTTTTGTGGAGAATATAGGAGAATGAAGCATTAGCTATGTATCCTACCTTGAGTTGTACAAAATAAGGTTGGATATAAATCTAATAATAATAATATGCTCCATGGTAAGGTCAGTCCAGGGAAAATCTGCCCATATTATATGAGGGGAATGGTAGATATTCTAAACTAGCAGGTGGGAAGTTCAAGTTCAAGACTCTGTGATTGGGGAAGGGAAACCATTAAAATGACACAAGTCTCTTTTCCTGTCTTTCAGCAGCCCACAACTGTTGTTTGAACTACACAAAGAAGCCTGTTCCACTGAGGCTCTTGAAGTCCTATGAATACACAACTTACTTTTGTCCCAAGACAGCTATTATGTAAGTACTAAAAAAAATCTATCAACTCCTAAGTTATTCCTATGTTAAATGTGAAGTTGGCTGCCCTTGAAACATCTAGTATCTTTGTGCGACCTTTATGGAAAAGGGCTTCAACCATAATCACCACATTTCCCTATATTGACTTTATGTGAATTTAATTTAAATGTAAAATTAGTTGCAGTCCTTGTGGATAGGCATTCCCACCCAACATATCACAATGAGGCCAGAGAGTCAGAAAAAAAATCTATTCTTTTTTGCAATAAACATTAACAAAGAAGTTGGGGTTTCAATTTCAAGGCCCTTGGTTGCAAATTTGATTTATTTGTCACTCCCTGCAAATATTCTTATACCAAAATCTAAAGTTATCTCCCTCTTGAAAGGGCTTGGGTGCAGGTTTAGTTCAACCCTTTGATTCACAATTTTCAAACAAATCAGTCCTTTAGCTCAGTGGTGGGATTCAAAAACTTTTACCACCAGTTCGATGGGCGTGGCTTGGTTCCAACTCACCTCCTGCAAGCCTGCATTCTCCCGCTCGGTTCAGCAGCTGCCGAGCAGCACTATTCTGTGCCACGCAAGGAGCTGCACTTCAAAAGCAGAAGATAAAAGTGAGTATGGGAGCCCAGGTGGGCCCAACAGCAGACTGGTGGAGAGAACCAGTTCAGTCTCAGCTGCTCATCGCCGCTACTGACTCAACAGAACCAGGCCAAACCAGGAGCATACCACCACTGCTTTAGCATAAATAATTGAAAGATTTAGTGGACATCTGTCCTTGAACACCCTTTCATGAAATCAGTTGGGAATAGGAGGCCCTTGAGGGTAACTGATGGGAGAGGCTCTGCCCCCTTGAAAACTGAGTGTGATGCCAATTGTAGAGAATTGCTTTCTTTCCAGCTTGTGATTAAAATATGCACATGTATGTCTCTTCTGCAGATTTATTACACATAGGAATCGTCGGATATGTGTAGATCCTAATGAAAAGTGGGTCCAGGATCGTATGAAACATTTGTCCGAAGTCTGACAACCTCCCAGCTCCTTCATATTCACCTGGAGAAGCCCCAAGAACTCAAAGCTTTTAAAGTGCTTCGGATGTGGAAAAAAAGAACATGCGTGGCTCTTATTCTGACTTTGAACACTCCTTACTTAAAACTTCATTGATGGAAGATGAAATAATGTATTTTATTTAAATTATGGACAAATATGTTATGTATTTGAAATTATTATTTTTGAAAAGAAAAAGTTCATTTGTCTAAAGGTTCTGATAAATATTTGACAGAAATATAACGTATGAATAAATCTCACAGTTATGAAATCCATACATGTCTCTGATTGTCTATATTTGAAATCTTTTCCAAGAGCTCCTTCAGGTTACACAACAATTCTTATTTTATTGAAAGATTGACCTGGACTGTCTGGGTTCTGGCTCTTCTCCTACCCTGGGAATGGGGATTCTTGGACTGTCCATCTGCAACATGTTGTGAACACCATTCACAACATCCCTCCTTTTCAGACCTCAAAGACTGATGTCAATCTTGCAAGGTAGACTAGACAGGAAACAAAGTGAGATGAACTAATTTTACTTTATTGTAAGATTCTATTAACAGAATCTTGAAAATCTGAAAGTATCTTTCTCTCCCATTCCCTTATACAGTCTAAGGAACTAGGGATGGCCCCTCCTGAGTCCCTTGCCCTACTCATATTCCTGCTGTAGGCTAAATTGCCTGTTATCTGCCTCTGTTTGCCCTGACTCTGAAGGTCATTCCCACACAGATCATTATACCCTCCGTTGACTCTGCTGCTGGTGTACTGGAATGTATGAGACAGGGAAGTAGCAGCATGCAAAGTGGAGATACTCTGTATTCAGAGTAAAGCCTTCAAAAGCAACGTGGAAGCAGGAGTGAAAGCTGTTGAGGTAATTCCCCGTTAGAAGAATGAGTGCATACAGGGAGACGTATTTGAGAGTAGTGTTTGAATAATACACACACACAGCACACAGATACACTGTACAGTAAATGTCGGTTTTTTACTTCCAGAAAGTTTAAGCAAAGTTCAAAATAAGCAATCCAAAAGTCATTCACAGGTAAATCAGTCAGTTTTCAATCCAGAGATAATCCAATTAGAAAGTCCAGTGTCAAAAACAGTTCAGTATCAGACTTACATCAAATCCAGTAATATCAGTCAATTAGAAGGAATGTCAATACTCTCCAACAGAAGGAAAAACAGAGACTTACCCAGACACACTCTCTTCTGAGACTAAGACTAAGACAAAACAACCCAGATTTCTGGCTCCATCTTATGGCAGTTTGAGAAACCACACCCAATTACAGTTTTTTGCATTTTCTTAAAGATACAGTTTTAAAATGTTTATCCTGGTTTATATATTTCTAACCCAAATACCTCTTAGGTGACTTATATTCCGAACAAAAGCTATAGAAATCATCCATTGGGGCTATTTCTTTTGTCTCTTCCTCACATTAAGATATGGCTCCATTCTAAAATGGCTATACTCTTGTTGATTTTCTCTTCATTTCCAGCACTCTTATTCTTAAAAAAACCCGCCTTACACTGCTGTTTACGTGGTTATAGGGATTTTGATGTGAGAAGGATGCTGCTTTAACATTGAAGATTTGCAGGTTTTTTCTGTCTTCAAGGAAGAGGGAAGGGAAGGGAAGGGAAGGGAAGGGAAGGGAAGGGAAGGGAAGGGAAGAGGGAGTGGTTGTTTATAAGTAATCAAGAGCACATTTATCACAAACAACTTCTTAGCCCAGGTGACAAGAAACCTGGGAAAGAGTGTTTAAAGTCATTTAAAGTGATTGTTCTTAAATTAATTCAGTATAAATGACAATAAGTCATTCTGAGCTTTGGCATTTAGCTAAGGACAGGATTAAAGACACTTTGATGAATCTTTAGTTGATCTTGCCAGTGGTGGGATTCAATTTTTTTACTACTGGTTCTGTGGGCATGGCTTATTTGGTGGGTGTGACTTTCTTGGCCATGTGACTGGGGTGGTTGTGGCTTGACCATGTGACTGGGGTGGTTTTGGCTTGGTCATGTGGCTGGGTGGGCGTGCTTGGTGGTCATGTGACTGGGTGTGTGTGGCCAAGTTAATGTCACTCATGTCAAGGGGTGTCTTGCCTGGCCCCTCCCCTCCCAGACATTCCTTGTCACACCCTGCCTCAACATATCTATAGTTCTGTAAAAATGTTCACCTTTTTTTGACTTTATTATCTATATACTATAGATGTACTTTCATGGACCACTGAAAGGAGGAAATGGCTCACATGCTTTACTCAAGAGTGTGATAGGCAACAGGCTTTTAAGGGGCTGCCAGAAAGAGTAGGGGGCAATGTATTTTCCAAAGCCCCTGAAGAAAAACAAGAAGCAATGGATGGAAACTAATCAACGAGAGAAGCAACCTAAAACTAAGGAGAAACTTCCTGACAGTGAGAACAAGTGGAACTGCCTGTCTCCAGAAGTTCTGGATGCTCAATCACTGGAAGTTTTTTTTTTTAAATATAGCTTATTAATTTTTACAATTAAAACCAGTCACAATACATACACAAATAAGCAAAAGAAAGAAAAAGAAAGAAGAGAGGAGAGGAAGAGAGGGAAAGAATTTTGAGAAAAGAAAGAAAAAGAAAGGGGGAAGAAAGAAAGAAAGAAAGAGGTTACAAGGTAAAAAGTATTCTTATTTTAACAGTTTGCAAGATCTTCTTTTGTTTTCATAACCTTAACTTGTGTCATATAACCACACCTGTTTTTAACTTATATAGCTACCTCGTTATTATGGGTTGATACTTTTCTTTTATGCCTTATGATATATAATTTATCTTTGGTCAATCCAATTATACCAACAATTCCAGCTATCGTAGTATAGTGAAGTGTCTTTGTTTTTAGCGCCAAAGTCAATTTATCCATTTCTGCGCATTTTGAGATTTTTTCAATAATCATTTCTTCTGATGGAATTTGATGTTGTTTCCAGTGTTGAGCGAAGGCTAATCTGGCTGCTGTTAAAATGTGTATTGTTATGTATTTGGCTTTTTTGGAAATTTGCTTATCAAAAATCCCTAGTAGGAAGGACTCTGGTTTGTATTTGATCTGCTCTTTGGTGATTTCTTCCAACCAGGTTTTGATTTTCTTCCAATACTTTTGGGTTTCTGCACAAGACCACCACATATGGAAAAAGGTTCCTTCTTTTTTCCTACACTTCCAGCAATGCGGACTCATGTTGGGGTGCATCTTCGCTAACCTCGAAGGGGGGAGATGCCATCTATAAAACATTTTATAAAGATTTTCCTTGTAAGCTGCCGATTTAGTAATCTTATTGTTTCTGCCCCAAACTTTCTCCCATTCCGCTAATGTGATGCTGCGCCCTACATTCTTACTCCAAGCAATCATATTTCCTTTTACAATTTCTTCTTCTAGTTCTGTTTCTAATAAGTAGTTATAAAATTTTGTTATGTTTATTTTATTTGATCCTAATAAAATTTTATCTAATTGTTGCAGTTTGTTATTAATTCCGAATTCTTTTTTGTCTTGTTTGTATCTGCTTTGAATCTGAAGGTAAACCCATTGATCAATTTTATGTCCTTGCTCCTGAAGATCCGGCCTCGGTTTCAAATTTCCTTGTGGGTCTAATAAATCTTTGTATTTAATCATTTTGCTAAGCTCCAAATTGTTTGGGTGAATCATTGCCTCCATTGTTGAAATCCATACTGGTACTTTTGTATAATGTTTTTTCCTTATTTTCCTCCAAATTGTTAATAGTGCGTCTCTAATTAAATGTCTATGGAAATATTTTTGACTGGTTTTCCCTACGTCCCATAGAAAAGCGTGCCACCCCCTTTGTAAATCGTGGCCTTCTAGAAATAGTATTCTTTTATTGGTTAAATTCACCCAATCCTTCAACCAAACTAACGAGGTGGCCATATGGTATAACTCCCAGTTTGGAAATGCTAACCCTCCCCTGCTCTTCATATCCTGCATTGCTTTTACATTTATTCTGGGTTTTTTCCCTTGCCAAATAAATTTCAGGGTTATTCTATTGAGTTCTTCAAAAAACTTTTTATGTAATTTAATTGGGATCGTTTGGAATAGGTACAAGAATTTGGGGAGAATGTTCATTTTAATAGTAGCAATTCGGCCTAGTAGTGAGATTTGAAGTTTCCCCCACGATTCTAAATCTTTCTTTACCTGGTGTATCAGTTTATCATAATTGTTTTCTTTAAGTGTCTTACGGTGTGGGGTTAGCCAAATTCCTAAGTATTTCACTTTCTTTGTCACTTGTATATGCATTATTTCTTCTAGTTCTATTTTCTGTTTTTCTGTTAGGTTTTTGGTCATTAATTTTTTTTTTGTTTATTTTAAGTCCAGCTACTGCTCCAAATTTCTCTAATTCACTCATCAATTTTGGTCCCCTGTCTTTTGGTTCTTCAATGAAGAAAATCATGTCGTCCGCAAATGCTTGCAATTTATATTCCTCTTTCTTAACTGTTAATCCCTTTATATCTGAATTCTGCCTAATTCATGTTAATAATATCTCTAATGCTAATATGAAGAGCAGGGGAGAGAGTGGACAACCCTGTCTCACTCCTTTTTCTATCTTTATTGGGCGGGTGCATTCCCCATTCACTATTATATTAGCTTGTTGTGTATCATATATAGTTGTTATAATATTTTCAAATTTGGTGCCCAAATTCAAATTATAAATTTTTTTAATTAAAAATTGCCAATTTAGATTGTCGAAAGCCTTCTCTGTGTCTAGGAACATAAGTGCTACTTGTTTCTCGGGGTGAGCTTCATAAAATTCTAGTACGTCTAATACTATTCTTAAATTGTTCTTTATTTGCCTAGTTGGGAGAAATCCGTTTTGGTCTACATGTATATACAAGTTTAAGATCCTTTTTAATCTGTTTGCTATAATAAGTGTGAATATTTTGTAATCAGTATTTAAAAGTGAAATCGGCCTGTAATTATTTATATATCTGGGATCTGTATCCTCCTTCGGGATCAGCGAGATCAACGCCCCCCTCCATGAGTCCGGCATCCTGGCTGCCAGTAAAACGTCATTAAAGACTTCCACCATAAGTGTTCCTATTTGATCTGCTATTGCCTTGTACAGCTCCCCTGGGATCCCGTCTGGGCCCGGGGTTTTATTATTTTTCTGGCTCTCTATTGCTGATTTCAATTCCGATTCAGTAATTTCTTTATTTAATAGTTCGGCCATTTCTTCCCCAATTGCCTTATCCTTTACTTCATCTAGATAATTCCTTATTCTATCTTCACTGACGTCCTCTCTTTTGTATAAATCTTCAAAGTATTTATGAATGATTTCTTTTTTCTGTTCTATTTCCTGGTATGTATCTCCTTTGCTATCTATTAACTGGTATATCAATCTCTTCTCTTTCTTTTTTTTTAATTTATAAGATAGCCATCTTCCTGGCTTGTTGGCATGTTCAAAATAGGTTTGTCTGGTTAAATTCAAATTCATAGTCATTTTCTCTTGATCAATTAAATTCAGTTTGTGTTTGGCTATACTTATCTGATTTTGCAGTTTGGGTTCTTTTGGGTTATTTTGTAGAAGGGTTTCTAGCTCCTTAATTCTTTGTTGTAATTTGTTTTGTTGGGAATAGTTTTCCTTGTTTCTCTTGGCGTTATAAGAGATTGTTATGCCTCTTATAACCGCCTTCATCGTATCCCAGACATTTTGTTTCGTGGTTTCTCCATTATCATTTTCTTTTATAAAAAATTTCAATTCCTCCTTTAATTTATTAATGTATTCTTTCTCTCTTATTAATTGAGTGTTTAAGGTCCATTTTTCTTTGGTTTTACCCTGCCCTTCCATATTACCTGTATTGGATTATGGTCTGCCCATTCATTAGGCAAAGTTTCCACATCTTTTGTCTCGTTTGCTATTTCCCCACTCATCCATGCCATATCGATCCGTGTCCATGTTTGGTGGGGATTTGAATAAAATGTAAATTGTCTTTTTTCAGGATGTAATCTTCTCCATATATCTGTCAGATTTAGCTCTTTCATCATTTCCCTACAAATCTTGGGGAGCTCTCTCTTCCCCTTTTTATTCTTCCTGGCATTACTGTGATCATTTTGGAAATCAGCAATCGAGTTGAAGTCCCCTACTATGCAAATATTTCTTTTTTGCAATTCAACCAGTTTTCTATATAGGTGTTTAAAAAACTCTTTTTGGTCTCCATTTGGGGCATATATTACTACTAAAAGAATTGGAATATCATTAATCCAGATCTGCAAACCCAGAGTCCTTCCTTCTAAGTCCGACCATATTAGCTCAGATTTCAAATCCTCTTTCACATATACTGCGATTCCCTTCTTTTTCTCCTCATCTGCTGGTGTGGTAAATACCTTTCCTAATTTCGGGCATTCTAAATACTTTTCATCCTTCTTCTTTATATGGGTTTCTTGCAGGCACATTATATCTGCATTATGTTTAATTAATTTAGATAATATCCTTTTTCTCTTAATTGTCGAATTTAAACCATTTATGTTTATTGATAGTAATTTTTCTTCTTCTCCCATCTATTTAGTTTTGTTTCGCTCTTTGTCGTGTAACAATTCCTCTCTCTTCTTGCACTTGTGTTAATGTGGTTCCTTCTGTCTTTTGCTGTGGATAGGTATTCTCTTGGTTTCCTACCGTTCCAGTTCTATTTTTATGTCCACCGTATTCTTCTTGATAATTTGTGTCCAATTCCTCCCTACTACTTTGCTCCTGTGGGCCCACCATCCGTTCGTAAAAATCTTGGGCTTTTTCCATAGTGTCTATTTTGATTTTCCTCTCTTTCCACGACACTAACATTCCTTCTGGAATAAGCCATTTAAATGTAATTCTTTTTTTATTTAAATATGCTGCCAGAAATTTATAGTCACGGCTTTGTTCCCTTATTCTCCTCGGTATCTGTTTAAGAATCACAATTTCTTTCTCTTTGTAGGTTATTGTAGGTTATCTTGAGGTTCTATAAATCATGTCTCGAACACATCTTCTAGTGAATCGTATCTGTACTTCCCTGGAACATTTGTGGCGTCTTGCATAGTTTGTATTGACCCAGTAGACTTCATGAAACTCTTTTTGAATTTCATCTTTATCCATCTTCAATAAACCGGCCAGTATTTCTGCCATCAAGTATTCCAGGTCTTCTTCTTTTGATTCTGCCACATTTTGGAATCTTAGGTAAGTTGCTGCCTTGTCCATTTCTAGGAGGACGAGGGAGTCCTCCATTTCTTTGCTCATGCTTTTGAGATCTTCATCCACCCTTTTTAATTCCCTTTCCGTTCGTTCAGTTCTTTTCTCTACTTCTTTTATTATAACTTCATTTTTCTCCAAGGCCTGCTGCAACACCCCCACTTTATCCTCTACTTTGGAAATGTCCGCTTTCATTTCTGTCTTTAGTTTCCCCATTTCTTCCTTCGATTCATTGATATCTGCCCTTGTTTCACTGTGGTTTTTAATCATTGTTTCTTGCAATCTCAATAAGTCCTGTAAAGTTAGGAACATTGCTTGAATATTCGCATTCGAGATGCTAGTTGACTTCTCTGTTGGTAGTGTTTCCTCTATTGTTTTTTGTGCCATAGGTGAAGTTGTTGCCAAAGTGGTCGTTACTGTGGGATTAACCTTCCTACCAGATTTCAGAGCAGTGGTAGTTGTAGTAGTCATTTCCTTTAAAATTTGTTTTTGTTGTTGTACAATGCTAAATATATTATTCCAAATTGGCATTCAGTATTCTTAGTTCTGTAACTAAAATTGACCAAGATCTATCAATCTATTAAGTAGCTATATTCTTAACTAATTAGTAAAGTGTATATATTTTTCTCTAGTTTAACTTCAATATAAAGTAACCTTAACTACACAATATATTACATTCACAGATACACCCACACAATGAAATATAATATTGGTCTAGAGAGCTCTAAGATTGTTAAATAACTAATGCTTAATATTCTTACTGTCTCCCCTATATTCCCATTCAAATTATAACAATCTCTATTAATAATAACTTAACTAAATTAATTAATCCAATATTTTAACACTCTAATATTTCTTTACTAAATGTACATATTTATCAAGAGGAAATCAGAGAGAAAAAGCAAGCATATTTCAACATAGCATATCATCAACAAGTGAGAAAGAAGAGAGACTATTTTAGTAAGTATGTACACACAGAAAAGGGTAGAGGAAAAGAAAAAAGAAAATTCCAAAGACAAGAGTTTTTGTTTCCGCTTTTCACTTTGGAAGCTTCCACTTCCAGCACACCGGAAATGGCAAATGAAGATTTGCTGAGTAACAGCTGCCAGTAAGCAATGTTCTCACTCGTTTAAAGTCTTCCTCTTTTACTTATATTTTAGTGTTCTTTAAATCAATTGTTCTGGTCTCCTTCAAATAGAGAAAGGAACTGTCTCCTCTGCTAGGACCGGTTCTCAATTTTCCCAGAGTTTATAGATTAGATTGTGTCCCTTCAGACAGTTAGATCTGTTACTTTGTTGTAGCCACTTCAGCGTTCTGGATACCGGCTATGGCGCTGCTCTGTCTTTCCCCCCGATCGGCTTCGTTCTGCTCTGGCTCCGATTTAATAGCTTCAATCCAAATGTTAGTGATAATAGAGTCTTTTTAATCACCCCCCCGTGCTGGTCTTCAGACTTCCAAAATTATCTTTACTTCTTTTTTATTTCTGACTCTCTTCTGCCTGCCGAGCTCTTTCATTTTCACTAGACCAATTCTTTTGTAGCCGCTTTCTCTTAGAGCTCACAGCAGGCATTCGCACAGTATTTAACAGCCTGAAATCAGTCTATTGTCAGTCAAATATCTTCTCTGCCACTGTCTTTAACCACGACTCTCTTTCCCCGCGAGCTTGCAAACTTTCACTCACTCTTTCCTTCCCATCGGTGGCAGTCCGGACTTCGGAGCCTCCATTGATAGGAGGCTGTTCTTGATCGTTGGGATCTGGAGGGCTTCCTCTTCGTTGCAGGGGGGTTGCTTTCCCCACACTGCAGCCCGAGGTTCCCCCACACCAGCACGGGTCTCTCCAAGACTCGAGCACCCCGAAAGATTGCACCAAACTCAAGAAAAGGATGGCTAGAATCATGAGCGGATTTCTGCCCCTCTGACCGTCCTTGCCTTGCCACTGGAAGTCTCAATCACTGGAATTTTTTAAGAAAAGACTGGACAGCCATTTCTCTTAAATGGCATATGGTTCCCCACAAGGTCCCTTCTAAGTGTTATTCTGTTATTCGGACACCTTTCCCAGGACCTCTACTCAGAGTTTGGCATCCCCAGTTTTCCTGCCTGAGCTGGGGGTTGGACTAGAAGACCTCCAAAGGCCCTTTCAACTCTGTTAAACACAAGTGTATTTTATGCTCTGGATTATTGACATAGAATGCATGTAAACCCTGAAAAATATGTGGTAGCCCTGGGCAAAAAAAGGCAGTAAAATCATTTTAGATGTAGGGACAGTGTAAAATATTAATATATGATAAATAATGGAACAATTAAAAATAATAGCAGAGTTTTTTTCTCTCCCCCCCTTCCCATTTCTTTTTCTTTCTTTCTTCTTCTTTCTTTTTTTCTCTTTTTCTCTTTTTTTCTTTCTTGCTCTGTTCCTTTTCTTGTCTTTCTCTCTCTCACACACATACACATACTCTCCCCCTTCCTTCCTATTTCTTTTTCTTTCTTTCTTCCTATTTCTTTTTATTTATTTATTTCTCTTTTCTCTCTCTCTCTCTCTCTCTTTCGTTTTCTTGCCCTTTCTTTCTGTTCTTGTTTCTCTCTCTCATACACGCACACACACACACACACACACCACACTCTCTCCCCTTCCTTTCTATTTCTTTTTATTTATTTATTTCTCTTTCCTTCTCTTTCTTTCCCTCCATTCCTCTTTCTTTCTTTCTTTCTTTCTTTCTTTCTTTCTTTCTTTCTTTCTTTCTTTCTTTCTTTCTTTCTTTCTTTCTTTCTTTCTTTCTTTCTTTCTTTCTTTTTTTTCTTCCTTTCTTTCTTCTCTCTCTCTCTCTCTCTCTCTCTCTCTCTCTCACACACACACACACACACACACACACCTGGTCGGGAGAGCGGCAGAGGTGCTGCTGCAGTGGCAGTGCTATGGGAGGCAGCCAGGACCCCGCCCTCCCAGTCAGAGTACTCCGCCACTAGCTACTCCCGGGGGATGAAATGTAAAATGTTTCCTCCCTTTCCTCCCCCGGTTACCTTCCCCGATTAAGAGGAGAGCCTTCCGTTGTCTGCAGCACCACTGACTCCCAGAAATCAGGGCATTCCGATCCAGCACAGGAAGCCAGGAAAGCTGGTAACCTCCAAGGAGCTAAAACCTCATGCATGTCCATTGCAGCAGATGCCACAAAGGCAGTGCAAATGCCCCCAGACAGTGTCCAGCAATCTGGACTTGGGGCACCTTGGCACTTTGCATCAGGTCCGGTCCTCAGCAGTGAGATAGAAATGAAGCTGGGGGGATGGGAAGGATAATCTCCAGGTGACTTACTTGGTACCCCAGCTCTTTCCACCTCCGGGACAAGTGCTGAAGATGTGCGATGGGAAAAGGAGGAAAAAAGGTGCGAGAAAGCCCAGGAAAGCAGATACAGATACAGATACAGATAATCAGAGTTGGGAGGGACCTTGTAGGTCATCTAGTCCAACCCCCCACCCAAGCGGGAGACCCTACACAATTTCTGACAAATGGCAGTCCAATCTCTTCTTGAAAGTCTCAACTGATGGCGCTCCCACTACTTCCGAGGGCAAGCTGTTCCATTGGCTGATTGTTCTCATTGTCAGATAGTTTCTCCTTGTTTCCAGGTTAAATCTCTCCTTGTTCAGTTTCCATCCATTATTCCTTGTTTGGCCTACAGGAGCTTTAGAAAATAGCTTGACCCCTTCCTCCCTGTGGCAGCCCCTCAAGTATTGGAAGACCACTATCATGTCTCCCCTGGTCCTTCTCCTTACTAGACTAGCCAAGCAAGCAAGGGGACCCACTACTGTTTGCTCAAGGATGGTCGCTTTGCACCACTATGGCATGATCCGGGCTACAACAGAGACACAAGTCACATCTCAGCAGTTAGTTCAGTGGCCAGTCTCCCCCTCCCCTCCCCAAGGAGCTCTCTCTCTCTCTCTCTCAGACACACACACACACACACACACACACACACACACCTCGTCTGACTGGGACACAATGATCCAGCAAGCTCCAGAGCAGTGGGCGGGGTGAGAAGGCAGAAAGCAGGCAGTGGAGTGGTGGTGGTGGGGCGGCAGAAGCTGGAGCATGCTGTGGCCATTGTTGCTCAGTTTCTTCATTTTGTCATACCCCGGGAAAAGGCAGAAAGCAGCATGCTCCGGCCACCAATGCCACAGCTCGATTTCTGCCTTCTCCCAAGGGACGACGAAATTAAGAAAGTGAGTGGCCATAATGGCTGCATGCTCCAGCCTCCACCGCTGAATGCAGCCACCATAGCCGCTCGCTTTCTACCTTTTGCCCCCGGGAGAAGGAAGAAGTGAGAGGCTGAGGCTGGAGCATGCTGCGACCGCGCCTTCGGGAGAAGGAAGATGCAGGCAGCGGAGGCCGGAGCATGCTGCAACCATGCCTTTCTTCCTTTTGCCCTCAGGAGAAGGAAAACACGGGCGGTGGTGGTCCTGGAGGATGAAAGGAAGAAAGTGAAGGTCCACAGTGGCGGTATTCCGGAAGGGTGGGGCGGGCAGAAAGTCCAGAGCTGCTGCACATGGGCACTTCCACAGCCCCTCTCAGCTCCAGCAGAGTAGAGATGCCCCCAAAGGGCCTCCCACCTGCCCACCCGCTGGCCAGGACAGGCCAGAAGCAGTGCATCCCCTGGGAGAAGGAAGAAAACAAGCAGCACTGCTGCTCCGGGAGCCATGTCCCAGTGCTGCTGCAAATTGCGCACAACATGTGCAGCCCGGGACATCCACCCACCCTCCCAGTCCACCAGGTGAGCTCAGAGTTGGGGGGAACAACTAGCTAGGCTGCATGCAGTGCTCCTGCCTGGGATGCAGCCGCAACAGCAACAAAGCCAGCCAAGCAAGCCCGGGAACAGTGGGGGGCCCTTGGCAAGCTCGAGGGATGGTATGGGGGGGGCTAGTACAACTCACAGGCTTACCTGTGAGTAAGAAGATTAGAGCTGCTCAGTTGGGGCACAGGCACCATGTGGGAAGGCAGGTTAAGCCACGAGGACCCAGTGTGGAGTGAGGAGTGACTGGGCGAGGTGAGCATCGGGCAGGGTGAGCGAGAATAAGGTGGGCAGGGCAGGTGAGCCAGCAGCAACCGGGCAATCGGTTCAGGGGCGTGGCCAGCCAGAAGTTGCTACTGGTTCGATGTCCCACGACCAAATTATCACTACCGGTTCTCCCGAACCTGTGCAAACTGGCTGAATACCAGCACTGCATGTCTCCCACCATATCATCCCATGCCTGTCAGCACTATAACAATTTGGCCTCCCACTACTACGCATCAAAGGCAGTCCCAACTTCCAGCCCAGGTCTCCAGTTCACACTGTCCTCCATTCATACCCAGGACAGGCTTCACTAGTTCTTAGCACCATCCAGACACTATTTCCCTACTCCACCTGCAAAATACACTCATAGCAATCATACTCACACTACCCCTCCCACTGTTTTTAAATCGTAGTCTATCATAGGTTGTTTCTATAAGACCATTTTTTCCTAATAATTTCAGGTAATCAAAATACATTGGAAATTGATGAACCCCTGTAGACTGCTGGATAATGATGATTACTAAGTTCTTTACCTAGACATTATTCACTAGGATATTGGAAATATTTTTTGGGACATGATTTGACACATTGGGAACACACAGCAGTTTAATAAGTTCAGCTGCTTCCATTTCTTTGCTAAGCACTTTTCAAAATAGTTGTTCTTGTCCTCAAACCCATCAACAACTTAGCTTTTAAAGTACACGAACAATTGATTTGTTTGCTTCAAGAATTCAGAGATTATTCCAACTGTACTCATCCATAGAAATGTTTACAAAGGAAGAACAGTTTTCTCTCACTTCAACTAGGTGGTTTGCTGAGTGCTGTGTGTGAAGGGGTCAGCTATTTCTTTGCTCTTGGTTGCCCCTCGTTGAGGTAATTCCTCGTTAGGAGAATGAGTGCATACAGGGAGACGTATAGAGAGTAGTGTTGGAATAATACACACAGAGCACGCATATACACTGTACAGTAAATGTAGGTTTTTACTTCCAGAAAGGTTTAAGCAAAGTCCAAAATAAGCAATCCAAAGTCATTCACAAGTTAAATCAGTCAGTTTTCAATCCAGGGATAATCCAAATATCAAAGTCCAGTGTCCAAAAACAGTTCAGTAACAGATTTACATTAAAACCAGTAATATCAGTCAATTAGAAGAAATGGAGCAACGGCAATACTTTCCAACAGAAGGAAACAGAGGTACACTCACACTCTCTTCTGAGTCTCAGACTAAACAATCCAGGTTTCTGGCTCCATCTTATGTCTGTTTGAGAAACCACACCTAATTACAGTTTTGCATTTTCTTAAAGATACAGTTTTAAAATGTTTATCCTGGTTTATATATTTCTAACCCAAATAGCTGTTAGGTGACTCATATTCCTAACATTCTCCCCTTTTGGGTAAGATAATATATACAACCTTACATTCTAAGTCCATAATCTTCACAGCTAGCTTTATGCGTTATGGAGCCTTGGGCCTTTGTAAAATGATCTGCTATATTGTTTTCTAATATACAGTATTCTAGCTTAATCATCTTACTTTGCACACATTGTCTCACATTTAAATATCTTAAATCTGTGTGTTTAGTTCTTGTTTTAACAACAATATTTGAAGCCATCTGTGTTGCTGATTGGTTATCTTCGTAAACTACAATAGGATCTGTTACATCAATTACCATATCAATCAATAATTGTTTATACAAAACTAAATCTGTACATAATAAAGGCAAACATGAGAATTCAGCCTCCATTGTTGACAAACTTAGATGTTTCTGTCTAATAGATCTCCATCCAATCAATGCTTTTCCCAATAATACAGCAGTACCCAATGTAGATTTTTGTGTATTTCTGTCTGTAGCAAAACTTGCATCAGCATATGCAGTTAAATTCAGTTCATCTTTTGGCTCCAAATACAACGCATGATGCATTGTCTGTTTCAGATACCTTAATACACATTTAGCAGCTTGCCAGTGCCTTTCAGTGGGCTCAACTGTTAAATCTCGTAAATTGATTAACACTGTATGCGATATCTGGCCTTGACCAATTACTGAGATAAGATAAACTACCAATCAAAGACTGATAAATGTTCTTATCAAAAATAGGACTTTGAACATCACTGTGGCTAAACTCCTGGCTCATTGGTGTCTTAGCCAGCTTACAAAGTTCCATTTCAAAACTTTTTAGTAATTGGTTAATTTTATTTGCCTGTGAGATCTTGTATCCTCCCCTAGTTCTATCTATCTTTAAACCAAGATAATGTTTGATTTCTCCTAACTGTTTTATCTTAAATTTATTTTCCAATAGTGAAATTATCTCAGTAGCTTCTTGTTCAGTTTTGGTGATTAATGCTATGTCATCAGTAAATAATAACAACAATGAAATCATACCATTACTTTCTCTTTTAAACAAACATGGATCGGCCATGCCAGCTACAAAACCTATCTTAGTTAATTCTTTAACTATACATTGGTTCCACTCATATCCTGATTGCTTCAAACCATTAAGACTCTTTTTCAATCTCCAGCAATCATTATTATCAGTATTATCATTTTCGAGACCTAAAGGTTTATTTAAATATATATTGTGTTGCAATGGTGCACGCAAATATGCTGTCTTTACATCCAAATGATTTACAATATATTTCTCCTTAGCTGCCCACACTAATGCTGCCCTTAATGTAGTAGCCTTCAGACTAGGTGCAAACACCTCATCGTAGTCATTTGCTGTCTGATTGAACCCTTGTGCTACTAGCCTGGCTTTATGGGTAACAGTCCCATCTACACCTGTCTTTAGTTTATATATCCATTTACATCCTATGGCATGTTTACCTGGTGGTAACATTTTCATATACCTCCAGTCTTTTTAATGATTCCAGTTCCTTATCCATTGCTTTCTGCCAAGCAGCCTGATCCTTAGCAGGATACAGTTTTAGTTCACTATAATTACTTGGAACTGTATTCACTTGGCATACAACACTAGCCTGATATCTATCAGGTGGTCGTGTAACTCGGGTTGAACGTCTTGGTAATACAGGGCTAACTGGTGGACTTTCTTGTGCCACCTGCTCCTGTTCTCCTACTTCTTCCTGTACCTGTTCTCCTACTTCCTCCTGTTCTTCCTCTTTAATGGCTATTTGTTGTTTACTGATTTTATCTTTAGGGACTATTTGGGTTTCAATAATAACATCATTGCTGGATTTCTGTTCCAGTTTATCCCACCCAACATGCTCAAGAAATTTTGCACTAGCGCTACAATAAACATGAGCTGTGCCTTGATCCCAGAATCTAAATGATCTATGGTTGGCCTCGTAACCCACAAAAAATAACTTCTTAGCTCTATGTTGCCCTTTCAGTCTTACTGGTGAGGGAATGTGCACCCATGCTGGAGCTCCAAATGTGTGTAGGTAACTTAAATTTGGCTTTCTGCCATGCCAACGAGTGAATGGTAATTCTCCAGTTGTATTTACTACATTGTTTAAAACATGGTTGCTACACATTATGGCTTCACCCCACAGTGTTTCAGGTAAACCTGAATCAGATAACATAGTGCGAGCCATGGCTTGTAATGTTTGTCCTCTTCGTTCTACAAATGAGTTATGTTGTTGTCTGTAAGGTGCAGAACGTTTATGCTCAACACCAGCCAATTCCAGCATAGTTTGGAATCTTTTGTTAACAAATTAAGTCCCATTATCAGTAACTAAAGTAATTACTTTGCTTTTCATTTTTCTCTCAGCAAACCTTAGCCAGTTAAAGAAATGTTGGAATGTTTCTGTTTTGTTTTTCATAAGATAGCAGAAACCATATCGTGAGTAATGGTCCATAATACTCAAAATATAACAGACACCTCCTAAACTTGGTTTCTTAGGACCAATTATGTCAGCAAAAACAACCTCTAAAGGTTCTTTGGTCTTAAACCCATTAAGTCTGTTTGCTGGAGTAACCTTACTCTTATCTTGGCTACAAGCATTACAGTTTAAATACTTGCTACAGGGTTTCAATTTTACTCCCTCTGACAATTCAACAGTTTGTTTGAGTATTTTGAAATTAATGTGCCCTAGATGTCTATGCAGTAAATGTATACATTCATCATGTGGCTTAACATTGTTGTAAACTGAGTTAGTCATCTTCAACTGATCATCATGTATTACATATAAATCATTCTCTAATGTAGCAGTAACACTTTTACCCTCTTTCTCTATTATACAGTTATCTCCCCTAAAGGTTATTACATAACCAATATTTTTTTTTTGAACCAATTTTATTAATTTTTAAAGACATACAAAACATAAATACACAGAAACACAAAACATAAAAGCATAAAAAATCTCTTTTCTGAAAGTTGCTTAGTCCCGGGTTAAAACTCTTGGTACAGACACAAATTCAAATTCATATTCATTTTACATACCATTCCATATCTTATTAGCATTTTCAATTTTCTATATAACTTCTCCTCTCTTTTAAATTTTCTCAATTTTATTTTATTTATCTCCTCTCAATTCGAATCATAATATTTATTATTCTTTGTCTGTTCTATTTCCAGCTATCCATTTATCTTTCTTCTTTGAAGAAAACTTCTCCTGTACACTAATTGGAGTATGATGCCTTTATCTCTTTCCCCTATATTTATAATACTTAATCTAGAATACATAGCTTACATTGGGATTCTGTCTGGTACTTTCTAAAATTATACAGTATTATCAAAACCAATACAAATCTATTCATTAATATTGATATTCATTTATATCTTAAACATTTAGCACATTACTTTTCAGTTAAATCACATACTTTTATGGGAGCACCTATTTTCCATAGTTATCCCCCCCCCCCACATCACATTTTATAAATCATTATTTCATTACGATGTTCCCCCTTCTCCTACTTCAAATCTCTCATTTCACAAAAAGTTTCACTAGGATAACATAGTCTAATCATTAATATTAACAATCATTTATATCTTAAACATTTTACCCATTTCAGTTAAATATCATGCCTTTGTGGGAACACTTATGCTTTCCAAAATTATTTTCTCCCCCCACATCACATATCTTAAATCATTATTTCATTGAAGTACTCCCCTTTTCTTGACAAAAATTTCACTAAATTATACTAAATATTTTATCACATTTTAAGTTGCATATTATTTCCAATTTTCTATGGTTATTTCTAAGTACAAATGTAAAAATACAATCTTATGTACCTTTCTAGAATCCCTTTTTCAATAAAATTTATCCATTATCTCTAAAAAACTTTTGCTTCTTTGCATCTTGCTCCCCACCATTAAGGCTTCTCATCCCTTCCTTTCTCCCTTGCTTCTTCTTCTCCTTGTCCTCTTTACCCCCTTGTCTCTCCACCTCCCTTTTATTCTGCTTTCCTCCTTTCTGTTGTTTCCTAACATAATATCCCCTTTTCACCTTATTCTTCTCTTTTTGGATTGTTTTTCAAGGTCTTAAAGTCTTCTTTCCCTTTTTCCTTTCTTTTTTCCTTCCCCGACCAAAGTCACTTGTTCATCAAAGATGGCTTCTTCTTTGTCCCAGTCATCCTGTTGCTCATTCAGCTTTACATAAGTACAAACCGCCATTTCTAAAAATTGAAAAAGAGTGCCAAGGACATCTTTCCCTTCTTGCTATTCTTTTTCATATTTTTGATATACAAGTTTCAGTCCATCCACAAGTGATGCCATTGTGTAGAGAAAAGGTTTTTCCAAACAACCACCCAAGTGCTTTTAATCAGAAATAATTCTCAGAAGTTCCAAAATCACCAAACAATCCAAACAAGCTGTTTCTTTTAAATACTTTCTCCTTCTTCACTTTCTCTTTCTGGGGTTAAAGTTTAGTCACAAAGTTCCCTTTAAAATATATCTTTTAGAAGTCTTATTGATGTTTAGTAACTCTTTAGAATTCTAGGCAATCTTCTCCTTATTTTCAAATTTTGCTCCAATTTTTTCCCCCTCTCCCTTCCCACTCACAGCCAAAAAGATTTTTTTTTCCTTTAAATATTCAGAAATCCTTATCCCTTCAGCATTCAATTACCTCCAATGCAGGTTTTCGGATTTCTCTTATAATTCCATCCGCTGTCACGTTAGGAAGGAGAGTGAAACAGAAAAAAAAAAAAAAACCTTTCCCTTTTAGGATATTCGCCGCTTGTAACTCTCTCTGGAAACAATGTATCCTTAGCAGCCTTCAAGATTCCAGGGCACTTTCTCTTGCCTTGTCCCGGTCGAAAGCCACTTTCATAATTCTTCCAACTTTCTCCCTCCTGCACCAGCTTGTCCAGCTGCAGGTTTCTTCGTGGTGGCCATTGCTGACCGCCGCTCCTCCGCCTGGGGAAAAGGGGGTTCTGCCGGCTGGGGAGGGGGTCTGCGACACCCCCAAGCCCCTGTCCGGATCCCCCCTATCTTCAGCTGCCTCTACGGGGCAGCTATGTCCCCCAGATCCAAACAGATCGGGGGAACCTTGGCGGCGAACGCAGCAGGGATTGCGCAGTATCGCGAATCCCTGCCACTGCCGAAACCTTGCAAACCGGAAGTCCATAATACATAACCAATATTAACTAAATATTAACTAAAGCCCTTACTGATAATAAATTAAATTTTAGTTTAGGTACATATAACATAGTTAAATGTTCGTTTATACAAGAACAATATGCAGTACCTTCACCTGATGCTTTAATCTTCCATCCATTTGCCAATGATACATGTTGTTTACTCGTGGACATCTTTACAAACCTTTTTCTATCTTTAGTAATGCATTGTGATGCTCCACTATCAACAACCCACAAATCATGGTTTACAGTTGAATTGCTAGACATAGCTAAACTAACATTCTTCTTGGCCTTTTGGTGTTTACCAGTATTCTGTTGTTTTCTCTTCTTACAGAATTTAGCTATTATGTCCTCTAGCCCCACAAGAAAAACATTTCCTAACAGTATAGGCAGTTGAAGATAAATCCTCTTTTTGTGGTTGTTCCTTTCTCAGTTGGTACCTATCCAGCCGTCTTCTTGCTTCTTCTAACAACCTTCAAGTTATGTCAGTCAATGTCAGTTTATCTCTGGGCAGGACTTCCAGTGAAGATACATAATCATCATAACTTTCATCCAATGAGGAAAGAATGATATAAACTTGATGCAGCTCTGAAAATATCAGTTCTTTTTCATGTAGCTCTTGAAAAGTTCTTTTCATGAAGTTTAAATGAGCTAACATATCTCCACCTTTCAGAAGATGTGCTCTAAACAGTTTAGGTATAAGATGTATGTGTGCACCTACACTGTCACGAACATAAATTCTCTTCAAATTCTCCCAACACTTAGCAGCAGACTCTTCTCCACGAATATGGACTAGCTGCTGCTCACTCAGTGTTAGTCCAATTATACAAAGAGCTTGTTCGTTGTTCTGTTTAAAGTCAGCAATCTTCTTGGCATCGTCCTCATTAGCTGGATCCCAAGCATTTACATTCAGTGGGTCTTGAACTACGTTCCATAAACCTTCTCTATGCAGAAGTAGACTGCATTTCATAGACCAGGAAACATAGTTTGTTCCATCCAACCGGGTTATCAGTGATAGACTTGTTGAAGTGACTTGTGCCATCTTGACCAGGATAGTAAACAACAATTAAACAGTAAACAGCTGTCTGTATACAGTACTGTGCATTCACACTAACTCTCAGTTATCTGAGCCTGGTATGGCCTAGGCCCATAACCAGTATTGAGGTAATTCCCCATTAGGAGAATGAGTGCATACAGGGAGACGTATAGAGAGTAGTGTTGGAATAATACACACAGAGCACGCATATACACTGTACAGTAAATGTAGGTTTTTACTTCCAGAAAGGTTTAAGCAAAGTCCAAAATAAGCAATCCAAAGTCATTCACAAGTTAAATCAGTCAGTTTTCAATCCAGGGATAATCCAAATATCAAAGTCCAGTGTCAAAAAACAGTTCAGTAATAGACTTACATTAAATCCAGTAATATCAGTCAATTAGAAGAAATGGAGCAACGGCAATACTTTCCAACAGAAGGAAACAGAGATACACTCACACTCTCTTCTGAATCTCAGACTAAACAACCCAGGTTTCTGGCTCCATCTTATGTCCATTTGAGAAACCATACCTAATTACAGTTTTGCATTTTCTTAAAGATACAGTTTTAAAATGTTTATCCTGGTTTATATATTTCTAACCCAAATAGCTGTTAGGTTACTCATATTCCTAACACCCCTCACTGATAACAAGGTCTTCATAAATTTTATGCAGAAATTAAGACTTAGTGCCTTTCCAAATTGCTTCTTCAACATATCGCTCAGATTTGCAGCAAGCAGGATATATAGGGGAAACATCAAAGAGGAAAGTGTGTAACTTATTTTATTTCCTTATAGCCTAGAATGATTGGGATGGAGATCCTGTTTTTGTTTAGGATTTGCAGTATTTTGAAGCAAAATACTTATAGCTTTCTTATAGTCTTCTATTGATCATCTGGAGCTCTTATTACTTTAGGGTCTTCCCTGTTTTCTGTATTCTGAAGTTAAGTGTAGCAAAGTTGGTGATATATTTCCCTAAGAATTTTTTTTTTCAATGATTACTCTAGGAGGATTGTGGTTTGGAACCCTTCTCAGAAACATATCCTAGTCGTATTGGCTGCAGTTGATAATTACAGCCAGCATCCAAAATGTTTATCATCTCTTCAGTTATTTCCTTGTCTAATACTAAAAACTGGTTCAGCATAAAAGCTAAATGGAGCATATAGGCACATAGACTTCTGAACATTAGTTAAGACAAGAGTAATTGTTCCCACCCATTCCACAGTTCATATATCTCAAACATTCATTTAATCCCATGTGAAATTGTCTTTAGGATTAGAGCAGCCCTTCATCCCATTCTCTAGTATAAGATATGACTCACTGAACAATGAAGAGGAAGACTTCAGCTGATAAGCGGTAATGATTTTTGAATGAAGTAAAAGTATATGGTGTGCACTAGTCTGAAAACAATGGGACACTGTGCATGGGATCACTGTCTTCTCAGACAAATAAGATCTGTTGCTACAATCACATGGTACTTTCTATGATTTTCTAAATAAGGCATTGCAACATTTGTTGACAATCATGTAAGTATCTGCAGCTAAAGAAGGAATTGGGCTAAGTTGCCTTTGACCTTGGCAATGTCAAGGCCTTCCAAATTTGCTGATTCAAAGATCAGGGTCCACCAACACAAAATGGCCATAGGAATCATCAGTCACAGAGTCAAATGAAAAGAGGAATGAACTTGAAGGAGAATCCATAATTAAGATGCATAGTCACTTAATTTTCCTCAGCTCCCCTTCACAAAGGGTCAACCCTCATTAAGACAAGGTCTTCCTTGTGTTCAACTAAAAAGTGAGTGAGGATGACTCAAGGACTTTTAAAGCTGAAGATCAGAGGTCGTATTCAGCCACTTCTGACAGGTTCTGGAGAACCGGTAGTGAAAATTTTGAGTAGTTCAGAGAACCGGTAAATACTACCTCTGGTTGGCCTGCCCCCATCTATTCTTTTTGCCAGCAATTTTCCTAAATACACCAAATGGAAATAAGAGAAACAAACACATTGAACACCATTATTAGATTCAAAAGAATCCAAACGTAGCAAGCATTAAACCCACTTCAAAAACTTCTAATAACTGGCCCTTTAAAAGTGGCAGAATATTAGAAAGAGACGTCTTTTGGAGAATGGATTTGGAAATGCCACATATGAAGAGAATCTTTCTGACATTGCTCTCCACTACCTCCAATAGCCATGAATGAGCAAAATAACAAATAACACAAGGCAGTGAACATAACCAATACACTTTCCTCTTCCTTTTTTTACCCACAACAACCCTGTGAGGTGAGTTGCGCTGAAAGAGAGCAACTGGCCCAACATTGCCCAGCTGGTTTTCATGGCTATGTCAGGATTAGAACTCACAGTCTTAGGCTTTTCTGGCATGGTACTTAACTACTAATTAAAGTAGCTCAAAAACTATGGAACATGCAGTCTTCAAAGATGCTGAGCCTTTAAATTCTTGGTATTCCAAAAAGAAAAAGAAAAAGAAGATACTTCTTTTTAAACAGGCAAGTGAGACTTAATCTGAATGTGACTAGATTATCCTTTTTAGTGTCTTTCCAGTGGAGGTCGTTTGGGTTGGATTTAGGTAGCATCAACTTCACACTGATAATTTAGATTTCCTTGAATAGGGAATATAGATGCTTGTAAACCAACCTACAAATAACAACAACAACAATAATAATAATAATAATAATAATAATAATAATAATAATAATAATAATAAATAATAATAATAATAATAATGCCTCTCCTGAGTTGGTGAGGTTCTGCATTCATTGTCAGCCTTTTGGAGTTATGTGGGAAAATACTTTTTAGTACAAGTAGTCCTCTCCTTATGACCACAATTGAGCCCATGTTGCTCATTTAGACAATTGTTAAGTTCATTTTGTCCCATTTTATGACTTTTCTTGTCACAGTTGTTAAGTGAATCACTGAAGTTGTTAAGCTACTAACACAGTTAAGTGAATCTAGATTCCCCATTGACTTTGTTTGTCACAAGGTTGCAAAAGGTGATCACAAAGGGGCTGCAACCATCATAAATACGTCAGTTGCCAGGCCTCTGAATTTTGATCATGTGACCATGGAGATGCTGCAACGGTTGTGTGAAAAATGCTCACTTTTTTCAGTTGTAACTTCAAACAGTCACTAAAGGATCTGTTGGAGAAGTGGTATTCAGCCGGTTCTGACCAGTTCTGGAGAACCAGTAGCGGAAATTTTGAGTAGTTTGGAGAACTGGCAAATGTCCCCTCTGACTGGATCCTTTCCTGCCACGCCCACCAAGCCATGCCCACAGAACCGGTAGTAAAAATTTGAATCCCACCACTGATCTGTTGTAAGTTAAAGACTACCTGTATACAGTTGAGGATCAGGTTTACATCCAAGGAGTTCAGCTGTGTTTGAAAGAAAATAGAATTATCTTTTAAAAATTGGTTGATAGTTTTACCCATTTGGAAGTCGCAAAGTAGTAATAATAGCCTGCTTTATGCAAGTTATCATCATTCAGCTTAGCTTCTCAGGAGGAATGGTTGGCAGCCTTCCATACAGGTGTTTCAGATTTTGTGTGGTAATACATTTGTCGTCCTGGGACTTGTGTTCAGAGAGTTAACCAATTTTTAACCTGGTTCTGAATGTTAATAAAACAAAGGAGATCATTGCTGATTTTAGAAAGAGCCAGCATCGCCATTCTCCACTTGGCATCAAGGCTGCAGCTGTGGAGATGGTCCATAGTGTTAAGTATGTGGGGGTGGGGGTAGATAACTAACAATCCGGCTTGGTCTCTTCATAAGGTATCTTTAATGAAGCATGCAAACCAGCTTTTGCATTTCCTACACTGGATGAGGAGAGCACATCTTTCTCCTTCTGTCCTGGTCACTTTTGACAGATACATGATTGAGAGCGTTTAACAAACTGCATCATTCTTTGGTTTGGTGGCAGCAGTGTCTCAGATAGAAGGACATACAGAGAGTGGTAAGGACAGCCAAGAAGATTATAGGAAACTCGCTTCCCATTATTCAGGATATTGCTTATAAGTGCTGTGTGCTTAGAGCTCAAAGCATTGTTAGAGACCCCACACACACACACACCAATTTTATGGTCTGTTTCTGTTGCTCTCCCCTGGGAGGAGGTTTCAAAATATCTACAGCAGGACTACTAGATTCTGTAACACTTTTTGTTCCTTTTGCCATCCATCTTGTAAATTCACAGGATTCATTTTTCCCACCATGTCTGTTAAGCCTGGATTCCCACGGTGTTAAGGAAAACAAACTAAACAGAATGTGCAGTGAAGTCAGATAGGAAGACAGGTAAATGTGTGAGATAAGTTTTCTAGTTAACACGCAGTAAAAATACAGATACGCTTGTGCTATCAAAAATTATAATTTATTCCATTTAAGAATTATAGCATAGTCATTATAAACAGTCCATTAGTCAAATACCAAATTCAGTCAAGTCTTGTCGAGGATACTCTAATTGCAAAGTCCGTGTCGAATAGCCAGTGTCAGTACACATATAATAAATCTGTCCAAACTTATCTTCTCTCCGTTGAGAAATATCTTCAAAGTAATCCAACACTTCTTCTCCTCCCGATCCAGCAAGAATGCAGCCTTCAATAAGCCAGCCAGTAAGAGCCAGAGAGTGCCTTGCTGCTTATATAGTACTTTTACAGCTGCACCCTTAATTACATTCCTTTAGCTTAAAGTCACATATACTTTATCTGACAAACCATGATTCATCATTTTATTATCTTTACCCAAAACAGTTAGGTAAAACAATGTTATCCTAACATTCTCCCCTTTTGGGTAATAATAATAAATATTACAATAATATATCCATTTACACTTTCAAATCATAATTGTCACAACTCTCTTTAAATTTTACAACACCTTGTGCTTTTGTAAAATGGTCTGCAATATTTTCTTCCGTCATGCAGTACTCAAGTTTAATTAAACCATTTTTAACAGATTCTCTAACATTTAAGTATCTTAAATCAGTATGCTTTGATCTAGTCTTTACAGCAATATTAATAGCTAATTGTATAGCTGCCTGGTTGTCCTCGTATACAATAATAGAATCTTTAACAGTTATACCCATGTCTAATAATAACTGTTTGTACAGAATTAAGTCAGTGCATAGTAATGACAGACATGAAAATTCTGCTTCCATCATTGACAAGCTAATATGCTGTTGTCTGATTGACCTCCACCCTATTAAAGTCTTACCAAATAATATAGCCATCCCAGATGTTGATTTTCTAGTGTTTATGTCAGTTGCAAAACTTGCATCTGCATAGGCACTAAGATTCAAATCACCTTTTGGCTCTAGATACAATGCATGATGCATTGTTCCTTTAAGATATCTTAAAATTCTCTTTAATGCTTGCCAATGACATTGATGTGGATCATTATTAAATCGTGCCAGCTGATTAATACTATAAGCTATATCTGGCCTAGACCAATTGCTTATATATGATAAGCTACCAATCAAAGATTGATATATGGTCTTATCAAATTTGGGACTTTGAGCATCAATTTTGCAAATTTCCTGACTCATTGGAGTCTTTGCAGGCTTACAAAGTTCCATTTTATACAATTTAATTAATTGGCAAATTTTATCCTCTTGAGATATCTTAAATCCTTTTGTGGTTTTGTTAATTGTCAATCCTAGATACTTTTTTAATTTCACCTAAATGCTTTAATTTTATCCTTTTGGCTAATAATGAAATAATCTCAGTAGCTTCATTATTGGTCTTAGTAATCAAAGCAATATCATCTGTAAATAATAACAATAATGACACTCGTTCCATTATTTTCTCTTTTAAACATACATGGATCTGCTAAACCAGATTTAAACCCTATATTGTTTAATTCTTTCACAATATATTGGTTCCATTCATAGCCAGATTGTTTCAATCCATATAAACTCTTCTTGAGTTTCCAACAATCATTGCTATTTACTTTATTATCATTTATACCAACTGGTTTTTTCAAATATATTGTATGCTGCAATGGTGCATGCAGATATGCAGTTTTCTACGTCTAAATGGTTAACTATATAATTATTCTTAGCTGCCCATACTAAAGCTGCTCTAAAGTTGTAGCCTTAAGATTTGGTGCAAATACCTCATCATAATCAGATATATTTTGATTAAATCCTTGTGCTACTAACCTAGCTTTATAAGTTACTTTCCCATTATTTCCAGTCTTTACTTTAAATATCCATTTGCACCCAATGGATTTTTCTCCTGGAGGTAATTTGATTTCTTCATAAACCTTCATTTCCTTTAATGAATTTAACTCTTTTTCCATTGCCTTTTGCCAATTCTCCTGATCCTTTACAGGATACATTTTAAGTTCATCTATGCTAGTAGGAACTTTATTTACTTGGCAAATACTCGCCTGATACCTATCAGGTGGTTTAGTTATACGAGTTGTGTGTCTAGGTATAACTGGACTTACAGGTGGACTTTCCTTTATTTCCTGTTCTTGACTATCTATCTCTTCTTGATCATTTATTTCCTCTTGATCTGATTCTATTTGCTCTTCATGGATTTCTTCTTTAATTGGACTTTTCTTATAACTATTCTTTTCTTTCTGCCTCTTGTAGTGTTCTATAATAACATCATTATCTGAATCTTGCTCTAATCTATTCCATCCTATATGTTCTAGGAATTGTGCACTAGCACTGCAGTATACTCTAGCTGTACCTGGTTCCCAGAATCTATAAGATCTATGGTTTGCTTGATATCCAACAAAATTAATCTTTTAGCTCTACGTTGTCCTTTGTGCCTGAGTTGTGTAGGGATATGCACCCATGCTGGTGCACCAAATGTGTGAATATAACTCAAATCAGGTTTCCTACCATGCCACAAGGTGAATGGTAATTCACCTGTTGTTGAATTAACAACATTGTTTAATATGTGATTCCCACACATTATAGCTTCTCCCCACAAATTGTCAGGTAATCAGAATCAGATAACATTGTTCTTCCCATTGATTGCAGTGTTTGGCCTCTTCTCTCTATAAAGGCACATTATGTTGAGGCCTATATGGTGCAGACTTTTTATGTTGAATACCTGCCATTCTAAGTCTATTCTGGAATTTATTATTTGTAAATTCCGCACCATTATCTGTTATAAGAGTTACTAATTTCTTTTTAGTTTTCCTCTCTGCAAATTTTAACCAATTAAAAGAAATTTGTATACGTTTCAGTTTTCTCTTCATTAGAAAACAGAAACCATACCTAGAATAGTGGTCCATAATGCTTAATATGTATCTAGCACCACCTACACTTGGCTTTTTAGGACCTATTATATCGGCAAATACTACCTCTAAAGGCTCTTTGGTATTAAATCCATCAACTCTATTTGCCGGTATAACTTTTGCTTTTGTTTTGATTACAAGCAGAACATTGCAAATACTTATTACAAGGTTTCAAACTTATTCCTTTAGATAGTTGAACAGTTCTCTTAATCATTTTAAAATTTAAATGACCTAGCCGTCTGTGTAACAAGTGAATACATTCATTATGAGGTTTCTTATTTTCATAAACTGTGTTAACCACTTTTAAACCATTATCATTTAACACATATAAGTCACCTCTTAAAGATGCAGTAATTTTCTTACCTTCTTTTTCAATTAAACAAGTATCTCCCTAAAGGTAACTATGTATCCTAATCTAACCAACATTCTAACTGAAAGCAAATTAAATTTAAGTTGAGGTACATATAACATTTTTATGTTCTCCTTTATACTAGAACAATGAGCTATACCTTCACCTTTTGCCTTCATTTTCCATCCGTTTGCTAATGAGATATGTTGTGAACTCATAGACATTTTTACAAATTTTTTGTTATCATTTGTAATACAGTGGGGCGCTCCACTGTCAACCACCCATAAATTATTTTTACTACTCCATTACTATACATTGCTAACTCAAAATTCTTATTTCTTCTTTGATGGCTTACAGCATTCTGGCTTACTTTCTGGCGCTTTGGTTTCTTACAAAATCTTGCAAAATGTCCTCTCCCTCCACAATTAAAACACTTTTTAATTGCGAATGCAGGAGATTCATTATTTTCCTTTTGAGGTTGCTCCCCTTAACTGATCTCTTTCAAGTCTTCTTCTGGCCTCTTCAATCAATCTGCCAGTGATATCAGTTAAATTTAAGGCTTTCTTTAGGCAATATTTCAAGGGAAGTTACGTAGTCATCAAAACTTTCGTCTAATGAAGATAGAATTATGTAGACTTGGTGTAGTTCAGAGAAAATTAACTCCTTCTCATGAAATTCTTGAAAATGCTTTTCATAGGTATTCAAATGACTCAGCATATCACCATTCTTTTGGAGATACGTCCGGAAAAGCTTCCGTGTTAGATTTATGTGAGCACCAACGTTATCTCGGACATAAATCCTCCTCAGTTTTTGCCAACACCCAACAGCAGTTTTGCTCTCCGTGTATATGAACAAGCTGCTTAGATTCAAAAAGTGCTTGTTCATTTTTCTGTTTAAATTCTTCTATCTTTTTACTATCTTCCTCATCTTCAGGATCCCATTCTTCTACGTTTGGTGGGTTTTCAATTATGTTCCACAGACCTTCTCTTCGTAGAAGTAGACTACATTCATAGACCATGAAACATAGTTTGTTCCATCCATTGGATATAAGGGACAAACTTTGTAGACTGACTTGTGCCATGTTTCACTATATGGATATAAAACTATAATTGATAAAACACAGCTGTCTGTTTACTGTAAAAGAATCCAAACGTAGCAAGCATTAAACCCACTTCAAAAACTTCTAATAACTGGCCCTTTAAAAGTGGCAGAATATTAGAAAGAGACGTCTTTTGGAGAATGGATTTGGAAATGCCACATATGAAGAGAATCTTTCTGACATTGCTCTCCACTACCTCCAATAGCCATGAATGAGCAAAATAACAAATAACACAAGGCAGTGAACATAACCAATACACTTTCCTCTTCCTTTTTTTACCCACAACAACCCTGTGAGGTGAGTTGCGCTGAAAGAGAGCAACTGGCCCAACATTGCCCAGCTGGTTTTCATGGCTATGTCAGGATTAGAACTCACAGTCTTAGGCTTTTCTGGCATGGTACTTAACTACTAATTAAAGTAGCTCAAAAACTATGGAACATGCAGTCTTCAAAGATGCTGAGCCTTTAAATTCTTGGTATTCCAAAAAGAAAAAGAAAAAGAAGATACTTCTTTTTAAACAGGCAAGTGAGACTTAATCTGAATGTGACTAGATTATCCTTTTTTAGTGTCTTTCCAGTGGAGGTCGTTTGGGTTGGATTTAGGTAGCATCAACTTCACACTGATAATTTAGATTTCCTTGAATAGGGAATATAGATGCTTGTAAACCAACCTACAAATAACAACAACAACAACAATAATAATAATAATAATAATAATAATAATAATAATAATAATAATAATAATAATAATAATAATAATGCCTCTCCTGAGTTGGTGAGGTTCTGCATTCATTGTCAGCCTTTTGGAGTTATGTGGGAAAATACTTTTTTAGTACAAGTAGTCCTCTCCTTATGACCACAATTGAGCCCATGTTGCTCATTTAGACAATTGTTAAGTTCATTTTGTCCCATTTTATGACTTTTCTTGTCACAGTTGTTAAGTGAATCACTGAAGTTGTTAAGCTACTAACACAGTTAAGTGAATCTAGATTCCCCATTGACTTTGTTTGTCACAAGGTTGCAAAAGGTGATCACAAAGGGGGCTGCAACCATCATAAATACGTCAGTTGCCAGGCCTCTGAATTTTGATCATGTGACCATGGAGATGCTGCAACGGTTGTGTGAAAAATGCTCACTTTTTTCAGTTGTAACTTCAAACAGTCACTAAAGGATCTGTTGGAGAAGTGGTATTCAGCCGGTTCTGACCAGTTCTGGAGAACCAGTAGCGGAAATTTTGAGTAGTTTGGAGAACTGGCAAATGTCCCCTCTGACTGGATCCTTTCCCTGCCACGCCCACCAAGCCATGCCCACAGAACCGGTAGTAAAAAAAATTTGAATCCCACCACTGATCTGTTGTAAGTTAAAGACTACCTGTATACAGTTGAGGATCAGGTTTACATCCAAGGAGTTCAGCTGTGTTTGAAAGAAAATAGAATTATCTTTTAAAAATTGGTTGATAGTTTTACCCATTTGGAAGTCGCAAAGTAGTAATAATAGCCTGCTTTATGCAAGTTATCATCATTCAGCTTAGCTTCTCAGGAGGAATGGTTGGCAGCCTTCCATACAGGTGTTTCAGATTTTGTGTGGTAATACATTTGTCGTCCTGGGACTTGTGTTCAGAGAGTTAACCAATTTTTAACCTGGTTCTGAATGTTAATAAAACAAAGGAGATCATTGCTGATTTTAGAAAGAGCCAGCATCGTCATTCTCCACTTGGCATCAAGGCTGCAGCTGTGGAGATGGTCCATAGTGTTAAGTATGTGGGGGTGGGGGGTAGATAACTAACAATCCGGCTTGGTCTCTTCATAAGGTATCTTTAATGAAGCATGCAAACCAGCTTTTGCATTTCCTACACTGGATGAGGAGAGCACATCTTTCTCCTTCTGTCCTGGTCACTTTTGACAGATACATGATTGAGAGCGTTTTAACAAACTGCATCATTCTTTGGTTTGGTGGCAGCAGTGTCTCAGATAGAAGGACATACAGAGAGTGGTAAGGACAGCCAAGAAGATTATAGGAAACTCGCTTCCCATTATTCAGGATATTGCTTATAAGTGCTGTGTGCTTAGAGCTCAAAGCATTGTTAGAGACCCCACACACACACACACCAATTTTATGGTCTGTTTCTGTTGCTCCCCCCTGGGAGGAGGTTTCAAAATATCTACAGCAGGACTACTAGATTCTGTAACACTTTTGTTCCTTTTGCCATCCATCTTGTAAATTCACAGGATTCATTTTTTCCCACCATGTCTGTTAAGCCTGGATTCCCCAACGGGTGTTAAGGAAAACAAACTAAACAGAATGTGCAGTGAAGTCAGATAGGAAGACAGGTAAATGTGTGAGATAAGTTTTCTAGTTAACACGCAGTAAAAATACAGATACGCTTGTGCTATCAAAAATTATAATTTATTCCATTTAAGAATTATAGCATAGTCATTATAAACAGTCCATTAGTCAAATACCAAATTCAGTCAAGTCTTGTCGAGGATACTCTAATTGCAAAGTCCGTGTCGAATAGCCAGTGTCAGTACACATATAATAAATCTGTCCAAAACTTATCTTCTCTCCGTTGAGAAATATCTTCAAAGTAATCCAACACTTCTTCTCCTCCCCGATCCAGCAAGAATGCAGCCTTCAATAAGCCAGCCAGTAAGAGCCAGAGAGTGCCTTGCTGCTTATATAGTACTTTTACAGCTGCACCCTTAATTACATTCCTTTAGCTTAAAGTCACATATACTTTATCTGACAAACCATGATTCATCATTTTATTATCTTTACCCAAAACAGTTAGGGTAAAACAATGTTATCCCTAACATTCTCCCCTTTTGGGTAATAATAATAAATATTACAATAATATATCCATTTACACTTTCAAATCATAATTGTCACAACTCTCTTTAAATTTTACAACACCTTGTGCTTTTGTAAAATGGTCTGCAATATTTTCTTCCGTCATGCAGTACTCAAGTTTAATTAAACCATTTTTAACAGATTCTCTAACATTTAAGTATCTTAAATCAGTATGCTTTGATCTAGTCTTTACAGCAATATTAATAGCTAATTGTATAGCTGCCTGGTTGTCCTCGTATACAATAATAGAATCTTTAACAGTTATACCCATGTCTAATAATAACTGTTTGTACAGAATTAAGTCAGTGCATAGTAATGACAGACATGAAAATTCTGCTTCCATCATTGACAAGCTAATATGCTGTTGTCTGATTGACCTCCACCCTATTAAAGTCTTACCAAATAATATAGCCATCCCAGATGTTGATTTTCTAGTGTTTATGTCAGTTGCAAAACTTGCATCTGCATAGGCACTAAGATTCAAATCACCTTTTGGCTCTAGATACAATGCATGATGCATTGTTCCTTTAAGATATCTTAAAATTCTCTTTAATGCTTGCCAATGACATTGATGTGGATCATTATTAAATCGTGCCAGCTGATTAATACTATAAGCTATATCTGGCCTAGACCAATTGCTTATATATGATAAGCTACCAATCAAAGATTGATATATGGTCTTATCAAATTTGGGACTTTGAGCATCAATTTTGCAAATTTCCTGACTCATTGGAGTCTTTGCAGGCTTACAAAGTTCCATTTTATACAATTTAATTAATTGGCAAATTTTATCCTCTTGAGATATCTTAAATCCTTTTGTGGTTTTGTTAATTGTCAATCCTAGATACTTTTTAATTTCACCTAAATGCTTTAATTTTATCCTTTTGGCTAATAATGAAATAATCTCAGTAGCTTCATTATTGGTCTTAGTAATCAAAGCAATATCATCTGTAAATAATAACAATAATGACACCGTTCCATTATTTTCTCTTTTAAACATACATGGATCTGCTAAACCAGATTTAAACCCTATATTGTTTAATTCTTTCACAATATATTGGTTCCATTCATAGCCAGATTGTTTCAATCCATATAAACTCTTCTTGAGTTTCCAACAATCATTGCTATTTACTTTATTATCATTTATACCAACTGGTTTTTTCAAATATATTGTATGCTGCAATGGTGCATGCAGATATGCAGTTTCTACGTCTAAATGGTTAACTATATAATTATTCTTAGCTGCCCATACTAAAGCTGCTCTTAAAGTTGTAGCCTTAAGATTTGGTGCAAATACCTCATCATAATCAGATATATTTTGATTAAATCCTTGTGCTACTAACCTAGCTTTATAAGTTACTTTCCCATTATTTCCAGTCTTTACTTTAAATATCCATTTGCACCCAATGGATTTTTCTCCTGGAGGTAATTTGATTTCTTCATAAACCTTCATTTCCTTTAATGAATTTAACTCTTTTTCCATTGCCTTTTGCCAATTCTCCTGATCCTTTACAGGATACATTTTAAGTTCATCTATGCTAGTAGGAACTTTATTTACTTGGCAAATACTCGCCTGATACCTATCAGGTGGTTTAGTTATACGAGTTGTGTGTCTAGGTATAACTGGACTTACAGGTGGACTTTCCTTTATTTCCTGTTCTTGACTATCTATCTCTTCTTGATCATTTATTTCCTCTTGATCTGATTCTATTTGCTCTTCATGGATTTCTTCTTTAATTGGACTTTTCTTATAACTATTCTTTTCTTTCTGCCTCTTGTAGTGTTCTATAATAACATCATTATCTGAATCTTGCTCTAATCTATTCCATCCTATATGTTCTAGGAATTGTGCACTAGCACTGCAGTATACTCTAGCTGTACCTGGTTCCCAGAATCTATAAGATCTATGGTTTGCTTGATATCCAACAAAAATTAATCTTTTAGCTCTACGTTGTCCTTTGTGCCTGAGTTGTGTAGGGATATGCACCCATGCTGGTGCACCAAATGTGTGAATATAACTCAAATCAGGTTTCCTACCATGCCACAAGGTGAATGGTAATTCACCTGTTGTTGAATTAACAACATTGTTTAATATGTGATTCCCACACATTATAGCTTCTCCCCACAAATTGTCAGGTAATCCAGAATCAGATAACATTGTTCTTCCCATTGATTGCAGTGTTTGGCCTCTTCTCTCTATAAAGGCATTATGTTGAGGCCTATATGGTGCAGACTTTTTATGTTGAATACCTGCCATTCTAAGTCTATTCTGGAATTTATTATTTGTAAATTCCGCACCATTATCTGTTATAAGAGTTACTAATTTCTTTTTAGTTTTCCTCTCTGCAAATTTTAACCAATTAAAGAAATTTGTATACGTTTCAGTTTTTCTCTTCATTAGAAAACAGAAACCATACCTAGAATAGTGGTCCATAATGCTTAATATGTATCTAGCACCACCTACACTTGGCTTTTTAGGACCTATTATATCGGCAAATACTACCTCTAAAGGCTCTTTGGTATTAAATCCATCAACTCTATTTGCCGGTATAACTTTGCTTTTGTTTTGATTACAAGCAGAACATTGCAAATACTTATTACAAGGTTTCAAACTTATTCCTTTAGATAGTTGAACAGTTCTCTTAATCATTTTAAAATTTAAATGACCTAGCCGTCTGTGTAACAAGTGAATACATTCATTATGAGGTTTCTTATTTTCATAAACTGTGTTAACCACTTTTAAACCATTATCATTTAACACATATAAGTCACCTCTTAAAGATGCAGTAATTTTCTTACCTTCTTTTTCAATTAAACAAGTATCTCCCCTAAAGGTAACTATGTATCCTAATCTAACCAACATTCTAACTGAAAGCAAATTAAATTTAAGTTGAGGTACATATAACATTTTTATGTTCTCCTTTATACTAGAACAATGAGCTATACCTTCACCTTTTGCCTTCATTTTCCATCCGTTTGCTAATGAGATATGTTGTGAACTCATAGACATTTTTACAAATTTTTTGTTATCATTTGTAATACAGTGGGACGCTCCACTGTCAACCACCCATAAATTATTTTTTACTACTCCATTACTATACATTGCTAACTCAAAATTCTTATTTCTTCTTTGATGGCTTACAGCATTCTGGCTTACTTTCTGGCGCTTTGGTTTCTTACAAAATCTTGCAAAATGTCCTCTCCCTCCACAATTAAAACACTTTTTAATTGCGAATGCAGTAGGAGATTCATTATTTTCCTTTTGAGGTTGCTCCCTCCTTAACTGATCTCTTTCAAGTCTTCTTCTGGCCTCTTCAATCAATCTGCCAGTGATATCAGTTAAATTTAGGCTTTCTTTAGGCAATATTTCAAGGGAAGTTACGTAGTCATCAAAACTTTCGTCTAATGAAGATAGAATTATGTAGACTTGGTGTAGTTCAGAGAAAATTAACTCCTTCTCATGAAATTCTTGAAAAATGCTTTTCATAGTATTCAAATGACTCAGCATATCACCATTCTTTTGGAGATACGTCCGGAAAAGCTTCCGTGTTAGATTTATGTGAGCACCAACGTTATCTCGGACATAAATCCTCCTCAGTTTTTGCCAACACCCAACAGCAGTTTGCTCTCCGTGTATATGAACAAGCTGCTGATCAGTTAATGATAGTCCTATGATGCAAAGTGCTTGTTCATTTTTCTGTTTAAATTCTTCTATCTTTTTACTATCTTCCTCATCTTCAGGATCCCATTCTTCTACGTTTGGTGGGTTTTCAATTATGTTCCACAGACCTTCTCTTCGTAGAAGTAGACTACATTTCATAGACCATGAAACATAGTTTGTTCCATCCAGCTTGGATATAAGGGACAAACTTTGTAGACTGACTTGTGCCATGTTTCACTATATGGATATAAAACTATAATTGATAAAACACAGCTGTCTGTTTACTGTAACGTGTAACAACACAAAATCTCAATTTTTACATAAACCTGTTTTTATCCTAGTTAAACTGACTTTGCAGTCTCTCTGGGCCCATAACCAGTGTTAAGCCTGGATTCCCCAACGGGTGTTAAGGAAAACAAACTAAACAGAATGTGCAGCGAAGTCAGATAGGAAGACAGGTAAATGTGTGAGATAAGTTTTCTAGTTAACACGCAGTAAAAATACAGATACGCTTGTGCTATCAAAAATTATAATTTATTCCATTTAAGAATTATAGCATAGTCATTATAAACAGTCCATTAGTCAAATACCAAATTCAGTCAAGTCTTGTCGAGGATACTCTAATTGCAAAGTCCGTGTCGAATAGCCAGTGTCAGTACACATATAATAAATCTGTCCAAAACTTATCTTCTCTCCGTTGAGAAATATCTTCAAAGTAATCCAACACTTCTTCTCCTCCCCGATCCAGCAAGAATGCAGTCTTCAATAAGCCAGCCAGTAAGAGCCAGAGAGTGCCTTGCTGCTTATATAGTACTTTTACAGCTGCACCCTTAATTACATTCCTTTAGCTTAAAGTCACATACACTTTATCTGACAAACCATGATTCATCATTTTATTATCTTTACCCAAAACAGTTAGGGTAAAACAATGTTATCCCTAACAATGTCTATGTATACATTTGAACTAGACTGTGAAGTTTCTCTGTGTCATATGTTTCTCTCTCTCTCTCTCTCTCTCTCTCTGTGTGTGTGTGTGTGTGTGTGTGTGTGGTGTATGCATAATGGTTATCTATTGAGAGCTGAATGCAACGAAATTTCATTTTAATATATGCTGATTAATGGATGAGTATTCACAAATGATTATTGTCACTTAAAGTGGCAGTAAAGTTTCTATTCTATCTACTCTACTCTACTCTACTCTACTCTACTCTACTCTACTCTATTCTATCCTACTCCATTCCATTCCCGAGGAACTGCAGGGAACTTTGCTTGTTCAGCCCCTCTGGCCTCTGCTGTAAAAGGCGGAGAAGATACAGGAAGAAGATTTCAGCTCAGAGAACATCTGCTCATCTCAGGTGGACCTTTGGATTGATACCAGAGTCAAACTCAAGCCAAAGACCAAGTTTCCCTTGAGAACTCATTTGATTTCCACAATTGTTCCCCCATTTCTTTGCAAATCAGTGCTCTGAGAAATCCCCAAAGCACCATTTCCAGATCCTGAGGCCCTAATTGAGATAAATGTATATCTAAAAGTCTACAAAGAATAAATGCTGCATATCCATCACCATTTTTTTAAAAAGTGAGATATCTGAGTGAGACCACACCTCCAAGGGACCCTGCTTGATTTCTTACTTTCTTGCTCCTCACCCTCTCACCCTTTGCCAGAAAAAGCTATCCTGCTCTTCTAGCACCACTTTTCCCCCTGCCAGGAATGTTATTTCCAGAATCCCTGGCTCAGGTGGCTTAACTGCCACCTGCTTTGCAAAGTTAGAGAAAGGCTGCAAATTCCTTTCTCTGGCAATATTTGCTTCCTCTTTTATCCAGAGAACTGATTGTACCAATTTTTTTTACTGTTATGTCATCATTTCTCAGATATGAACCATGAATTTTATTTCCAGCAAATCTCCACCCTCACCACAACCAATAAATATAAACATGAGAAATTCTGCCTCTCAGCATGGAGCTAGGGAGGTGCACAATCTACCCCAACTGCTATTGCTTCTCTCATTTGATCCAAGAGCAAAGATGAACAGCTCCCTGGCTGCTCTCGCCGTCTTCCTGGTTGCTGCTATGTTCTTGTCCCAAACTCAGGGCCAGTTCAGTAAGACTGCTTTTCTTCTCTTTTTCAGCATCCCACCTGCATTCTGAGGGCAGTTAGGTGGCTCATGGTTAAAATGCTGGACTTGTGGGTCAAAAAGCCAGCAGGTTAGGTTTGAGACCTGAGCACCAAAGTGATGGGGTGAGTTCCTACCCTTGATGCAGCTGTTGCCAATCTAGCTGTTCAAGAGCATGCAAATGTGATTAAAAAATTGGTACCACTTTGGTGGGAAGGTAATAGTGTATGATGTCATGTTGGCCACATGACTGCAGAAATGTCTTCAGATAGTGCTGGCTAAATAGCTTTGAAATGGACATGAGTATCATCCCTACAGATGGCAATGACTAGCAGAGTAAAATCCTCAGGGACTCCTTTACCTTTTATCTACATTCAGAGTTATAACCCTTGCCATCTAGGACTGTCCCTGTCCTATTGTTTCTTTTATTTTTCTTATATGTATCCATGTATTCATAACTATGTTTTTACTTATACCTATTATCTCGTAAGCAATTGACAAAGCAAGCAAGCAAATAAATAAATAAATAAATAAATAAATAAATAAATAAATAAAATCTTGGAACGGGTTCTAGGTTTTGCTCAACCATCTCTCCTGAAAATGCTGGTCATGCAACAAACAATAAGGATAGTTAGGGACAGCCAATGCTGCTCAGGGTGTAAAGTACAACCTCATTTGAAAAGGGAGCTCTGCAGAAGAATTAAGCCTTTTCTTGAGCTGAATTCAAGATGAGGAGGAGAGAGCAACACCCTATCCCAACCACCAGAAGATGTAGGTGGAAAGAATGAACTCTTCCTTTCAGGATTCAAATGGAAATAGGGTGGATGGATATATAACATTTGTCCTTTTTTTACTCTGAAATGTTTTTACAATTATCATCAGCCATTTATTTCAAGGATTTGGGGGGGAATACAGTATCAGTTGTATTAATGCATGCGGAAAGAATTATTTTCCATATTGAACATTGTCTATTGAGTGGACAAAAAGAAAGTGGATTCCTATGTAACAGAAATTCCTCTCCAAAATAAGTTTATTTTTCTGTAGTACGAGGTAGAATTTTTAGGAGTTAGTGCTTTGGGGCTCACATAGTCACTATCTAGCTGTAATAGATACATACTAGTAAGAATCCCTTCTATTGGAAAGGAAGGAAGGAAGGAAGGAAGGAAGGAAGGAAGGAAGGAAGGAAGGAAGGAAGGAAGGAAGGAAGGAAGGAAGGAAGGAATGGTTATAAACACCAAAAATAGAGTCAGGGACTAAAGAACTGTAAAAAGGCTTCTTTATTCAGAAAATTTGCAAATATTGGAGTAGGACTTCATCTCCTTAACATTAGGAGTATGAACACACCACACCTAAAGTGGTTATTACATTTATAAAGTTTTACAAACATATATTACGTAATTCTTCCTGTTATGCTCTTTTAGTAATTTTAGGGACTGTCCTCGATATCTTTCCACTAGCTCCTCCCAGACCACCATCTCTTGGAAACCACCTCGTTCTCATGGCTTGTCTTCCTCTTATGACCATATGGGTATTTTTGTAACACAATAGATCATTAACCAATTCTGCTCGGGACAGGATGACCCAGGATCTTTTTCACATATCTGTATGCCAAAAATTACAGTGCCGTGTTCTAGTCAGAAAACTGACATTTGCTTCAGAACATAACTTGTTACAGAACATAACATGTTTATTAGAGGTAGTTATATAACTGTCCAGTAAACATTGCATAGTTCAAATATTGGATAAATATGGCTTCCTTTCTGTTCCTCATTTTCACAGGTGTAACTCTTAATATGTAATTTTTACATATTTCAGGAAGGATGGAAGGAAGGAAGGAAGGAAGGAAGGAAGGAAGGAAGAAGGAAGGAAGGAAGGAAGGAAGGACTTTAGGCCAGTCATTCTGCCTTAGTTCAACCTATCTCTAGGGCTCTTTTTTGTGGAGAATATAGGAGAATGAAGCATTAGCTATGTATCCTACCTTGAGTTGTACAAAATAAGGTTGGATATAAATCTAATAATAATAACGTGCTCCATGGTAAGGTCAGTCCAGGGAAAATCTGCCCATATTATATGAGGGGAATGGTAGATATTCTAAACTAGCAGGTGGGAAGTTCAAGTTCAAGACTCTGTGATTGGGGAAGGGAAACCATTAAAATGACACAAGTCTCTTTTCCTGTCTTTCAGCGGCCGACAACTGTTGTTTGAAGTACACAAAGAAGACTGTTCCACGGAGGATCTTGAAGTCCTGTGAACACACACCTTTCTTTTGTAAAATACCAGCTATTATGTAAGTACTAAAAAAAAATCTATCAACTCCTAAGTTATTCCTATGTTAAATGTGAAGTTGGCTGCCCTTGGAACATCTAGTATCTTTGTGCGACCTTTATGGAAAAGGGCTTCAGCCATAATCATCACATTCCCCTATATTGACTTTATGTGAATTTAATTTAAATGTAAAATTAGTTGCAGTCCTTGTGGATAGGCATTCCCACCCAACATATCACAATGAGGCCAGATAGTCAGGAAAAAAAATCTATTCTCTTTTGCAATAAACATTAACAAAGAAGTTGGGGTTTCAATTTCAAGGCCCTTGGTTGCAAACTTGATTTATTTGTCACCCCCTGCAAATATTCTTATATCAAAATCTAAAGTTATCTCCCTCTTGAAAGGGCTTGGGTGCAGGTTTAGTTCAACCCTTTGATTCACAATTTTCAAACAAATCAGTCCTTTAGCTCAGTGGTGGGATTCAAAAACTTTTACCACCAGTTCGATGGGCGTGGCTTGGTTCCAACTCACTTCCTGCAAGCCTGCATTCTCCCGCTCAGTTCAGCAGCTGCCGAGCAGCACTATTCTGTGCCACGCAAGGAGCTGCACTTCAAAAGCAGAAGATAAAAGTGAGTATGGGAGCCCGGGTGGGCCCAACAGCAGAGTGGTGGAGAGAACCAGTTCAGTCTCAGCTGCTCATCACCGCTACTGACTCAACAGAACCAGGCCAAACCAGGAGCATACCACCACTGCTTTAGCATAAATAATTGAAAGATTTAGTGGACATCTGTCCTTGAACACCCTTTCATGAAATCAGTTGGGAATAGGAGGCCCTTGAGGGTAACTGATGGGAGAGGCTCTGCCCCCTTGAAAACTGAGTGTGATGCCAATTGTAGAGAATTGCTTTCTTTCCAGCTTGTGATTAAAATATGCACGTGTATGTCTCTTCTGCAGATTTATTACACATAAGAATCGGAAGATATGTGCAGATCCTAGTGAAAAGTGGGTCCAGGATCGTATGAAACATTTGTCCCAAATCTGACAACCTCCCACCTTCTTCATATTCACCTGGAGAAGCCCCAAGAACTCAAAGCTTTTAAAGTGCTTCGGATGTGGAAAAAAAAGAACATGCGTGGCTCTTATTCTGACTTTGAACACTCCTAACTTAAAACTTCATTGATGGAAGATGAAATAATGTATTTTATTTAAATTATGGACAAATATGTTATGTATTTGATATTATTATTTTTGAAAAGAAAAAGTTCATTTGTCTAAAGGTTCTGAGAAATATTTGACAGAAATATAACGTATGAATAAATCTCACAGTTATGAAATCCATACATGTCTCTGATTGTCTATATTTGAAATCTTTTCGGAGAGCTTCTTCAGGTTACACAACAATTCTTATTTCATTGAAAGATTGACCTGGACTGTCTGGGTTCTGGCTCTTCTCCTACCCTGGGAATGGGGATTCTTGGACTGTCCATCTGCCCCTGAACCACCATTCACAACATCCCTCCTTTTGTTTACTCGTTTGACATCTTTACAAACCTTTTTCTTTCTTTAGTAATACATTGTGATGCTCCACTATCAACAACCCACAAATCATGGTTTACAGTTGAATTGCTAGACATAGATAAATTAATATTCTTCTTGGCCTTTTGGTGTTTACCAGTATTCTGTTGTTTTCTCTTCTTACAGAATTTAGCTATATGTCCTCTAGCCCCACAAGAAAAACATTTCCTAACAGTATAGGCAGTTGAAGATAAATCCTCTTTTTGTGGTTGTTCCTTTCTCAGTTGGTCCCTATCCAGCCATCTTCTTGCTTCTTCTAACAACCTTCAAGTTATGTCAGTCAATGTCAGTTTATCTCTGGGCAGGACTTCCACTTGGCATCAAGGCTGCAGCTGTGGAGATGGTCCATAGTGTTAAGTATGTGTGTGTGTGTGGGGGGTAGATAACTAACAATCCGGCTTGGTCTCTTCGTAAGGTATCTTTAATGAAGCATGCAAACCAGCTTTTGCATTTCCTACACTGGATGAGGAGAGCACATCTTTCTCCTTCTGTCCTGGTCACTTTTGACAGATACATGATTGAGAGCGTTTTAACAAACTACATCACTCTTTGGTTTGGTGGCAGCAGTGTCTCAGATAGAAGGACATACAGAGAGTGGTAAGGACAGCCAAGAAGATTATAGGAAACTCGCTTCCCATTATTCAGGATATTGCTTATAAGTGCTATGTGCTTAGAGCTCAAAGCATTGTCAGAAACCCCTCCCACAGGCCCATTTTATGGTCTGTTTCTGTTGCTCCCCCCTGGGAGGAGGTATCAAAATATCTACAGCAGGACTACTAGATTCTGTAACAGTTTTGTTCCTTTTGCCATCCATCTTGTAAATTCACAGGATTCATTCCCCCCCCCCACCATGTCTATGTATACATTTGAACTAGACTGTGATGTTTTTCTGTGTCATATAAGTGTGTGTGTGTGTGTGTGTGTGTGTGTGTGGTATGCATAATGGTTATCTATTGAGAGCTGAATGCAACAAAATTTCATTTTAATGTATGCTGATTAATGGATGAGTATTGACAAATGATTATTGTCACTTAACATGACAGTAAAGTTTAATTTCATTTCTATCCTACTCCATTCCATTCCTGCAGCGATCTTTGCTTATTCAGCCCCTCTGGCCTCTGCTGTAAAAGGCAGAGAACATGCATGACGAACATCTGCTCATCTCAGGTGGACCTTTGGATTGATACCAGAGTCAAACTCAAGCCAAAGACCAAGTTTCCCTTGAGAACTCATTTGATTTCCACAATTGTTCCCCCATTTCTTTGCAAATCAGTGCTCTGAGAAATCCCTAAAGCCCCATTTTCAGATCCTGAGGCTCTAATTGAGATAAATGTATATCTAAAAGTCTACAAACAATAAATGCTGCATATCCATCACCTTTTTTTAAAAAGTGAGATATCTGAGTGAGACCACACCTCCGAGGGACCCTGCTTGATTTCTTACTTTCTTGCTCCTCACCCTCTCACCCCTTGCCAGAAAAAGCTATCCTACTCTTCTAGCACCACTTTTCCCCCTGCCAGGAATGTTATTTCCAGAATCCCTGGCTCAGATGGCTTAACTGCCTCCCACTTTGCAAAGTTAGAGGAAGGCTGCAAATTCCTTTCTCTGGCAACATTTGCTTCCTCTTTTATCCAGAGAACTGATTGCACCAATTTTTTTACTGTTATGTCATCATTTCTCAGATATGAACCATGAATTTTATTTCCAGCAAATCTCCACCCTCACCACAACCAATCTATATAAACACGAGAAATTCTGCCTCTCAGCATGGAGCTAGGGAGGTGCACAAGCTACCCCAACTACTATTGCTTCTCTCATTTGATCCAAGAGCAAACATGAACAGCTCCCTGGCTGCTCTCGCCGTCTTCCTGGTTGCTGCTATGTTCTTGTCCCAAACTCAGGGCCAGTTCAGTAAGACTGCTTTTCTTCTCTTTTTCAGCATCCCACCTGCATTCTGAGGGCAGTTAGGTGGCTCATGGTTAAAATGCTGGACTTGTCCGCCAAAAAGCCAGCAGGTTAGGTTTGAGACCTGAGCACCAAAGTGATGGGGTGAGTTCCTACCCTTGCTGCAGCTGTTGCCAATCTAGCTGTTCAAGAGCATGCAAATGTGAGTAAATAAATAGGTACCACTTTGGTGGGAAGGTAATAGTGCTCTATGATGTCATGTTGGCCACATGACTGCAGAAATGTCTTCAGATAGTGCTGGCTAAATAGCTTTGAAATGGACATGAGTATCATCCCTACAGATGGCAATGACTAGCAGAGTAAAATCCTCAGGGACTCCTTTACCTTTTATCTACATTCAGAGTTATAACCCTTGCCATCTAGGACCATCCCTGTCCTATTGTTTCTTTTATTTATTTTTATTTTTCTTATATGTATCCATGTATTCATAACTATGTTTTTACTTATACCTATTATCTCGTAAGCAATTGACAAAGCAAGCAAATAAATAAATAAATAAATAAATAAATAAATAAATAAATAAATAATAAACTTGGAACGGGTTCTAGGTTTTGCTCAACCATCTCTCCTGAAAATGCTGGTCATGCAACAAACAACAAGGATAGTTAGGGACAGCCAATGCTGCTCAGGGTGTAAAGTACAACCTCATTTGAAAAGGGAGCTCTGCAGAAGAATTAAGCCATTTGCTTGAGCTGAATTCAAGATAAGAAGGAGAGAGCAACACTCCATCCCAACCACCAGAAGATGTATGTGGAGAGAATGAACTCTTCCTTTCAGGATTCAAATGGAAATAGGGTGGATGGATATATAACATTTGTCCTTTTTTTACTCTGAAATATTTTTACAATTATCATCAGCCATTTATTTCAAGGATTTGGGGGGGAATACAGTATCAGTTGTATTAATGCATGCGGAAAGAATTATTTTCCATATTGAACATTGTCTATTGAGTGGACAAAAAGAAAGTGGATTCCTATGTAACAGAAATTCCTCTCCAAAATAAGTTTATTTTTCTCTAGTACCAGATAGAATTTTTAGGAGTTAGTGCTTTGGGGCTCACATAGTCACTATCTAGCTGTAATAGATACATACTAGTAAGAATCCCTTCTATTGGAAAGGAAGGAAGGAAGGAAGGAAGGAAGGAAGGAAGGAAGGAAGGAAGGAAGGAAGGAAGGAAGGAAGGAAGGAAGGAAGGAAGGAATGGTTATAAACACCAAAAATAGACTCAATGACTAAAGAACTATAAAAAGGCTTCTTTATTCAGAAAATTTGCAAATATTGGAGTAGGACTTCATCTCCTTAACATTAGGAGTATGAACACACCACACCTAAAGTGGTTATTACATTTATAAAGTTTTACAAACATATATTACGTAATTCTTCCTGTTATGCTCTTTTAGTAATTTTAGGGACTGTCCTCGATATCTTTCCACTAGCTCCTCCCAGACCACCATCTCTTGGAAACCACCTCGTTCTCATGGCTTGTCTTCCTCTTATGACCATATGGGTATTTTTGTAACACAATAGATCATTAACCAATTCTGCTCGGGACAGGATGACCCAGGATCTTTTTCACATATCTGTATGCCAAAAATTACAGTGCCGTGTTCTAGTCAGAAAACTGACATTTGCTTCAGAACATAACTTGTTACAGAACATAACATGTTTATTAGAGGTAGTTATATAACTGTCCAGTAAACATTGCATAGTTCAAATATTGGATAAATATGGCTTCCTTTCTGTTCCTCATTTTCACAGGTGTAACTCTTAATATGTAATTTTTACATATTTCAGGAAGGATGGAAGGAAGGAAGGAAGGAAGGAAGGAAGGAAGGAAGGAAGGAAGGACTTTAGGCCAGTCATTCTGCCTTAGTTCAACCTATCTCTAGGGCTCTTTTTTGTGGAGAATATAGGAGAATGAAGCATTAGCTATGTATCCTACTTTGAGTTGTGCAAAATAAGGTTGGATATAAATCTAATAATAATAACGTGCTCCATGGTAAGGTCAGTCCAGGGAAAATCTGCCCATATTATATGAGGGGAATGGTAGATATTCTAAACTAGCAGGTGGGAAGTTCAAGTTCAAGACTCTGTGATTGGGGAAGGGAAACCATTAAAATGACACAAGTCTCTTTTCCTGACTTTCAGCGGCCCACAACTGTTGTTTGAAGTACACAGAGAAGCCTTTTCCAAAGAGATTCTCTAAGTCCTTTGAACACACACATTCATTTGTAAATTACCAGCTATTAAGTACTAAAAAACAATCTATCAACTCCTAAGTTATTCCTATGTTAAATGTGAAGTTGGCTGCCCTTGGAACATCTAGTATCTTTGTGCGACCTTTATGGAAAAGGGCTTTAACCATAATCATCACATTTCCCTATATTGACTTTATGTGAATTTAATTTAAATGTAAAATTAGTTGCAGTCCTTGTGGATAGGCATTCCCACCCAACATATCACAACGAGGCCAGAGAGTCAGAAAAAAAAATCTATTCTTTTTTGCAATAAACATTAACAAAGAAGTTCGGGTTTCAATTTCAAGGCCCTTGGTTGCAAACTTGATTTATTTGTCACCCCCTGCAAATATTCTTATACCAAAATCTAAAGTTATCTCCCTCTTGAAAGGGCTTGGGTGCAGGTTTAGTTCAACCCTTCGATTCACAATTTTCAAACAAATCAGTCCTTTAGCTCAGTGGTGGGATTCAAAAACTTTTACCACCAGTTCGATGGGCGTGGCTTGGTTCCAACTCACCTCCTGCAAGCCTGCATTCTCCCGCTTGGTTCAGCAGCTGCCGAGCAGCACTATTCTGTGCCACGCAAGGAGCTGCACTTCAAAAGCAGAAGATAAAAGTGAGTATGGGAGCCCGGGTGGGCCCAACAGCAGACTGGTGGAGAGAACCAGTTCAGTCTCAGCTGCTCATCGCCGCTACTGACTCAACAGAACCAGGCCAAACCAGGAGCATACCACCACTGCTTTAGCATAAATAATTGAAAGATTTAGTGGACATCTGTCCATGAACCCCCTTTCATGAAATCAGTTGGGAATAGGAGGCCCTTGAGGGTAACTGATGGGAGAGGCTCTGCCCCCTTGAAAACTGAGTGTGATGCCAATTGTAGAGAATTGCTTTCTTTCCAGCTTGTGATTAAAATATGCACATGTATGTCTCTTCTGCAGATTTATTACACATAGGAATCTGCAGATATGTGCAAATCCTAATGAAAAATGGGTCCAGGATCATATAAAATATTTGTCCCGCCTCCCAGCTCCTTAATATTCACCTGGAGAAGCCCCAAGAACTCAAAGCTTTTAAAGTGCTTCGGATGTGGAAAAAAAGAACATGCGTGGCTCTTATTCTGACCTTGAACATTCCTAACATAAACTTCATTGATGGAAGATGAAATAATGTATTTTATTTAAATTATGGACAAATATGTTATGTATTTGAAATTATTATTTTTGAAAAGAAAAAGTTCATTTGTCTAAAGGTTCTGAGAAATATTTGACAGAAATATAACGTATGAATAAATCTCCATACATGTCTCTGATTGTCTATATTTGAAATCTTTTCCGAGAGCTCCTTCAGGTTACACAACTATTCTTATTTCATTGAAAGATTGACCAGGACTGTCTGGGTTCTGGCTTTTCTCCTACCCTGGGAATGGGGATTCTTGGACTGTCCATCTTTCCCTGAACCACCATTTACAACATCCCTCCTTTTCAGACCTCAAAGACTGATGTCAATGTTGCAAGGTAGACTAGACAGGAAACACAGTGAGATGAACTAATTTTACTTTATTGGAAGGTTCCATTAACAGAATCTTGAAAATCTGAAAGTATCTTTCTCTCCCATTCCCTTATACAGTCTAAGGAATTAGGGATGGCCCCTCCTGAGTCCCTTGCCCTACTCATATTCCTGCTGTAGGCTAAATTGCCTGTTATCTGCCTCTGTTTGCCCTGACTCTGAAGGTCATTCCCACACAGACCATTATGCCCTCCGTTGACTCTGCTGCTAGTGCACTGAAACTTTTGAGACAGGGAAGTAGCAGCATGCAAAATGGAGATACTCTGTATTCTGAGTAAAGCCTTCAAAAGCAACGTGGAAGCAGGAGTGAAAGCTATTGAAATCATCAATTGGGCTATTTCTTTTGTCTGTTCGTTATACTCACATTAAATGTGGCTCCATTATAAAATGGCTATACTCGTGTTGATTTTCTCTTCATTTCCACCACTCTTATTCTTTAAAAAAAAACCACCTTATACTGCTGCTTACATGGTTGTATGCAGTAGGGATTTTGATGTGAGAAGGATGCTGCTTTAACATTGAAGACTTGAAGGTTTTGTCTGTCTGCAAGGAAGAGGGAAGGGAATGGAAGGAAAGGGAAGGGAAAGGAAGGGAAGAGGGAGTGGTTGCTTATAAGTAATCAAGAGCATATTTATCACAAACAACTTCTTAGCCCAGGTGCCAAGAAACCTGGGAAAGAGTGTTTAAAGTCATTTAAAGTGACTGTACCTAAATTAACTCAGTATAAATGACAATAGGTCATTCTGAGCTTTGGCATTTAGCGAAGGCCAGCATTAAAGACACTTTGATGAAATCTTAGTTGATCTTGCCAGTGTGGGATTCAATTTTTTTACTACCGGTTCTGTGGGCATGGCTTATTTGGTGGGCGTGGCTTTCTTGGCCATGTGACTGGGGTAGTCGTGGCTTGGTCATGTGACTGGGTGGAGCGTGCTTGGTGGTCATGTTGAAGGTATCTATGTTTATCCGCCTGTTTTTTATAATTTCTTGCAGCTTTGGTCAAAGCTTTTTTTGTATCGTACCACCCTTTCTTTAATGAGTTCATCCATTCTGTTAGGGACATGGATGAGGGAGGTTGTCTAGGTAACTCTGGCATCGGGACAAAATCCATTCCAGTGTTGATTTGGAACGGAGTCAATCCCATGCTGTTATGTACTTGCATTATTGTAAGCAACCTCTGCAAAAGGTAATAACTCAGCCCAATTTTCTTGTTGATAATTTACATAGCATCTAATGTATTGTTCAATCATGGCGTCAGCCCTCTCCACTGCTCTGTTACAAGCAGGATGGAAAGCTGAGGATAACCCTTGAGAGGAACCAATGGATTTCAGAAATTCCCTCCAAAATTTTGCAGTAAATTGTACCCCTCTGTCTGATATTATTCTATGAGGTACTCCATGTAGTCTATAGACATGTTTCACAAACAGCTTTGCAAGTTTTTTTCGTAGATGGAAGTCCTTTGCAGGCTATAAAATGGGCTTCTTTAGAGAATAAGTCAATTACAGTCCAAATGATCGTATTCCCTTCATTCTTAAGTAATTCAACAATAAAGTCCATTGCGATCTCTTCCCTAGGTTGGGTTGGTTCAGCAACTTGTTGCAGGAGGCCAGGGGTTTGTTCAGTTTGGTGTTTCATTGTGGCACAAATTGAGCAACTTTTTACATAGTCCTCGACATCAGGTTTCATTTTTGGCCACCAGAACTGTCTTCTCAGTAAATGTAGGGTTTTTAGGAATCCGAAGTGGCCTCCCAGCCAGGAGTCATGGCTACGCTTTAGTACCAGTAGTCTTAGGCTTGTGGGTACATAAAGCTTAGTCCCTTTCCAAGCTAGTCCATCATTCATTGTCAACTCGGTTTGATGGTCCTGGAATCAAGGATCAGTCAATAGCACCGTTTTCAATTCTGCAGTCAGCTTATCTTCCAGACGTTTGGGGTTGCGGTTGGTTTGGGCTCAAGTGGTCACTTGGCCTGCCGATTGAGCTTCTGAAATTAAGGCTTGTACTATTTCCTCTCGGTGGCTGTCAAACTGAGGTTTTCTGGACAGAGCGTCCGCCAGTACGTTTTTCCCTCCGGGGATATATTTAATAGTGAAGTTGAATCGCTTGAAATATTGGGCCCAGCAAACTTGTTTGGGCGATAATCTCCTAGGGGTCTTTAGACCCTCGAGGTTCTTATGATCAGTCCATACCTCAAAGACCTCTGGCACCCCTTCTAGAAAATGCCTCCAAGTCAACAAAGCCCATCGTACAGCAAATGCTTCTTTCTCCCAGACCACCCACCTTCGCTCTGTGTCTGTCAGCTTTTTGGACACATAAGCGCAAGGCATCAGTCGGCCTTGAGAGTCCTTTTGCAGCAAAACGGCTGCCACCGCTACATCACTTGCATCCGTTTGGACAATAAAAGGCTTGGTCGTGTCTGGGTGCTGGAGGATGGGCTCAGCTGTGAAGAGGCTTTTTAAGGCCTCAAAAGCTTTCTGACAGTCCATAGTCCAAGCCAGGGGTTGCCTTGGCTTTGGTTTGGTGGGTGACGGGCCCATTTTTAATAGCTCTGCCAACGGGAGGGCAATTTCAGCAAAGGACAGAATGAATTGTCTGTAGAAGTTGGCAAACCCCACAAAACTTTGAAGTTGTTTTCGGGTACTAGGGGGTTGCCAGTGCAGCACCGCTTTCACCTTTCCAGGGTCCATTTCAATCCCTAGGTTGGATATTTGGTAGCCTAAGTAGTCCAGCGACTCTTTGTGGATTTCGCATTTTGAGAGTTTCACATATAATTTGGTGGCTAGAAGTCTAGAACTTGTCGGACCAATTTAACATGTTCTTCCATGGTTTTGCTGAAGATAAGGATGTCATTCAGGTACATGAGGACCCCCCAGTAAAGGTGTGGGTGTAGCACCTCATTGATGAGCTGCATAAACACTGCAGGAGCCCCTGAAGTCTGAAAGGCATGACTTTGAATTGGAAGCTACCCAGAGGGCAGTTAAAAGCAGTTTTCCACTCATCTCCCTCTTTGATGCAGACCCGGTAGTAAGCTTCCCTGAGATCTAGCTTGGTGAATACCTTGCCCTTCGACAGGTGGTTCAATAAGTCCTTCATAAGTGGGAGAGGGTACATGTTTTTGACGAATATGGTGTTCACACCTCTAAAGTCAACACACAATCTCAACCTGCCATTTTTCTTCTCTTTGAACAACACAGGGGCAGCTAGTCTTGATTTGGCAGGCTCAATAAAACCTCATTCCAAATTGCCGTCGATGTATTTCCTTAATTCAGTCATTTCAGCAGGCGTAATGGAATACATCTTTGGTTTTGGCAATTTTGCCCCGGGCTCTAATTCTATGGCGCAATCAGTGGCTTGATGGGGAGGCAAAGCATTACATTATTCTTCACTGAATGCTTCAGCCAAGTCTTTGTATTGGTTGGGTACCTGGGGGTTATCTGGGAGAAGGTGGGAAGCTGTGAATGCTGGCTCAGGTTTTGGGTTCAAGCTGACCGGTGGTTTTGTAGTGGGTGGAAGAGGGGGCAATGGGCCCAGTCCAATGAAGATTTTTCTGAATTCCATTTCCGGGAAAAGATCTCCAGGATATCATCCAAACCCCTTCAAAAAATAAAAGGAAACTTTGGGAAATAAACATAAGGCATCCAGAAAGTATCCATGATATCAATCACTTTGAGACATTTTCTCTCCAATTGATTTATTTAGAAACAGATCTGGTATGTCTAAGGCAATTTCCCAAAGTGAAGTATTTTTGCGCGTTACACAGAATCTACCTTCTCTCCTCCTACTTCTACATTTCATAAATCATGAGAACCAATTAACTGCAACTGGAATTTCTTAATATGACATACAGAATAACCTTGAACTTTTCAACTCCTCCACTCCCCTTCCATTTAAATGTGGCAGCTGAATTTCAAAGCTGACACAGGTAGCCGATGGCAGATAGATAGATCACTGAATTATTCTGTGAGCAACTCAATCTGCCTGCCTGCTTTGCCTGATTTTGGGTAAAAGTTGCTCTTTTTTAAATAAAAAAATCAATATTTACATACATGGTGCGTTGTGAGTTAATTTTGTGAGTTTGCTTGCAAACAAATTTTATGTGACAGACTGAGCTAGCCGATGGCAGATAGATAGATCACTGAATGATTCTGCGAGTAACTCAATTTGCCTGTGTGCTTTGCCTGATTTTGGGCAAAAGTTGCTCATTTTTTATAAAGAATTCAATATTTATATAAATATTTATAATATTTATATACAAGCCATGCCCAGCCAAGCCACACCCACAAATTAGGCCACACTCACAGAACTGGTTAGTGGTCCCTGGGATTTAAAATTATGCGTTTGGTGGTCCCTGAGGTCCAAAAAGTTGGCGACTCCTGATCTAGAGCTCTTATTAGTTTAGGGTCTTCCCTGTTTTCTGTATTCTGAAGTTAAGTGTAGCAAAGTTGGTGACATACTTCCCTAAGAATTTTGTTTTCAAGGATGACTATAGGAGGGTTGTGGTTTGGAACCCTTCTCAGAAAACATATCCTTAGTCGTATTGGCTGTAGCTGATAATTGCAGCCAGCATCCAAAATGTTTATCATCTCTTCAGTGATTTGCTTGTCTAATACTAAAATCTGGTTCAACATAAAAGCTAAATGGAGCATATAGGCACATAGACTTCTGAACATTAGTTAAGGCAAGAGTAATTGTTCCCACCCATTCCACAGCTCATATATCTCAAATAATCCCATGTGAAATTGTCTTTAAGATTAGAGCAGCCCTTCATCCCATTCTCTACTGAACAATGAAGAGGAAGACTTCTCCACAAATAGCTGATAAGCAGTAATGATTTTAGAATGAAGTAAAAGTATATGGTGTGCACTAGTCTGAAAACAATGGAACATTGTGCATGGGATCACTGTCTTCTCAGACAAATAAGATCTGAAAGGCAAGCTGTTGCCTTGTGAAGGAAAGAAAGTGCTACAATCACATGGTACTTTCTATGATTTTCTAAATAAGGCATTGCAACATTTGTTGACAATCATGTAAGTATCTGCAGCTAAAGAAGGAATCGGGCTAAGTTGCCTTTGACCTTGGCAATGTCAAGGCCTTCCAAATTTGCTGATTCAAAGATCAGGGCCCACCAACACAAAATGGCCATAGGACTCATCAGTCACAGAGTCAAATGAAAAGAGGAATGAACTTGAAGGAGAATCCATAATTAAGATGCATGGTCACCTTATTTTCCTCAGCTCCCCTTCACAAAGGGTCAACTCTCATTAAGACAAGGTCTTCTTTGTGTTCAACTAAAAAGTGAGTGAGGACTTTTAAAGCTGAAGATCAGAGGTCGTATTCAGCCAGTTCTGACAGGTTCTGGAGAACCGGAAGCGGAAATTTTGAGTAGTTTGGAGAACCGGTAAATACACTTCTGGTTGGCCTGCCCCCATCTATTCTCTACCTCCCAAGTCCCAGCTGATTGGTGTCCTGCCTGATCGGCTGGGTCTTCTTTTGTTGCCCTGCACAGGAGAATGGAGCTGGAAAGCAGGTTAGTGGGGGTGGGAGGGAATGGGGATTTTACAGTTTCCTTCCCCTGGAGTGGGGTGGATATGGCGATTTAACACTATCCTTTTCCTGCTATGCCCACCAAGCCACTCTTGGTGGGTGGGTGGGGGGGAACCCTTCAAGAGATACAGAACTTTCTTCTCCGATATTTCAGGAAAGTGTGCAAGTGAACAGTGGCAATCACCTGTCCAGAACAGAGGTGGTATTCAGCAAGTTCTGAGCAGTTCTGGAGAACCCGTAGTGGAAATTTTGAGTAGTTCGGAGAACTGGTAGTGGAAATTTTGAGTGGTTTGGAATACCACCTCTGTCTGGTCCCACCCCCATCTATTATCTACCTCCCAAGTCCCAGCTGATTGGCTGAGTCTTCTTTTGTTTCCCTGCACAGGAGAACAGAGCTGGAAAGCAGGTTAGTGGGGTGGGGAGGGAATGGGGATTTTACAGTTTCCTTCTCCTGGAGTGGGGTGGAAATGGGGATTTTACAGTATCCTTCCCCTGCTATGCCCACCAAACTATGCCCACCAAGCCATGCTACACCCACCAAGCCATGCCACACCCGCCATGCCATGCAACACTACTGTCAGTATTCCAGCAAACTTCCATTCCAATCAGTAACTCCGAGACAAACATATCTCAAAAGTACCTTTATTAGAATAGCACCTGGCACATCTGTGGAAACCCAAATCTAAAAGTTTTTTGGCTTTCCACAATTTATCAAACTACAAATCCATCCCCCCCAGTCATCATCACATCACATGGCTCAATCACGATCAATCCAAAAATAAGATCCTTATTTTATCCTGCGCCATACTAAATGACCTTGAACTAACAAAGAATTTTATTTTGTCTACGTAGAGCTACTTAATTGAAATCACCCCCCTTCCACTCTCCCAGGCTATGTGGCAGCATGGAATATGGCTTTCAAAGCTGACAACCACGCCCACAGAACCAGTAGTAAAAAGAAATTGAATACCACCGCTGCAGTACAGGTAGTCCTCAATTTACAACTGGTCATTTAGTAGTTACAACAGACCTACTCAGAGCTACTTACATATCAATTTTGAAGCCCCCAAATTTTTTCACCTCACTGGTCACGTTAGCAGCATTCAGTGGTTACATAACCAGCTGAGGTGTTTTGCCAGAAACAAATGTTTATTCTCGTTCTGGCAAAAAGTGGCCTTTGGATACAATAGGTTTCCTTAACACTTACCATATTCATTTTAAACCATGGCATTTGCTTAATTACTACGAAAAAGGTCATCAAATCAGACATGTGGTGACCTGCTTAACTACTGGCATGACCAGACCATAGTTCTGGGCTCAGTTACAGTTGTAAATCAAAAACAGCAATAGCAGTAGCACTTAGATTTATATACCACTTCACAGTGCTTTACATCCCTCTCTAAGCGGTTTATAGAGCCAGCATATTTCCCCCCAATAATCTGGGTCCTCATTTTACCAATCTCAGAAGGATGGAAAGCTGAGTCAACTTTGAGCCAATCAAGATTGAACTCTTGGCTATGGGCACAGATAGCCTGCAATACTGCATTCTGACCACTGTGCCACTATGGCTACTAGTTTTATGAATTCCCAGCAGACATGGCAGAAATAAGATACTGCCAGGGCATATTCTTGCTGCTGTACAAGTAGGGAAAAGTCCATATAACTCAAATCCAACAGGGTCATTTAATCTCCTCACAACTTCATTCTTCTTTGTCCAAGGAAATCTTAATGCCTTCATAGTTTTACTGCAAATGTTATAATCCTTAGCTTTTGGGGGACAAGGAGGTCTCCAACTGATGCCATCTGTGAAGATTGTGAAGACCTTTTCCTTGGGTTTGGGCCTCAATTCAGGTAAGAGAGAACAGATTTTAATTCAGGCAGAATACCTGTTCTGTAGGGTAAAAATTCCAAGTTCAGTGCTAAGCATTTCATTTGTTTCTTTCTCTTTGGTGTGATCGAGCAGGGGAAATAGGCTCCAGGTATCATGGGCTAAGGAGCACTGGCTGACAGGATCTACAGAAGATGAGCCTTTTCTACCATGGTGCCCACTTTTTGGGGTATCATCAGTTTTGAGATTGAATTAACTGCTTCCTAATTTTGAAAACTGAGCCCGGGGTCCTGGGAATATAATGAAGTCATAATTGGGACATCTTTTACCATCCTGACCCAGAGGTGCACACTGCAACTGTTATGTGCTATATCAAACACTGCACAGATACTATCACTGTGGATAAACGTATTAGGATCTATCCCAATCAGAAACCCTGGATGACCAAGTCCAGCGCCTCTTGCATGACAGGACCAAGGCCTTTAGGTCCGGTGATGGGGCAAGATACAGTGTTGCCAGAGCTAATCTGAAGAAAGGTATTTAGAAGGCCAAGACTGATTATAAGAGGAAGATTGAGGATAATTTTTATAGCAATAACATGAAGCAGGTGTGGTGAGGGATTCAACAAATTACAAACTATCAACCAACCAATGTCATCCCTGCTGAGGGGGATGCTTCATTGGCAGAGGAACTGAATCATTTCTTTGCTCGCTTTAAAGTGGAGACATCAGAGACAGATAAAACACAACTACCAGCCAATTGTAGCCCCCACCTCATTGTGGAGGAACAGGAGGTGAGGAGCATTCTGAGGGCTGTGGACCCTAGAAAGGCTTCCGGTCCTGACAGTATCTCTGGCCAAGTGCTTAAAGACTGTGCTGATCTTGACTTCCTGTTTGCGAGGCTTCGGCGGCGGCAGGGTTCCGCGATCCAGCGCGATCCCTGCCGGGCTCATCGACTAGGTTCCCCCGATCCACTTGGATTTGGGGGATATAGCTGCCCTGTAGGGGCTGCTGAAGACAGGGGGGATCTGGAAAGGGGGTAGGGGGTGTCGCAGACCCCCTCCCCAGCCAGCTAAACCCCCTTTTCCCTAGGCGGAGGAGCGGCGGTCAGCAATGGCCGCCTCAAAGAAACCTGCAGACGGATAAGAATGTGCAGGAGGAAGAGAATCGGAGAATCGTGAGAGTTGCCTATGGTCCGGGATAAAGTTGCTAAGCAAGGAACCTCCGGGGATCGGAGAACTGTTGGAGAAGTTGCTACATTGTTTCCAGAGAGAGTTACAAGCCGCGGATAGAACTCTTAAAGGGAAAGTTTTTTTTTTTTCTTTTCACTCTCCTTCCTAACGTGACAGCTGTGGAACAGTAAGAGAAATCTGAAAATCCAGGTAATTAAACACTGAAGAGATAAGGATTTCTGAATGATTTTTTTCTTTCTTAAAAAAAAAAACTTTTAAAATTTTTTCTTTTTTTATGCTGTGAGTGGGAAGGGAGAGTGAAAGCTGGACTATAATTTGGAAATGAGGAGTATGCCTGGAATTTTAAGGAGATATAAATATTAACAAGGCTTCTGAAGATATATATTAAATGCAACTTTGTGATCCAATTTTAACCCCAGAAAGAGAAATTGAGGAAGGAGAAGGTGCCTAAAGAAATGATCTACTTGGACTGCTTGGTGATTTTATTACTTTTGAAAATTATCTTTGATTAAAAACATCTGGGTGGTTGTTTGGGAAAACTTTTTCTCTTCACAATGACGTCATTTGTGGATGATTTGGAACTTTTACGTCAAAAAATTCAAGAGGAAAAGCGAGAAAGGAAGGATGTTTTTGATACTCTGTGTCAGTATTTAGAAATGGCGGTTTATGCTTACGTGGAAGGGATTGAATACCAAGAAGATTTGGAGGAAGAAGAAGCCATCTTGGAGGAACAAGTCATTTTGGCTGGGCAAAGAAAGGAGAAGGAGAAAAAGGAAAAGAGACTTTAAGATCTGTAAAAGCAATCCAAAAAAAGAAAAATAAGATGAAAAGGAGGTATTATGTTAGAAAACTGCAGAGGGGAGGAAGCTGGAGAGGAAGAGAGGTGGAGAGACGAAGGGGTAATGAGGACAGAGAGAAGAACAAGCAAGGGAGAAAAGGGATGAGAGGCCTCAGTAGTAGAGAGCAAGATGTAAAGAAACAAATCTTTTTTAGAGACAATGGGTAATCTTATTGATGAAGGGATTCTAAAGGTACACAAGATTGTTTTTATATTTGTACTTAGAAATAACTTTTAGAAGGTTGGAAATAAAGTGTAATTTAAAATGTGGTAAAATATTTAATATAACTTAGTGAAATTGGTGTTAAGGAAAGGGGAACATTTTATGAAATAAAGATTGGAGATATGATGTGGGGGGGGAATAATTGTGGAAAATATAACTATTATTAAAAAGATATGATATTAAATTGAATGGATAAAATGGTTAAGGTATAAAAGAATGTTGGGGAGAGGAGGAGAAGGAGGATTACCTTAATGAAATAATGATTTAAAATATGTGATGTGGGGGAGAATAATTGGAAAGTAGGTCCTCCCACAAAAGTATGTTAATTAATTGAAAAGCAATGTGCTAAGTTTTTTATGTTATAAAAGAATATGAATATTAATGAATAGATTAGTTCTGGTAGTGATAATATTGTATAATTTTTGAATGTACCAAGCAGGATCCCAATGTAAGTTAGGTGTTTTATATTAAATATTATAAATGTAGAGGAAAGAGGTAAAGGCGTTATACTCCAATTAGTGGACAGGAGAAGTTTTTTTATTTTATTTTAAGGAAGAAAGCAAATGGATAGCAGGAAATAAACAGACAAAGAATAATAAATATTATGATTTGAACTACTACCTCATCACCTCAAAACTTACAACTTTTCTACCTCATCACATATACCAACGATTAGATTATCAATTTCTATAAAATATTTTATTAATGGTTTAATTGATTTATTGTTTTTTAACTGATTAGTGTGATTAGAGTGTTTAGTACAAATAGTATGATTACAGACTAGTTTAAAAGACCAAAATCCATGCAATTTAATTGAATAGCAAAATCTTTGATTTAGTGGATTTAAATGAACAGTGTGAGTAATGATTAATGTAAATAATTGACTAGTGATTAGAGTAATTAATTGACCAGGCTGATTGTTGCTTAGAAATACTATCTGATTTGAGAGATTACTACAATAGATTGTTTGATATTGTTTGATGTAATATTGACTATATAGATTACCCTAAATTGTTCATTTAATTAATTCAATCAACGTACTATTTTACCAATATTACCATGCCAAAAGAAAATCCTACCTCAAACCACAACTCAATGAGAAGACAATCCCCACCAATGAACTACAAGACTCCTGCACCAATGAACCTCAAGACTCCTGCACATGCCTTAAATGCTGCAAAAATCTAATAGATAACAAATACTCCATCAAATGTTCTCTGTGTAAAAAATACACCCACCATGACTGCTTGGGATTACCTGAGCAAATGATTCGATACCTAGAATCATCCAATGAGTTTCCATATTTCTGCAAATTATGCATATCCAAACTAGATCTGTCTAAAAGAGATGATACCGCCGAAACCATCAAAACATCCCCAAACATTGAAACCATTGAAACATCCTCAACCATCGAAACCATTAAAACATCCCTCAACACCATATTAGCATCCCTGGACGCCGTAAAAAGAAAGAATAACCAACCTTGAAAAAAAGACACAACACAAAAACCTGAACATCAAATAGCCACAAACCACATCTCCACCCAACAACCACAATCCAATCCAAAACCCAATCCACAAATAAACGCAACCCAGACAAATATTGATATCCCAATCCTCATCAGAGAAGCTGTTGAGCGTGAACGGAAACATCCAAACGCCATCTTATTTGGACTAGAAGACAGCATTGTCAATGATGACATCACAACTGTCCGAAACATCATCAGAGATTACCAAGCATCAACCATCTCCGGCGATGAAATACTTGACATTTCCCGCATTGACCGAGAGCTTAAAAATAGAGACGGCTCTGTGGCCCCACGCTTGTGCAGGATCATTTGCAAAAATGAATCAAGCAAACGTAAACTCATTTACACTATAAACTCACTCGCCAAAACCAACACCAACACAAAAACCTCCGTTGCCGCCTGACTTAACCATACAGCAACGTGCCCGCTCCCGTGCACTCCGCATCGAACTCAAAACCCGTCTAGACAATGGAGAGAAGGACCTGTACATTGACTACCATGCTGACTGCATCAAAAGTAAGACACGCAACCCAATACCCAACTTTTACCCTCAACCACTACCCTACCTCAACCACCTACCACCACCCACCATCACCCAAAACTACCCACCACCCACCATCACCCAAGACTAGGCACGCACGCCCCAACTACCTCAATCCCAACTGCTGCCGGACTTAAATGCAAACTACTCAATGCAAGAAGCCTCGTGAATAAAATACCTGAATTTCTCATCCTCTTAAATATGGCTAACTTCGACATTATATTTGTCTGTGAAACATGGCTCAATGCATCTCTCCCCGACTCCATTACCACAGTAAGAGACTATCATGTTTACCGATCAGATCGTGAAAATCGTCGAGGAGGTGGTGTTGCTATATTCTATAAAAATCCTTACATCTAAAAAATATCCAAGTTACCCAGGAGCTTGCCCTTCCTGAAACCATCATCTGTGAACTATCCTTAAATATCACAATTCGATTCTTACTATGTTACAGAGCACCTGATTATGACATCGAACATATAAACAAGCTAAATACACTACTAACATGGGCTACATCCTGCCCATACCCTTTTATCTTTCTTGGAGATTTCAATCTACCTCATATTGACTGGACCCTAAATAATTGTACAACTGAAATCATACACACAACCTTCTTCAATGCTATTACAAATCTAGGTCTTGAACAACTAGTAACCAACAACACTAGACTGAACAACTGCCTCGATCTCATCTTCTGCAATAGTTTGAATTTAATTTACCGAATACAAACCAAAGAACCCTTTTCCAGTAGTGATCACAATATGATTGACTTTTGCCTCAACATACGTCCACGCAAAAATCACCACAACGATGTCATCCCTAGTTGTAACTTCAAAAAGGCAATTATGATCTTATAGATAACGATCTCTCATCCCTCGATTGGCAATCTCTATTCACTGGATGCAATACTGTTGAAGATCATTACAACATATTTTTACTTGAAGTCAAAAGAGTCATCAAACTATATGTTCCAACATCAACTCCAAAAAAAAAAAAAAAGCAGATTACCCATATCAATAAGGAAACTTCAATCCAAAAAGAGATCACTCTGGCGGAAAAACAAATCTGGTCACGTTGCTAATTTCAAAAACCGATATAAAAATTTATGCCACCAGATAAAGACCGAATGCACCAATTACCACATTAAACAAGAGGAAAACCTTCTAAGCACCAATTCCACCCGTGCTTTTTACAATTTTGTAAACAACAAACTAAAGACTCAAGGTCCATCCCTCCCTTGATAGGACCTGATGGTAAAGACTGCAGCGACGACACCATTAAAGCCAACATCTTTAACACATTCTTCGGCTCAGTGTTTGTAAACAGTAATGGATCATGCCCAATGTTTCCTAGCCGTACCACAGACAACAATAATGATCTAATACATATCGATTTTACAGTAGACAACGTTGAAAAAGCACTACGCAACCTAAAACCATCTCTATCTATTGGACCGGATGGAATATGTGCCTACTTCTTAAGAAAACTATCCGCTGCCATAGCCAAACCTCTAAGCATAATCTTTGAAAGATCTTTCAGAACCAGCTCCTTGCCCAACCTATGGTTACAAGCCACAGTCATTCCCATCTTCAAAAAGGGAGACCCAAGCCTAGTTGAAAATTACAGACCAATCTCCTTATGCTGCGTCACCTGTAAAGTCATGGAATCAATTATTAACCAATCCATCATCCTCCATTTAGAGACAAACAACCTACTCTCCAATAAACAATTTGGTTTCAGAAAAAACTATCCTGTAATCTGCAACTCTTACACTGCAAAAACATATGGACTACTCAACTCGACCAGGCAAAGCAATAGACGCTAATCTACATAGACTTCTGCAAAGCCTTTGATTCAGTGGTACACGACAAACTACTCCTAAAAATAAAATCTTATGGTATCTCTGGACAACTGAATAACTGGATAGAAGCATTCCTGTCAAACAGACAACAAATGGTCAAAATTGGGAACGCCCTATCAAATCCAGTACCTGTCAATAGTGGTGTTCCCCAAGGCAGTGTTCTAGGACCAACTCTCTTCATAATCTACATAAACGACCTTTGTGATCATATCAAGAGCAATTGCGTTCTCTTCGCTGATGATGTAAAGCTGTTCAATACCACAGACAATACTACTACCCTTCAAAAAGATCTAGACTATGTATCTGAATGGTCTAACATATGGCAACTCCAAATCTCAACAAATAAATGCTCTGTCTTACATATTGGTAAAAAAATCAGAAAATAAAATACAAACTGAATAGTCAAGATCTTGTTGATGACCCAAGCTCTGTAAAGGACCTGGGAATACTCACCTCTAATGATCTAAGTGCTAGAGCTCACTGCAACTACATAGCCAAAAAGGCATTAAGAGTTGTTAACCTAATCCTCGTTGCTTTTTCTCTGGTAATATCTCACTACTAACCAGAGCATACAAAACATTTGCTAGACCAATACTCGAATACAGTTCATCAGTCTGGAATCCTTATCACGTATGTGATATTAACACAATTGAGAAAGTCCAGAAGTATTTCACAAGAAGAGTTCTCCACTCTTCTACCGTTATAGAATACCTTACGCCACCAGACTCAAATTCTAAAACTAGAAAACCTCGAATTACTACTCTTCGGTCCGACTTAAGCATGGTATATAAAATCATACATTGCAATGTCCTACCTGTCAATGAATACTTCAGCTTTAACCATAACAACACAAGAGCACACAACAGATACAAACTCAAAGTAAACCGCACCAAACTTGATTGCAGGAAATACGACTTCAGCAATAGAGTGGTCAATGTCTGGAATACTCTACCCGACTCTGTAGTCTCTTCCCAAACCCCAAAAACTTTAACCTTAGACTGTCTACTATTGACCTCACCCCTTTCCTAAGAGGTCTGTAGGGGGCGTGCATAAGCGCACCAACGTGCCTACCGTCCCTGTCCTATTGTTTCTCTTATTCTTTTATTTTTCTTATATGTACCCATTTCATATATTCACAACTATGTATACACTTGTACTTATTATCTTGTAAACAATTGACAAATCAAATAAATAAATAAATAAATAAATAAATAAATAAAATGAACTGAGATGAGATGAATAAAATAAAATTAAGAGAATTTAAGAGAGAAAAGAAACTATATATAAAAGTGAAGATGGTAATAAGATATGAATGATATATAAAATGAATATGAATTTGAAGTTGTGTCTGTATAAAGAGTTTTGACCCGGGATTGAGCAACCTTCAGAAAAGATGATTTTTTATTTTCTTTATGTTATGTCTTATGTTATATGTATTTGTGTTTGTTTTTAAAATTAATAAAACTTGTTTAAAAAAAAAAAAAAAAGACTGTGCTGATCTTTACCAGGATCTTCAATTGGTCCTTATCCCAGTCCACTATTCTATCTTGTCTGAAGGTTTCCACCATTGTTCCACCATTGTTCTGCCAAAGAAGTTCCCTATCAATAACCTCAGTGATTACAGACCAGTGGCACTCACTCCTATCGTCATGAAGCGCTTTGAGAAATTGGTCTGCCAGCACATCATTTCTGGTCTTCCGCATACATTTGATAAACACCATTTTGCATACAGAAAAAATAGATCTACAGAAGACGCTATAGCCATAACTCTTCACACTGCTCTGACTCATCTAGAACAGCAGGAGGGCTATGTGAGGAAGCTTTTTGTGGATTTTAGTTCTGCATTTAACACAATTCTTCCATATAGACTAGTGTCTAAACTTCTGGACCTTGGGCTTCCTAATTCAATCTGCCTTTGGATTATGGATTTCCTGTCTGGCCACTCACAGAGAGTCATATTAGGTAATCATACCTCTTCAGCCCTTATTCTTAACACTGGTACACCACAGGGTTGCGTGTTGAGTCCCTTACTCTATACTCTACATGCATGACTGTATTCCCACTCACGTTAGTAATACTATTGCTAAATTTGCAGATGATACAATAGTGGTGGGACTTATCTCCAGGGGGGATGAGTCTGCCCACCGAGATGAGGGGGACCAGTTGCTTTCGTGGTGTGGAGACAATAACTTCGTCCTCAACACCAATAAGACCAAGAAGCTTATAGTGGATTATAGAAGGAACAGATCAGACATCCAGCCCTTGCTTATCAATGGAGACCGAGTAGAGCAAGTGGCCAGTTTTAAGTTTTTGGGTGTTACCCTAAAAGAGGACCTGACCTGGGGTGCCCACATTGCAGCCCTGGTCAAAAGGGCCCAGCAGAGATTATACTACTTGAGGCTTTTCAGAAAACAACAACTGAATGAGAAACTGCTGGTGACCTTCTACCGCTGCACCATAGAGAGCATTTTAACATACTGCATCTCTGTATGGTTTTCCAATTGCACAGTGGCAGATAGAAAAGCACTCCAGAGGGTTAATGAAGATCATTGGTTGCCCTCTCCCCTCTTTGGAAGAGTTTTATAATTCCCGCTACCTTAAGAAAGTTCAAAACATTCTCAAAGATCCATCTCATCCTGGGAACCCTTTTTTCGAACTATTACCATCTGGCAGATGGTACAGAATAATAAAAACAAGAACAAATAGGCTGAAAAACAGCTTCTATCCCAGGGCAGTAGCTCTTTGGAATTCTGCTGTATAATGCAGTGTTGGTGTGGTGTCGGGGATTTCCAGTTCAATGTGTGAAGGTCATCGTGAAAACAGCGAACCAGCCTGCGGTGCCTCTGCCAGCAAAAAAGGCCCTTGCGAGCTCCATTTTTTCTGGCAGAGGGTTGCCAAAGGCCATCGCAGCTGAAAATGGAACCCGAGAGGGCAGCGCACAGTCCTCGCAAGCTCCGTTTTCACTGGCAGGAGGCCATCGCAGCTGGAAATGGAGCTTGGGAGTACGTTTTCGCTGGCAGAGCACTTAGGCCACCACAGGCCTTCCGACACAAGTGATATCAAGCTGGTTACACTCACCCTGGCCATGCCCACTCCAGCCTCCCAAGGTCAAACACAACCTTGATGTGGCCCTCAATTAAATTGAGTTTGACACCCATGACCTAGAGCAAGGTGAGCAGCTATATTAGGGGTGTCAAACTCAAGGCCCAGGGGCCAGATGTGGCCCACAGGGTGCTTAGATCCAATCCATGGGGCCAGCCTGGAAATAGCAAGGGGCTGGGCCAAAGTGCCTCTGCCAGGAAAAACAAAGCTGGTGGGGGGGCTCCCCGAGCTCCATTTTCGCTGGCAGAGGGCTATCAAAAGAAACTAAAAAACAAAACAAAAGGAAAAATGTTTCACCTTTTGCATTCAAGCATACAGGAAAGGGATAGGAAAGGAGAAAGGGAAAGAGGAAAGAAAAAGAACGAAAGATGGGAACAGAGCAAGGAAGGAAAAATAAGGAAAGAGGGAAGGAAGAAGAAGAAAAAGAAGGAATGAAGGAAGGTTATAATGAAAGTGAGGGAGGGTCTCAGGGAAGTCCTGCATTAGCACTTGGCCACCACTGTCAGCTTTGGAAGCCATATTTTACTTAGAAGCTTCCACGCTGCCACATCAAGAGCCTTAGTGGTATAGTGGTTAGAGCGCTATACTGCAGGCCACTTTTCTGACTATCGGCTGCTTGCAGTTCAAATCCCACCAGGCTCAAGGTTGACTCAGCCTTCCATCCTTCTGAGGTGGGTAAAATGAGGACCCAGATTGTTGGGGGCAATATGCTGACTCTGTAAAAACTGCTTAGAGGGCTGTAAAGCACTATAAAGCAGTATATAAGTCTAAGTGCTATTGCTATTGCTTTCTTAGTGCCTGGGAATTTGGGAGGGGGGATTTCATGAGAGGGGGAAGTTTAGACATAACAACATAAAGTCAAGGACAAATTACCCTGCATCTGGAAAGGAGTAATGTCTCCTGTTGGAACGATGAGTGATTGGACCATGTGATGGACTGGTGGGTGCAGGGGATGGGTTTTGATTTTCAATTATGAAGGGAAAACCCGGAACTCTCAGAATGAAATGGGAAGTTTCATTGGAACACTGACACCCACTATGCCTGGCCACGTCCTCATCTGGCCATGCCCACTCCCCGGCCCTCCGAGGTCAAATACAACCCTGATGCTGCTCTCAGTGAAATCGAGTTTGACACCCTGAGCTATATACATAAAATACATGCATAGATACATACATCCATACAAACATTTGCAGGATGTAGATGAACCATTTTACAGGTGGATGAGATGAGCTTTGATAGAATGTACCCCTCCTGTAGTAAAGGTGCCCAACTATGCCCATTTGCAGATCAGGCACTGGAATGCCTCATATTATGGGCAAAGCAGATGATTGACTGCTTTACAGGACAGCCCTCCTAAGAGAAAAAGATATCCTCCCCCTGCTGATCAGGTACCGTAGCATTGTTCCAGCAAGAAATGGTGGAGGAGGGCAATTTGTTTGAGAAAATATGAAGCTTGCAGAACCATGAGAAGAGACAGATGATGGATTCTACTTGATAAAAAGAGAAGAGCATCAAGGATTGCACTAGACAAAATCTCACATATGCTTACACAGGGACATACAGGTAGTCCTTGACTTATGAAGTTTCCTTAGTGACCGTTTGAAGTTGCAATGGTCCTGAAAAAAGTACTTAGGACCATTTTTCACACTTATGACCATTGCAGTATCCCTATGGTCACGTGATTTACATTCGGATGCTTGACAACTGAATCACGTTTATGACGGATGCAGTGTCCCGGAGTCACGTGATCCTGTTTTGCAACCTGCATACATGACCACACATGAGCCAGCTCAGGACCATGTCTTGATGACTGGTTTATATAGCTATCAACATGTGCCTTCTTCCCTTAGGAAGCATAACAGAGTTGTTTTTCCCACCAGCTAGTGATAACAAGGAATCCATCAATTGGTTTCCTAAAGTTAGTGGTGGATTAAATACTCACATATGCACATAAAAAAAAACTTCCCACCAATTTACGAACTCAAGAACTAAAACACTGAAGCATTTCACACACCAGTTCAAAATTGTGTAGTGGTCAAAAATGAAGAGGATCGAAAAACTTCCGGTTTGCAAGGTTTCGGCAGCGGCAGGGATTCGCGATACTGCGCAATCCCTGCTGCGTTCGCCGCCAAGGTTCCCCCGATCCGTTTGGATCTGGGGGATATAGCTGCCCCGTAGAGGCAGCTGAAGACAGGGGGATCCGGACAGGGGCTTGGGGGTGTCGCAGACCCCCTCCCCAGCCGGCAGAACCCCCTTTTCCCAAGGCGGAGGAGCAGCGGTCAGCAATGGCCGCCATGAAGAAATCTGCAGCCGGACAAGCAGGTGCAGGAGGGAGAAAGTTGGAAGAATTGTTAGGGATATACACCCTAGCAGAACCTGCACGGCAGTCAGGCAGGCAGGCAAATATGTGAGATAAACATTTTTGTAGCTTACACTCAGTAAAACAGATACAATGTGCTAGTTAAATAGTTTATTCCAGTAAGATTTATAGCATAGTCAAACAGTCCATATATCATACACTAGTTCAGTCCGTCCGGGGATTATTCAGTTGCAAAGTCCAGTGTCGAAAAAGAGGTCATTAAACTTACAAATATCAGTCCAGTAATATATCTCTTCGCAGTAGAGATATGAAGAAGTAAAACCTCCTTTCTTCCTTCAGCAACAGCAGAGAACACGCAGTTAACAATCCATCATCGTCAGCAAGCAATCCAGTAAGCCAGCAATCAATCAAGTTCTCTTGCTCCCTCTTATGGCGCTTTACAGCCGCACCCAAAATTACATGCTTTGCAGTTAAAGTGACACACACTTAAATTCACTATCATAGTCTATATATATTATTTTACCCAAACTACGTTAGGTAACCTATGTTATTCCTAACATACTCCCCTTTTGGGTAATATAATAATATATAATTATTATAATATAATATAATATAATATAATTATTATATTATATTATAATATATTATATTATATTATATGTTATATATATATAACATCCTTAAACCATAGTCATCACAACTTTCTTTGTGTTTGACTGAACCTTGGGCTTTTGTAAACTGATCGGTAATATTTTCTTCAGTCATGCAATATTCCAATCTTATTAAACCATTTTTTACAGATTGTCTTACATTCAGATATCTAAGATCTGTATGCTTAGATCTTGTTTTTACAGCAATATTTGTAGCCAACTGTATGGCTGCTTGATTGTCCTCATAAACTACAATGGAATCATTAACAGTTATTCCCATATCCAATAACAACTGTTTATACAGAATTAAATCAGTACATAATAAAGATAGACATGAAAATTCTGCTTCCATTGTGGACATACTTATGTGTTGCTGTCTAATTGACCTCCAACCAATCAGTGCCTTTCCTAACAGTATAGCCGTACCTGAAGTTGATTTCCTAGTGTTTATGTCTGTTGCAAAACTTGCATCAGCATATGCACTTAAAATCAAATCATCTTTTGGCTCCAAATACAATGCATAATGCATTGTCCTTTTAAGATACCTTAATATACGTTTTGTTTCTTGCCAGTGTTGTTCAGTGGGTTCAGCGTTGAATCTTGCCAATTGATTAACGCCATAGGCAATATCTGGCCTTGACCAATTACTAATGTACGATAAACTACCAATTAACGATTGATAGATATTCTTATCGAATTTTGGACTTTGAGCATCAGTGTGGCCAAATTCCTGACTCATTGGAGTTTTAGCCGGTTTACAAAGTTCCATCTTGTATGTTTTTAGTAATTGATAAATCTTATCCTCTTGAGATATCTTATAGCCACTTTTGGTTTTATTTATTGTCAATCCTAGATACTGTTTTATCTCTCCTAATTGCTTTAATTTTATTCTCTTACCTAATAATGATATTATTTCAGTAGCTTCATTATTAGTTTTTGTAATTAAAGCAATATCATCTGTAAACAACAATAATAATGACACTATTCCATTTGTCTCTTTCTTAAATACACATGGATCAGCTAAACCTGCTTTAAACCCTATATTGTTTAACTCCTTAACAATATATTGGTTCCATTCGTAACCAGATTGTTTTAATCCATAGAGACTCTTTTTCAGTTTCCAACAGTCATTATTAGTTTTATCATCCTTAATTCCTATAGGTTTCTTTAAGTATATAGCGTGCTGCAATGGTGCATGCAGATAGGCAGTTTCTACATCTAAGTGATTTATAATATAGTTCTTCTTAGCTGCCCACACTAAAGCTGCTCTCAAGATTGTTGCTTTTAGACTCGGTGCAAATACTTCATCATAATCACATGCAGTTTGATTAAATCCTTGAGCTACCAACCTAGCCTTATGGGTAACAGTCCCATTTTTACCTGTTTTTAATTTAAATATCCATTTACAGCCAATGGACTTTTCACCTGGAGGTAATTTAACATTTTCATATACTTCCATTTGTTTTAATGAATTTAATTCTTTCTCCATTGCTCTATGCCAATTTTCCTGTTTCTTTGCTGGATACATTCTAAGTTCTTCAACAGTAGTTGGAACTTTACTAACTTGGCAAACTACACTTGCTTGGTACCTGTCAGGTGGTCTGGTTTCACGTGTTGAACATCTAGGTATTACAGGGCTTACAGGTGGACTTTCATGTACTACCTGTTCCTGATTATCTATTTCTTCCTGTTCACCTATTTCTTCCTGTTCTGGTCCTATGTGCTCTTCCTGTACTTCCTCTTTAATTGTACTCTTCTTATTACTGATATGTGATTTTGGTCTTTTGTAGGTTTCTATGATTACTTCCTTACTTGAATCTTGCTCCAGTTTTTCCCATCCTACATGTTCAAGGAATTGTGCCCTAGCACTACAGTAAACTCTAGGTGTACCTTTTCCCCAGAATCTGTATGATTTGTGATTAGATTCATAACCTACAAAGAATAACTTTTTAGCCCTATGCTAACCCTTGTGTCTCAATTGTGTAGGAATATGCACCCATGCTGGTGCTCCAAATGTGTGCATGTAGCTTAGGTCAGGTTTTCTACCATGCCACCATGTGAATGGTAATTCACCTGTTGTTGAGTTAACAACATTATTCAATATATGATTACCACACATTATTGCTTCTCCCCACAAAGTTTCAGGTAATCCTGAATCAGACAACATAGTACGAGCCATTGCCTGTATTGTTTGGCCTCGTCTTTCTATAAAGGAATTATGTTGTGGCCTATATGGTACAGACTTTTTATGTTCAACACCTGCCATCTTCAGTTTATTTTGGAATTTATTGTTTATAAATTCCGTACCATTATCAGTTACAAGAGTTACTACTTTCCTTTTAGTTTTTCTTTCTGCAAACTTCAACCAATTAAAGAAATTTTGATATGTTTCTGTTTTACTTTTCATTAAATAACAGAAACCATATCTAGAATAATGATCCATTATACTTAGTATATAACGAGCACCTCCCACACTTGGTTTTTTAGGACCTATAATATCAGCAAATACGACCTCTAGAGGTTCCTTAGTTTTAAATCCATTTATTCTATTTGCTGGTATTACCTTGCTTTTTTCTTGACTGCAAGCATTGCAGTGCAAATACTTACTGCAAGGCTTCAGTTTTATACCTTCAGACAGTTCAACCGTTTGCTTGAGCATTTTAAAATTTATATGCCCTAAACGTCTGTGTAACAAATGTATGCATTCATCATGAGGTTTAACGTTATTATAAACTGTGTTAGCTACCTCTAATGAATTATCATTTAACACATACAATTCACCTTTTAAAGTTGCAGTCACTTTTTTACCTTCTTTTTCTATTATGCAGTTTTCTCCCCTAAAGGTAACTACATAACCTAGTTTAACCAAAACTCTAACCGAAAGCAAATTAAACTTAAGTTGTGGTACATATAACATTTTTACATTTTCTTTTATGCAAGAACAATGTGCAATACCTTCACCTTTTGCTTTCATTTTCCAGCCATTAGCTAACGATATCTGCTGTGAACTCGTGGACATCTTAACAAATCTTTTCTTATCTTTCGTTATGCAGTGCGATGCTCCACTATCTACAACCCATAAATTATTATTCACAGTTTCGTTGCTATACATGGCTAACTCTAAACATTTTTTATCCTTTTGATGCCTTTTAGCATTCTGTCTGGCATTGTTGCGTTTTGCTTTCTTGCAGAATCTAGCCAAATGACCTTTATCTCCACAATTAAAACTTTTTGTAATTGTATAGGCTGTCGTAGATTCTTTATCTTCTTGTGGTTGCTGTTCCCTTCTGAGTTGATCCCTTTCAAGCCTTCTCCTGGCTTCTTCAATTAATCTGCCAGTAATGTCAGTTAATGTGAGGTTATCTTTTGGCAGTACTTCCAGTGAAGTTACATAGTCGTCATAGCTCTCATCTAACGAAGACAAAATTATATAAACCTGATGGAGTTCTGTGAAGATAAGCTCTTTTTCATGCAGTTCCTGAAAAATTCTCTTCATAGTGTTTATATGAGTCAACATGTCTCCATTCTTTTGAAGATGTGTTCTGAACAGTTTCTGTGTAAGATTTATATGTGCTCCTACACTGTCTCGAACATAAATCTTCTTTAAATTCTCCCAACATTTTGCAGCTGTTTCTTCTCCACGAATATGGACAAGCTGCTGGTCACAGAGTGTCAGTCCTATTATACAGAGAGCTTGCTCATTCTTCAGTTTATATTCTTGTATTTTCTGGGCATCATCCTCATCCTCCGGATCCCAAGCATCTACCTCTGGTGGGTTTTGAATTATACTCCACAAACCTTCTCTGCGTAGAAGTAGGCTGCATTTCATAGACCATGTAACATAGTTTGTTCCATCCAGTTTGGATATTAGAGACAAACTTTGTAAATTGACTTGTGCCATCTTTTTCTGGATATTAAACTATAATTAATAAAACACAGCTGTCTGTTTACAGTATTGTGTAACTACACAAACTCTCACTTTATATAAGCCTGTTATATCCTGGTTAGTCTGACTGTGCAGCTGGGCCCATAACCAGTGTTAGGGATATACACCCTAGCAGAACCTGCACGGCAGTCAGGCAGGCAGGCAAATATGTGAGATAAACGTTTTTGTAGCTTACACTCAGTAAAACAGATACAATGTGCTAGATAGTTTATTCCAGTAAGATTTATAGCATAGTCAAACAGTCCATATATCATACACTAGTTCAGGGATTATTCAGTTGCAAAGTCCAGTGTCGAAAAAGAGGTCATTAAACTTACAAATATCAGTCCAGTAATATATCTCTTCGCAGTAGAGATATGAAGAAGTAAAACCTCCTTTCTTCCTTCAGCAACAGCAGAGAACACGCAGTTAACAATCCATCATCGTCAGCAAGCAATCCAGTAAGCCAGCAATCAATCAAGTTCTCTTGCTCCCTCTTATGGCGCTTTACAGCCGCACCCAAAATTACATGCTTTGCAGTTAAAGTGACACACACTTAAACTCACTATCATAGTCTATATGTATTATTTTACCCAAACTACGTTAGGTAACCTATGTTATTCCTAACAAGAATTATGAAAGTTGCTTTCAACCGGGACAAGGCAAGAGAAAGTGCCCTGGAATTTTGAAGGCTGCTAAGGATACATTGTTTCCATTGAGAGTTACAAGCTGCGAATATCCTAAAAGGGAAAGCTTTTTTTTCCCCGTTTCACTCTCCTTCCTAACGTGACAGTGGATGGAATCATAAGAGAAATCCGAAAACCTGCATTGGAGGTAATTGAATGCTGAAGGGATAAGGATTTCTGAACATTTAAAGGGAAAAAAAAATCTTTTTGGCTGTGAGTGGGAAGGGAGAGGAAAAAAAAAATTGGAGCAAAATTTGAAAATAAGGAGAAGATTGCCTAGAATTCTAAAGAGTTATTAAACATCAATAAGACTTCTAAAAGATATATTTTAAAGGGAACTTTGTGACTAAACTTTAACCCCAGAAAGAGAAAGTGAAGGAGAAAGTATTTAAAAGAAACAGCTTGTTTGGATTGTTTGGTGATTTTGGAACTTCTGAGAATTATTTCTGATTAAAAGCACTTGGGTGGTTGTTTGGAAAACCTTTTTCTCTGTACAATGGCATCACTTGTGGATGGACTGAAACTTGTATACCAAAAATATGAAAAAGAAAAGCAAGAAGGGGAAGATGTCCTTGGCACTCTTTTTCAATTTTTAGAAATGGCGGTTTGTACTTATGTAAAGCTGAATGAGCAACAGGATGGCTGGGACAAAGAAGAAGCCATCTTTGATGAACAAATAACTTTGGTCGGAGAAGGAAAAAAGAAAGAGAAAAAGGAAAAGAAGACTTTAAGACTTGGAAAAACAATCCAAAAAGAGAAGAATAAGGTGAAAAGGGGATATTATGTTAGGAAACAACAGAAAGGGGGAAAGCAGAATAAAAGGGAGGTGGAGAGACAAGGGGGTAAAGAGGACAAGGAGAAGAAGAAGCAAGGGAGAAAAGAAGGGATGAGAAGCCTTAATGGTGGGGAGCAAGATGTAAAGAAGCAAAAGTTTTTTAGAGATAATGGATAAATTTTATTGAAAAAGGGATTCTAGAAAGGTACATAAGATTGCATTTCTATATTTGTATTTAGAAATAACCATAGAAAATTGGAAATAATATGTAATTTAAAATGCGATAAAATATTTAGTATAATCTAGTGAAATTTTTGTTAAGAAAAGGGGAGTACTGTAATGTAACAATGATTTAAGATATATGATGTGGGGGGGGGAAAATAATTTTGGAAAGCATAAGTGTTCCCACAAAGGCATGATATTTAACTGAAATGGGTAAAATGTTTAAGATATAAATGATTGTTAATATTAATGATTAGACTATGTTATCCTAGTGAAACTTTTTGTGAAATGAGAGATTTGAAGTAGGAGAAGGGGGAACATCGTAATGAAATAATGACCTATAATATGTGATGTGGGGGGGGGGGGAATAACTATGGAAAATAGGTGCTCCCATAAAAGTATGTGATTTAACTGAAAAGTAATGTGCTAAATGTTTAAGATATAAATGAATATCAATATTAATGAATAGATTTGTATTGGTTTTGATAATGCTGTATAATTTTAGAACGTACCAGACAGAATCCCAATGTAAGTTATGTGTTTTATATTAAGTATTATAAATATAGGGGAGAGAGATAAAGGCATCATACTCCATATAGTGTACAGGAGAAGTTTTTCTTCTTTTTTAAAGAAGAAAAATAAATGGATGGCTGGAAATAGAACAGACAAAGAATAATAAATATTATGATCTGAATTGAGAGGAGATAAATAAAATAAAATTGAGAAAATTTAAAAGAGAGGAGAAGTTATATAGAAAATTGAAAATGCTAACAAGATATGGAATGGTATGTAAAATGAATATGAATTTGAATTTGTGTCTGTATCAAGAGTTTTAACCCGGGACTAAGCAACTTTCAGAAAATAGATTTTTTATGCTTTTATGTTTCTGTGTATTTATGTTTTGTACGTCTTTAAAAATTAATAAAATTTGTTAAAAAAATGAAGAGGATCATGGTGCCATTAAACATAAATGTGCTGAATAGACTCTCATTCTGAAAGTACTCTCAACCAGAAGTACTTTTTGGGTTACTTCCTTTTGGCTGGATATCCGGCAGGTTTTTATTATCCGAAATACCAATATTTGGCTTGGTTGTTATTGAATATCAGCTCAAAACCCTTGAACTGAAGGGTCTGAAACTTGGCAGAATGTTTCTCTTCAAAAGGGGTAACTATATCTGAAAATAGCTGATTCTGCCGAAAAAATGAAAATGATATTGGCAGCTTTCTTGAAAGAGAAAAATAATGTTTTGTCTTCAATTTGGCAGGTTCCTCATCACAGAAGACACTATAATTATAGAAAACTTAGCTCAATTTCAGATTACTGTACCTTAATGGAAACCAGCTAAAAGTGATTATCACATGGAAAAATAGCAATTTTCATTTGGTGTTTTTCAGGTATAATTAATAAGGATGTATGGAAGTTGGAATTTTGAACCATCTTTAAGATCTGAGCCTTATCTTCAGTAATCCCCTCCATCACCTAATCAGGATCCAAGCCTCCAACAATGTATTTTTTCAAATCCAGGCTATGACATTTGGATTTCTTGCCAATAAATTGTTTTGGTAGCCTTGCTCTTTAGCAGATCAAGAAAAAACAGAAGTGTCTCCTCAGACATCTAAAATTAAAATCTGAGTGACTGATGGAGAAAGGGGGGAAAGGAAAAGGAAGGTGTCAGGCTGCCACAGACTAAGATCAATAGTTATCATCTCATCCACTGCACAAACATCAGGACAATGAGGCTGGAAGCAGGGAGAATCTTACCGGGGACCACAGATCCAAGACTGGGGATAAATGACCTCCATTCCTAGGCAGGGAAGCCAAATGGGGATTTCACTGCTGTCCTGAATCAAAACATCAGTGTGCTGAATATGTGACAGAATTGCAGCCCACTGTAATGTACTACCGACAATTCTTGATGGGATAGCTAGTGTCCACTTCTGAGCATCTCATAATTTATCAAGTTACCTGCACACTGAAAGAAGAATTGCCAGGTACCTTATAAAATGAAGAGGCATTATTATAATGTTACCCTGAAGAAAGTGTATTGAAGACGTTGCTTAGAGTTGACACCAATTTAAAGGCATGTGATCAATCAATTTTATAACCAAAATATATTCCTTACCCAATGAACTATAAATCTTCTCTATCCCTGGCCTCCAAACTTCCTCATCGATATATCTGAAGTTCTTATACTGACATCTGCAGGACATGTGAAGTGGCTCAGATGAGAGCCCGGAAGAGAGATTGTGAAATCTCAAACTGTAACAGGCTGTATTCATATAACAATGAGTCAGATTTTGGGGGGCAGATTTTGGTTTAGCATAGATAAGGAAACCCTGTCTTTAGAATCTAGTATCCATGCCTTCTAAAATAAAACTAATATACTATGTTAATTATCTTTCCTGAAATGTATTTCATGGGAAAGAGAAAGAAATTCTAGTGTTTTCTCAGAGGAATTTATCTTTTTAAAGCTAAAATACAATGGCCTATGATAGTTTCATCTCCTTATGTACTTTCTTTATATTACAGTAAGCTTATCTAAAAATTTCCCGTACAGAGAAAGTTTACATCTTTCAGCATTTTTGGATCAGCTCCCTACAAAGTATATCTGGATAAGTAAATTAATTCTATGTAATTATTTTATAGCTACTATTTTCCCAAATGAAGAATGCAGAAATGTTGCTGTTAGCTCATACACAAGAATATGCAGAATCTCAGTTTTAGTCCCAAATATATGATTTTTAATCAAAGGGGCAAAAGTCAACATTAGTCATCATGGTAATTAAATAAGAACATGATCTTATGTATACATATTAAGAAGAAATGCAAACTTCAATCAGTGGATCTTATTCCTAAATGTATTTAAAATTGAAGACTTATAATATCAACTTAGAAGTAAATATTTCCTGATCTATCAAGTATTCTCTAGATTAGGGATGTCAAATTCAAGGCCCGCAGGTCAATCTGGCCCAGGGGGTGCTTCAATCAGGCCTACGAGGGACCAGGCCACGGTGCCTCTGGCAGCAAAAATGGGCCCCAAACACCCCCCAAACGCCCCAATAACAGGCCATGCAACTCTTTTTTGGCTGGCAGAGTGCTGCAGGAGGCCAGGGAGGGAGAAAATGAGGTGCAGGAGGGCCGCATGCAGATCCCCGCACCCCATTTTGGCCAGCAGGGTGCTGCAGGAGGCATCCGTCCCGCCACCCCCGCCAGCCCGCAGAGGAGAACTACAATGCTGATCCAGCCCTTGAAGAAATCCAGTTTGACACCCGTGCTCTAGATCTTTTGGATTATGTCTGCCTTGTCTGATAGCTAGCGGTAGTCTTTTGCATCTACAGCAGTGGTGAGATTCCAGCTCCATTCTCCTGTGCAGGGCAACAAAAGAAGATCAGCTGGGACTCGGGAGGCAGAGAATAGATGGGGGCGGGGGCGGTCACAGGTGGTATTTGTCAGTTCTCCAAACTACTCAAAATTTCTGCTACCGGTTCTCCAGAACTGGGCAGAACCTGCTGAATACCACCTCTGATCTATAGCTAGTCAGATTGGAAGACTATTTTAAGGCCACTGCCTCAGTTAATTCACTTGTTACAGTACACTGTAACTAGATATTATTTCAAATGTTTAAACTGTGGTCAATCATTTCAAATCTCTTGTATTTTCCGCATGCGACTATGCAAATACAAATACATTATAGCAGATGGCAGCATCTAAGGCACCTTAAGTGCAGCAATACCTTGTCAGTACAGGGAGTCATTAGCAATTGCCTCACATGTGGTAACTACTAGCAGTTACAACTGTGATGAAAAAGAACCTCTACAACCATTCCTCACATTTAGAATTTTCACAGGTATGTAAATCAAAGGAAAGCTGAAATAAAATCATAAGCACAGTCAACTGTTTCAAGTAACAATCACTCAGTGACCCAGTTGCCAGTCTCAACTGTGATTGCTAAGCCAGATTCCCTCCTCAAAAAACATGTTGACCACTAGATGGCAGCAAAAGAGTTAGCATAGGCCAGGTTGACACATATAGTCAGTTAGAATTGGGTAGTTTGTTGTTTCCTGCATTGTGGCCTTTTCAGGTACTTCTTATCCTATATTTATTAGTTACACTAAATCCATTAATTCTAATGTGATAGGGAAGAAAAGAAAGGACAGTAAAGTGAGCTGAGGAGCTGTTATTTTCATTGATAATGGCCTAATCTTCAGTGAGAAAAATAGATTTTATAAAACCAGACTGGTTTCTTTTGTGTTACTTGCTGCTTTATTTCGCCTTCCTACATATTTATCTTGGGATGCTATTTCATAATTTTTTGTTACACTGTAATGTTGTTCTTCTTGAGAAAGAATTTGATGGAGAGTGGAATAAATGTTAACATTGGATTTTAGAGTGCACGTCAGGATCCCTCCAGACTAGCTGAGTCAGTGAAGGTGCTAACATCCTAATTGGGGACATTCAATCTTTCTCTTCCTTTCCTGAGCTATGCCCTCCAGATGCTCTTGAATTTTATGTCATGCACACTTCCTTCACAAATAATCTCGCACACTTATGCACTTACTTGAAAATATGTTTCTTACAATCACAGCAAAGCCTAAAGAATAGTGATTAGCCAAAAATTTATTTTTTAAAAAAAATCAGAATTCTTAATCTGATGGTTTTGCAGACACAACAAAACTAAGCTACAATGCAAGAGCCTAATTCCAAATGCATTGCCACCCAACTCCTTCCCTAACACTCTAGATTCACGGCCTGGTTGTCCCAAGAGGATGGAGGCTGTAGTCCATCACCCCTGGGATGCTACAGCTCCACCATACCCCACCTCCATATATATCTGCAATGAGAGTAATTTGTTGGCACGGGGAGCCACTCTCACAGTCCCTCAAGACAGGACTGGGGCTCTAGAGGAATTGTCCCTTCTTGTCCCTTCTCAATTTACAGGACTTGGCAGCTTTTATCGAGATGGAAGCAAAAAGATGCAAAAATAAAAAATAAAATCTACCAGTCCTTTCAGGCAATCTAATGGTGGTCTGGATTTGTGCAGCTCGGATCGGGAAGCCCTAATGTTTCAATGCCATATTTTCCATCGTTGTTGGCTGTGGGAAGACGATCGTGATATCAAAGTAGATGATTTCTAGCGGGAAATAATACAGATTTTTTTTTAAAAAAAATACATAGACGGAGATTGTGCAAATGTAAGAATAATACTAAAAATAACAGAGTATTGGAAACGCGTTTCCAGTCGGTATTTTTCCGAAGAGGACGCTTCCGGAAAGGGCAAAAGCAAAAGAACCGGCTGGCAAAGGGTTTTCACTGGGAGAAGTCGGATTGGCCAGGGGAGCTTGTCACGTGGGCGAGGCGTTTGGACTCGGCACGGTTTGCCCCGCCTCCCCCGTCTTGGTTAGTCCCGGCGTGGTGCATGTGTGGATGTTTTCCCCCTCCTTCTCCTCCATATCCGGGTACAGATTGGGAGCGTTTCCTGTCGGCTGAACTTGCGGGAGCATCGGTGGGGGAGACCGGGAAGCGGGCGAAGAAAAGGCGGCTCTAGGATGGGAGTGGGGTCGCGGAAGAAGGAATCGTTCGCCGTACTCGCCCACTGCCTCTTTTAAAAAGAAAGAGCTTCGCAGTTATCCCAAACTGCGCCGACTGCCTCTTTCAGCCTCTGCCGCTTCCCCGCCCTTCTCAGCACACTGCAATCGGATGCCTGGCTCTGGGTCCAAATGGTGGGTATTAATTAAGCTTCTCTCCCTCACCCTCCAGCCCCGCCTGTCCTTTGCAAGCTAAGGATCTCCAGCCACCCCAAAATCCTCCCCACCCCTGGGAGTCCCGCCTTCCTCTTCCAGATTTGGTGATGGAGAGGAAGATGCTAATTCACTGAATAGTGTTGTAATGGCTTCTTGTGATTCTCTTGTGAAAGGGAAGCTAGTGTCCTTTTCTCACCCCTCTTTTCTTGAGAATAGAATGGGAAATCATTACTTCCTTTTGCATTTCGTTGAAATGTCCTAATGCTTTACTTTCTCCCCAGTAATCCTGAACTGAGATTCTTACCCTGCTCACTTGCTCCTGGGCTTAAATATTCTAGCCTAGCAAATTGGGGTGGTTTTTCTTGAAATACTGCATGGAAAAGTATCCAGATTTTTCTACAGTCCTTGAGGCCCTTCTTGTTACCTTACAGATTTAATCTCCTTACCCACTTAACACCTGACTCTTTCCTACAAGTTGAAAAAACTGCAATTGTGACATCCAGAATCATGCTTCAGTGCCTCCTTGGATTGTGACATCTCTCCAGTCTTACCCCAACTTTTCTGCCCCTGGAGGCTTTTTAGGTCATAGTTTGATCCTTTCCTAAAGCTTTACCATATCTGCCCCTTCTTTGATGAGCATTCATGTTCTTTTAAACAATCTTCCCTTGTGAAAGCTAGGAATGATTTATGGTTGCTGTGTTGTTTTCTTCCCCCATCCAGAAAGAATTTGGATCTTGCTATGATGATTTCTGCCAGATGGTTAACTCTCAGCTAGTACTGTTATCTTGAGAGTTATAACTGCTTGTGGAAGCTGTCGAAAAGTTGAGACTATACCTGGTCATTGGATTGGGATTGGCTTGCCTGAAAGGACAATTGTGCTGGATCTGGAGGCACTATGGAGTTTGCTGAGCTTATCAAGACACCACGGGCTGACAATGTAGTCCTTCACCGCCCTTTCTATCCAGCAGTGGAGGGGACCCTGTGCTTAACGGGACACCACCTCATCTTCTCTTCGCGACGGCAGGACAATGTCGAGGAACTTTGGCTTTTGCATTCCAACATTGACTCAATTGAAAAACGGTAAGGATATTTTAGCTCATGAAGTGGGGAGGAAGTATGATGTAGTCGAAAAAACCATACATCTCTTCCATGGTAAAATTTTGCAGGTGATGGATGCAGGAATGGCCTGGATTAAGGATAATAAATAGAATTGAATCCTAACTAGATAGGCATGCCATGATTTTCCATTATTAAAATGAAGTATCTATACTTTTACACATTTTTAGCGGATTTGTATAGCTGTTCTCCAGATAAGGAGTTACTTACAGCTGTGTAATAGTATAATTATACCAGCATATCAGTTATTAAGCAACCTATATAATTCCCTTATCATCTTCCAAGAATTGTTCAGGATGTTGAGCATAGGCCCTTAGCCTATTGGCACCAAATATGAGAAGATACATCTTCCCATTCCATTCCCTCATGTGGGCTGAGAGGGGAAAGGTGGATTTATTTTTAGCCATGCTTTTATTGCTTGTTATGAGCCTCCTAGTACCATTATGAGATGGGTGGCCATATATGTTCTGTAAATATGAGTTGTATTTATTAATGTATCATATCTTCACTTGAAGTACTGTCAGTTGATGTGGAACATTGCATATCCAAGGATGAGGAGAGGCTTATTCTGTATTATACTTGTAGCCTGATTCTGAAATAGGCTTTTTCTGAATGCTGAACAGGTCCTGATAGTACAGCCTTTTCAGGATTAGATTTTGTTTCTCATAGATTCGGACATTTTTTAAAACTGCTTTTATTACCTTTATTACTTTCAGTTCTCACCAGAATAGAAAGATGGAATATAAGTGGCATAAAATAAATTTAATTTGTGATCTTGCTGCTTCTTAGTTTATTGCTTATTTGAAGGCTAAATGTATTTTGTTGAATTCTTTTTCCATTGACTTGGACTTATATTGTTGAATGCTTTTTCTAAGTTGATGGGGAAGAAATGGATGTTTAAAATGAATTATTACATAAAATTAACCTAAAATATACTTTCTGTTTTTAAACATTTAAAATATTCTTATGAGAATTTTAAATGAAATTAAATTTGCATATTGCCGAAAGAGAAATTCTGAAACAAGGAACATTTTATTTTCAAATGATGGCTGTTTTAGAGGGCACTTTCTTAAAAAGGCATTGCTCCTTATGGAAGAAATAAGAGGGAACATTACTGGAGCTTGTCATTTGCAGCTTTAATAAATACACTAAGTAGAAGCTGCTTAACTGAAAATCATTTGTAGATTTTCCTACATTTTGCATTTTTCTGTCAGAAAAGGCTTTGTCCTTTGATTTCAGAGCATCCATTAAATAGCTATTGAGCACTTGGTCTTCTGTTTGAATCATCTGGATTGATTCTGTCTGAAAACATCACTTGTAAGGTAGTGCAGTTTCTTTCCTCGTTCTCTGCTTTTGCAACTTCTTAGAATCTAAAATCTATAATGGTTAGATTTCTGGCCTACAATCTTGATTTGCACAGAAGGCTTTCAGGAAGCTTGTAAATTGAACTTGTTTCCCTCTATTATGCAAGAAATATTCAGAGATATACCAATAAAGGAGAATATTTGTAGCTCAGGGTTGAAATGAAGAGTTCTTGATGCTCTCTGAGCTTGTTTTCTTGCAGATGTTTTATTACCCAAGCTAGCACTGATCATGTTACCAAGTATATGTCTCTGAGTATTCAGCTGAGTCATCAATCAATTTCTATAAATGATATAAAACAGTATAAATCAGGTATTTTTTCAAAATTGTCAATTTTAAGATATTCTGGGAGTTGAAGTCCACCTATCTTATAGTTGCCAAGTTTGAAAACACTCGTCTTGCATAAATGCATCCAAATCTTTTGTTAAGCCAGTTCAGTTGCATTACCTTGCTATTTCTCAATTCCTGGGTTGTTGGGTTTTGGTTTTTTTTTGTTTGGGGGGGGGGGGGGTGACATGTATAGTAGATTCACACATCTGCAGAGTACTACATCAGGGAAAGCTTTTTTTAGATAATTGTGAAATGTTCATTTTTGTTTTTTAGATAAAGGATGGAATGCATCTTATTTTGAGAAACGCATTGAACTCAGTTGTTTGGACTTAGAGATCTCCATCTCCAAGGAATCAATTGATAGGCTATTAACTAATAAGTTTTCAAAACTGCTTTTAGTTTAAAAGGCCTGTAGAGAGAGATCACCCACGAAACTGTCATTTTATTCTTGTGGTCAATTTTTTATACATTATTGATGGTCTTATGATTGTAATTGAGCTGAGAATTTCAGTCATATATCCTGGTTAAGTGGATCACCATGTGATCAGACGTGATTTTATGATATTTTGTCAGCTATAAGTGAACGTTGAGATCATTAAGTGAATCCATTTTATGTAATGGCTACTTTCTGTTGGAAACCAGAAATAAACTCTGCAAACGGACAAAAAAACCATCAAACCTTGTGGTCATGTGACTGCGGGATGCTGCAAATAGTCATAAAGATGAGCTGGTTGCCAAGCACCTGAAATGCAATCACATGACTGCAGAGGGGTATAGTTGTTGTAATTTTGAAATCGGGTTGTGAGTAGCTTTTTTGGTGGGATCCATCATAACTTCAGTCGCTAAGCAACTGATTGTGAATTGAGGTCTATTGCTTTCTTCAACACTAAAAGACACGCAATTTTGGTTTATATTCAAGCTTAAAATGGGACAATTAACCTTCTTTGTCCTCTCTTGCTTTTCTGATTGATACCCTGATATTATGTAGTTTTCTTGATCAAGAATAACTCTTAGAATAACAACAGCAGACCATCTCCTTGCATAGCAGTACCAGCAAGTTGTTACAATTCAAAGATATGCTTTGCGTTATTCAGACTCAATGCAAAGGGTGCAAGCATAATTAGCCATTTATTTCCATGAAGATAGGTTGTCCTGATGAAGAACAATCTGGAAATATTTGTGACTCAGTATTTCCTTAGAAATGAGAAAAATAACCCTCTGTATTTTTATTCCTATAAAACGGTCTCAATAAAACAACATATTAAAGACTGAACAAACCAGTATTGCTTTATCATATTGCTGGGTGCCCGCCCAGGGTTTTTATTGCTCTTTTAAAGTATATCTGATGCAGAATGGCTGACAGTGTTGATATCAGCCTGATTTCAGAAGGACAGCACTCCAGTGACAGGGTGCCATAACAGAGGATGTCTGTCACCCACATCTTCGATTAACAAAAAATGCTTCTTTCAGAGATCTCTGTCACTATAGGCATGCAGTAGCCAAGTAAGGTTATCACATTTCGCTATATCGCAGAAGAATTGGGAACGTGGTTTGTAGCCTTGTGTGGTTTCATTCATCCAGTTTATCTGCTGAATACTTTTAGCCACAGTTTGCTATGGCATCCGTATCAGAGTAGCTGTTATTATGGTTAACTCTGAAATTAATTATGATACACTTTTGACAGATATTTTGGAAGACATTCTGATTACCCTTTGTCCCTTTGAAAATTACAGTCAATTATGAGGGAAATCCATGTGTCAGTGTTGGATGGCTATCTGAACTAAGCTGGGGTGCATTCCATTTTTTTTAAATAAAATTGGTTTACAATATTCTCATAGAAGCATACAACAATAAGCAGACATTCATTTAAATGTTTCTTGTTTTCTTTCCCCTTAGATTGTGAAGAAAAGCAGTGTTTCCCCCATTCTCCTGCTCTATCCAGTAATTTCATTGGAAAAAATATAGTTTTTGCTATTGCTATTGATATTTTTTAAAAGGAATCCTAGCCCCCTTGGTTGGTTAGTTATTTCCCTCTAAATATTAAGATGAAAAAGAGCTAGAAGAAACCTGAATTATAGTTGCTACAGTGCAGTAAAAATATCAAATTTCAACCCTCCTCTCTTCTTATTTGACCATGTCAAATAAGAAAGAAGGATGGGGTCTTAGATGAATTCCTTCTGATCCTCCCAGGATTGGCCGTGGGGTTTCAAAAACACTACTTGAATTATTTACTAGCAATAATCTGCTATAAAGATTATTATCTGGAAATTACATTATTAACATGATGTATTTTAATATATTTCTCCCATCTCTTTGAGTTTGGAGCAACACTCCAGTGAGGTAGGCTTGGCTGAATGCAAGCAGTTTGTGTGGTTTTGGATCTCACAATTTGCTTCATTGACATATGGGAATCAAACTCTAAGTCTTCTGCCATTTCATTGTGGCCTTTGTAGTTGCACTGTTACAAGAACAGTGAACCAGGCCCAATAAAGGCTATAAACATTTATGCTGCTTCTGAGTGAGTACTAGATGCCTATTCAGTAAATAATAATAATAAAAGGTTCACATGTCATGGAGCAAGAGGGAAAGGTAATCCCACTGCAACTATATCTTCATAACTTGCCTGTGTTACATGGGTGAAGAAATGATGCATTCCCTTTTGACAAACTGAGGGGGTGGTGTATTTGTGTAGCATTCTGAGAAAGTTTTGAAAATCTTTGCATTTGAGAAAGAAAGGAACTGCTGGTGTGTGACAGCACATAATATAATCCTCAGATCCATAGCTGACCATCTACTGATGCTAATCTACTGGTCCAGGCTAATTTAGCATTATCTCACCATGAAAACTTTTTCTGTCTGATCCTACATGTTTGATTCTCCATAGTAATGGTGGTTCCCTCAAGAAATGATGGGCTCCACTGCCCTTGATGATCAACTCTCACCAATTTAAGCTAACATAAAGTCGGAACCTTTTTGTAGAATGCCATCTTGTTTTCTTGATTTAAACAGCTAAGGAGCATCTTATTTATACTACCATAAACATTTTAGTATTATGAAGAGACAGAAAGAGCATCAAACATTGTTACAGTTTGAAGTTGTTGGCATTATTTCATGTTTGTTAATCCTCACTTTATTTCCTTAGTTCTAAATTTTTAGAAATCTTCAATGCAGTTTCTGAATTATTTTCTTTTCAATTAATCTATGAGACTCAAAGGGAACAGTGGCAAAATACATTGGAGTAGGAACATTTCTGGGTGCACGTGGGCAAATGTAGAATGGTTAATATCATTTCCTTTCCACCTGCCAGCCCTTCTTTAAAATTACATTCCCCATCCTTATGTTCTTTTTAACTTGATCGCTACAGATGTGGAAATCTTAATTTGCTAAAATAATCTGCAGTTCTCTGGTTCATAGACATATTTTCCCATTAATGTTGTTCAACTAACAGTGCTTGAATGTTTTAATAGCTGAAGTAGGATAGGCTTCAACTTTTGTTCATTTGCAGACCATGTAGATGTCTACAGTTCGAAGGCCATCAGAATATACTCTTAACTGTTCAGTATTCATATTTTTATATCACTGCAGTTTTATCGGCTTCTTGGGCACCATCATTATCAAATGCAAAGACCTGCGAATTATCCAGCTTGACATTCCTGGCATGGAAGAATCTTTGAACATTGCTAGCTCCATTGAGGTAAAGTTATTTATAGAAATTAGAAGAACCCAACAAAACTCTGGTTCTGTTCTGTAGAGATTCATGTCGAGGATGAGGCTGGGGAACTAGCATTGTACTCTGACTCATTACTCTCACTCTCTCCAAATCTTCAGAGTATTTAAAGGCAGCCTATTGTATGGGCAAGTAGCCCATTGTAACACTCTATGCATTTTCTCCTTCTTGTAGGCACTGTCTACCTTGGATTCTATCACACTCATGTATCCTTTCTTTTATCGCCCCATGTTTGAAGTAATTGAAGATGGCTGGCATTCATTCTTGCCTGAAAGTGAATTTGAACTTCTCAGTTCAGTTGTAAGTTTTTGTTTTTATTTTTTATTACTTTTTTACTCCCACCCATTTTACAGAAGTGACTCTTGGTGATGTACAATAATCAATAAAAGCAACAAATGTATAAAAAGAATCTTTATAAAAATTATAAAGTCATTGTTAGAAATGAAAAAGACTATAAAAATTAAAATATACAAGAGCAACCACAATGGAGCCATTTAAAAATGTCTTCAGTTCACTGAGACCCAGAGGGCTGGTGACATCATCAGGTCTTGAGGGACTTCTGGCTTGATAATGGGGGTGGTGTTAACCTGATTTAGGGAAGAAGAATGCTCCATAGGGAGTATAGCACATCTCCTAGGACCTACTAAATATAGGTCTCTAGCTAATGATACCTGCAACATACTTTTTCTGCCACATCTAATGGGTGATATAATTGGGGAGAGGTGGTCCCCCAGATAACTTAAACTAATGTTAGGAAGGCTTGAAAGGTTAAAACAAGCATCCTAAATTGGACCTGGCAGCCAGTGCAGCTTACAAAGCAGAGGTATAATATGTATTGTTTGGTGAGCACACATAACTGCCTGTACCACTGCATTCTGAACCAGTTGTTGCTTCTGGATACTCTTGAATGACAGAATTGTAATTGTTTAATGTGGAAGTTACAAGAGTATGAATAGTTCAATGTGGAAGTGACAATCTATGATCAGAGCCTGGAAATCCAGGAATGGATGCAACTGGTACACAAAACAAAGTTGTACATAGTTTTACATGCATGGTGTTCTTTCCTAGACAAATGAATGGCGGTTGAGTTACATCAACAAAGATTTCTCAGTCTGCCCTTCTTACCCACCTGTCGTCACTGTCCCTAAAACAATTGATGATGAATCTTTATGCAAGGTTGCCACTTTTCGCCATGGTGGACGCTTCCCAGTACTCAGCTATTATCACAAGAAAAATGGGATGGTGAGTTGGACACTTGGATTACAAGGCATGTGTTTTGGATATATTATATATATATATATATATATATATATATATATATATATATATATATATATATTATATATATATATATATATGTGTGTGTGTGTGTGTGTGTGTATGTGTATATATATATATATATATATATATATATATATATATATATATATATATATATATGTATATATATATATATATATATATATATATATATATATATATATATACATATATATATATATATATATATATGATATATATACACACACACACACACACACACACACACACACACATATACACATATATATATATATATATATATATATATATATATAGTACACATAAACATACATACCATAATTGAAATTGCAGTACTTAAATGCCATAATTGAAGCTTGAGCATTTCAGGGTAGCAGGAAGAGAATATTATCTGAATAGATATGCTTAGGAAAGCTCCTGAAGAATCAGTTAGCAGCCTGAGAATATAGTGGTTACATTAATTAAATGCTCCCAGTGATGTAAATAATCCCCAAAGATGTAGAAATTGTCTCCTTTTTACAATAGGTTGGCTCTTGCACTTTTCTTTTAAATCTTTCTCATTGTTTAATATTAATAGAGAGTGAGGCTGCACATTCAATAGCTTTTTGGAATCTGAATGAGCATCATTCTGTTTTCCTGCTATAACCATGAATCCCAAAGGAATATGTCTTTTTGAGAGGAGTATGTTAAGATCTTAAGAGTACTGTGGGTGCATTCCTATAGAAAAACATAAAATGCTGTCCCTTCCTGAGAAAAGTTGTTTGACCATGCATACTCTCCTGTTGTGTGTTCTTAGAGGTTGTCTATTAGCTGTATTCAAATAAGAATTGTTGTATTAAAATTGCACACTTCTGAAGAAAGGGAAATGGGTTGGAAATGGGTTTCACAGACATGAATGCTGTCTTAATATTTACAGAAAATATACTATAGCTTTTGTATTTCTTTTACCCACATCTTTTGGAACTCAAAATAAAATTGTTCTCACTTGAAACATAGAATTATATCCTGGATATATATGTACCAGCATTCATTCAACTTTTATTAAGGGAGATGTGTTTTCGCATTAATATTGAACATTTGAATTGTCAGGTGAAATGCAAAAACCCTTTTTACTCTTTCAGTATAATAGAATGCATGAATGATTTTGAGGGAAGAGTGGAAGTGAGGTTGTCTAGGAAATAATCGGACAAATAGAAGCGGGAGCCCACAGTCACTTAGCAGTCAGAGAAAGGAACTTAGGAAGGACCCACTCTAATGGATAAAACAGATAAAAGTAAAGGCCTTCAGATTTGCAAGATTCTTTTAATGCAGTCTTCAATAAAATAGAATTAGGTCATCTTGTTTTTTCCTATCTGGTTTGCCAGATAGGAAGGTGGACAGTGGGGAGGATGACAATCAGTTACTCCAGAATGGTGAACAGTTTTCCCCATGGAATCATACAATACCTTTAACGCTATATTGGCTTTTATACTACAGCAGGCTTATCTGGGTACATAGTCTTAACTACAGTTTGTTGGTCCTTCTAGGTAATAATGCGCAGTAGCCAACCACTTACAGGTACTAATGGGAGGCGTTGTAAAGAGGATGAGAAGCTGATCAATGCCACCCTGAGGGCAGGCAAGCGTGGATATATCATTGATACACGATCTCTGAATGTTGCTCAGCAAGCCCGGGCCAAAGGTGGAGGCTTTGAACAAGAGGTTCATTATCCTCAATGGAGAAGGATTCATAAATCCATTGAGCGGTGAGTTTCTGTATGAGAAAGACTTGCTTTCGAGAAATTTAATTTAATTTAGAAGCTTTTTTTTAAGTTTAGAACATGGGATTTAGGAGATTTGAGACATGCAGATGAACCAGTTGCCTGTCCAAATAAACTATATCAGGTTGGGCACCAGAGTTTAATACAAAAAAAAAAAAAAAAAGCTTTGTATTTTCTTAAACAGTAGATCTATTGTTGTTCTTTTTAAAAAAAGAGGAGAGATTTTTTGAAACATTTTCCAAATGCTTTAAGGAGCACATTGACTATATACAGGAGTAGAGACAGAAAATGCTTATATTTTCATGCTTTATTTTATTTATTTATTTATGTATTTTGTGTGTGTGTGTTTATTTATTTATTTAGGGAATTTATATGGCCACCCAACTCATGGTGATTTTGAAATGAGGGGTACTGGTATATTGTTTTTGTGGTGTTTGAAGGAAATGTGCATAAAGTTTAATGGAAGCTTTTTGTTACATTTAGTCCATTTAACCATAGTATTTCATTTATTACATATTGTACATAATTTTTCCATTTCCATTAAAAAGTGGTACAAAGTTTTCTTTTTAATTCATTGTTCACAACAATAGATGTTCCATTTCATGTGAGAATTACAATTCAAAAGAATGAGGTCCAGAATTTAATTCACTGTTACAATTAAAAGAAGTGTTCAGATTGCCATTTAAAAAGCTCAATATTTCCTGCAGCTTCATGTCTCAGTAGAATTACAGATGGGAAAAGAAAAAAAAAAGGTTTCTGTTAAAATCCTGGATTTATAGCACACAGAATTTGCTTGACAATCCTACTTATTTTAGGGAGAGGTCTGCATTTCTCCTATTCTTCGCTATATTTGTCTCTCTCTTCATGCTTCATTTTTGTGGTACTAGAATGCCTGTAGCTGCAGTCAAGATTCAATTTTTCTGAATTTGGCATCCCTATTATTGGGTATTGGTTCCTTGAAGGGCAATCTAGGATCGATGGTGAGATTGTGAGTCACGGTGTTTCAACTGTAATATAGTTTCCGCCTCTCATGTCGAGCAGCAACATGCATTATGCTTTTTCAGAATACTTTGAGCAACGGAAATGTTCCATGCAATCTACAATAATAAGAAATAACTGCATGCTGACACAAATGTAAAAACAAAAAACAAACCAAAAATGCACACGGCTTAATCTCAGAATGAAAGCCAGAGTATTTTAATTTGCCACTTTGATGCTAACAATATTGGAATCTCCCACATCTTTTGGTAAGAAAAAGCTGTTCCATTGATAAATGGCGCCTTCGCTTCCCCAGAGACTGATTTTGTTTCAACCAAGCTATATGTACAAAGTAAAAAGGGTACTTCAACTGCCATATCAACTTTTATTTGATTTTTTACTATTCTCTCTGAAGTCCTCTAGCACAGGGGTCCCCAACCGCCGGTCCGCGGACCGGTACCGGGCCGCGGAACAAGCCTTACTGGGCCGCTGGTTGCTGGGCGCCGCCATCTTTTTGGTAAAAAAGCAATTTTTCGTCAAAAAGATGGCGGCGCAGCGCTGGTGAGCTTTTCCGGGTAGAAAGCCATTTCTACCCGAAAAGCTCACCGAAGCGCTGCGCTTTTTTTACGAAAATCACTTCCGTGACGCCACCGGAAGTGATTTTTCGTCAAAAAAGATGGCGGCGCCCAGCTGACGCCGGAACCGGGCCGCGGCGTCAAAAAGGTTGGGGATCCCTGCTCTAGCAGGATATGAGGCTTGACTCATAGTTTGCAAAAGTTATTGGAATTGTATGGTATTTAAGAGTCCAATGTCTATTTCTTAAAATTGAACACTTGAATGTAGGAAATATGAAAGGTGTTCTTGTTGTGATAATAAAAGTGTGCATCGTGGATGTAAGGTTGCTTTCATGTTTGTCCCCCTTTCTTCCTAATGTGCCTATAGATATAATATTCTGCAAGAGAGTCTCATCAAACTTGTGGAGGCCTGCAACGACCAGTCTCATAATATGGATCGCTGGCTAAGTAAGTTAGAGGCTTCAAACTGGCTGACTCACATCAAGGAAATCCTGACCACAGCTTGCTTGGCTGCCCAGTGCATTGATAGGTAAACATTCCAGCATCTTTTTCAGTTTATTTATTATTTATTTAAAACATTAATGTGGTTATTCATCTTAAAACCACATTCTGGATGGCTTACAACTGAAAGATAAAATCATATCTACAAAGAACAAGAACAGAAAAACCTGGCACTACAATAAAATTTCTCCAATGAAGCCCAAAATGCTTTCCTCCCATTCTGATTTTCCATCAGTTGGTCTGGAATAGACCAATAATAAATTCTCTTGGTCAAATCAAGGTCCCCTCTAATATTGGTACAATTGACTAGTTAGTTGACTCTGGGAAGTACTTGCAGAAGTGTGGTTGGTTGGTTGGATGGATAGATGGATGGATGGATGGATGGATGGATGGATGGATGGATATGCATGAATATGCATGAAAAAGAGGGAGGTTGAAAGTTTCAGTTCTTGAGTTTTGAGGCAGAATCATGAGCTGAACCTGTTTCTCTGCTAGATAATCTTTTGCTGTATGGGTGATACATGATAAGCACAGTAAGCAGTTCCTTTTCTTGAAACATATTTTCTCTCCTAGGGAAGGAGCATCTGTCTTGATTCATGGAACAGAAGGCACTGATTCAACACTTCAGGTGACTTCCCTGGCTCAAATCATTTTGGATCCCAGATGCAGGACCATCCGTGGCTTTGAAGCTCTGATTGAGAGAGAATGGCGTCAGGTATGAGCTGCTATGTTTTCACCAGCAAAACTTTTTGTTGTATCTTCATCTGTGAAATGCTGAACATTATTCATTTGCTAATTTGTGCAAAGAATAACATCTTACCAAGAATCACTCGTGGGCAAATTATATAGATGTGTTTGTTTATTACATTTTATGTTGCAAAGTTGTTGTGGAGTCTAGGCTGCTAATGACAATCAAAATGAAATCTATCTAGACGATGCCCAGCTTGTTCCAGTAATCCAAGTTAACATGCAGATATTTGCATTTTGTTACCTCAAGAACAAGATACCTGGTTACATACAAATTATACTGTAAGATCCGTAGTGCTACACTCCTGGCTCTGTAAAGATTGCTAAGAGACTGAAAACCTGGGAGGGCAGATCTGAGGACAGTAGTACTTCTTCCACCCAATGAGATATCCATAATACACACCAGGTATATTATATAGATGAACCATTTTAATTTTGGATGAAAGAATTGTAAATTAAATCAGTGATTCTCTTGTTTTGAAATGTGTATTTTTATTAGAGTAAGCCTGCTGTCAGCCCAATCTAATAAAACATTTTGGTATGTAACAAAGCATTCAAAAATGGAGGCATGTAATATAAAACTTAAACTCCAGGGTTTGTTTGTTTTTTCTCTCTGGATACTTAGCAAAACAAGATTATTCAAAGCTAAAGAAGTAATCTGTTCATATTTATTTGGAAAAAGAACAGTTATATAAAATTGGGTTTTATGTGCAAGTTAAATATATTCAGGATTAGTCTGTGAATTCAGCCTCTTCCAGATGGAAAATCTGATAGCTGCAGGCAAAAACAGTAATTGTCTAGGGGGATAGAGATTAAATATTTAGTCAATTAGCATGGTAAAGATTTTATTTGAAGAATAGAGATGAGGCGTTTTGAAACAGAATTAAACAGACACCTGAAACATAATAGACATAAATTCCAGTGCACAGATTTCACAACTCTATCATGTTTATACAATTACGTTATAATCTCTACTGAACTGATCCACAATTTCATCTTTTAACAATTTCAGTTTTCAGCAACTGCTGTTAAATTTTTTATGTGATTTTCCTTCATTGTCTTGCATATATTGACCCAGTAGTGTGGTTGCTTAGAGGTGGAGCTCTTGCCTCGCAATTAGGAGGCTGAGAGTTTGATCCTAGATAGCAGCAGATATTTCTCTCTCTCTCTGTGTACAAAGAGAAAATATCTGCTATGAGCTCCACGTAGGCCTCAGGAAGGGCATAGAGCCAATAAACACTCAGCTATGTTCAGTTGCCTCGACTCCACCCCCAAACAGATTGCAAGGTCATTAAAAGGAAAAAAAATGCATATATTGATCATAAAGAGGTATACATTTGTAGACATTAATTCAACTTTCAGTTATTTTCATAATCTTTTGATTTTGTAAACTTCTGTAATTTTCTTTGCAAACTTGAACCAGTAGTATTTCCATACTATGTGCAATGCAAACATTCAATTTATATTTTTGATCTTCCTCTATTTTATTTTAAAAATAAATCTCGTCCCACCTTTACTTCTGGTGAAGTACAGCCTGTCAACTGCTTTTTGAGTGGGAAGTATGATTCATAATAATTAAAGTTCTTGTTTTTCTATAAAGTACATCTAATTCAGCTTGTATTACTCAATTTTACCTGCAGCATATCAATTAATTGGATCATCCAAAGTATTTCTGGCTTTAATTATATTCCCTGAATTTAATATTGTTTTCTACATTTTTCAAATTCATTTTATGTAATTAGACTTAGGATTCTTTTCAACTTGCTCTTGTAGTAAGCTAGAAGCTTCCATTAATCTTAAATAATGGATTTCTTCAGGTGCCAGTTGTAACTTCTACTCATTGGCTGTAGTACATCAAGAACTTTGCCTCCTGAAGTTGAACATTTAGATAGACTAAATTGCATTCTTATGTCGTCACTGAAAGCACAAACAATGTTCAGTAGAAATTCAAATTCTGCTTTTGATTTTCCTAGTAATTGTAAGTCCTTCATCTGTAGCTATAGCAAATTGTTTTGGGTCATTTTCATGTTTTGGATGAAAAACCAAATCCTTAAAATGTTTTACAAACTTGATCAGAAGTTTTTAACTGTTCAGCTGAATCTGCTGCCGGACTTAACTTTGAACAGTCCATCCGCCTGCCTGAGAAAATTTTGTCGCCCATTTACTGGTGATTATAGTTATGGTAGAAAACTAAGCTCTGTCATCACTACGTGTAGAGAGATTGTGCTCACATAAATTTGCTGCTAAATTTAACCATCTGTGCTACAGTTGTCTGCTAGTTTGCATCATTGCTATAGACACCAGAGTAAACCAAGATGCTTCCTGTAAGCAGAGAGCACACTCGGGAGCAATCATTCAGGGATCTTTCTCATCTTACCATTTCACGGGGCCTCAGCAGAATTCTAACCATTGTGCCTTGAAATCTATCCAGAGTATTCAAGAATCCTTCAGATTCCTAAAGACTGTGAAGGGAATAATTTTAACTGGAAAATGTAATACTTATTTTCCAAGTCCATCTTTGCTTTTCTTCAATGGGGACTATTAAGTCTATTTTTTATGCTTTACTGTGATGTCTATTCTATCAAGAATACAACCTTGACCTTATAACCCTTCTTTTAACTCATCTAGATGAGAAAAATGTAATACTACAGTGAGGGGGAAAAGTATTTGATCCCCTGCTGATTTTGTATGTTTGCCCACTGACAAAGAAATGATCAGTCTGTAATTTTAATGGTAGGTTTATTTTAACAGTGAGAGACAGAATAATAACAAAAAACAATCCAGAAAAATGCATTTCAAAAAAGTTATAAATTGATTTGCATTTTAATGAGTGAAATAAGTATTTGACCCCTTCGCAAAACCTGTCTTAGTACTTGGTGGCAAAACCCTTGTTGGCAATCACAGAAGTCATTGTAGTTGGCCACCAGATTTGCACACATCTCAGGAGGAAATTTGTCCCACTCCTCTTTGCAGATCCTCTTCAAGTCATTAAGGTTTCAAGGCTGACGTTTGGCAGCTTGAACCTTCAGCTCCCTCCACAGATTTTCTATGTGATTAAGGTCTGGAGACTGGCTAGGCTACTCCAGGAGATGATGATCACGAGACTGTTCAAATGGTTACTCATGCCTTGGTCATCTCACAATTGGATTATTACAATGCACTCTACATGAGGTTGCCCTTGAAGATCAGCCAGAAGTTACACTGCTTTAAAATGAAATGGTGTGAGCAGTAAGGGGCATATCTCGATGCACCCATGTGTCACTATTGGTAAATGAGTTGCATTGACTGCCAGTTGGCTTCCAAGTGCAACTGAAAGTATTACCGACAAAACTCTCTGGCATAGGACCTAGATATCCGAGAGATTGCTTATCTCTGTTTCTGCCCATCTAGCATGTTCCAGCAGAGGTGATGTGCTTCAGATCCTGCTATTAAACATTGACATCTTGTGATGTTTTTTCTGTTGTCGTCCATACAATTTGAAACAATATCCGTGCAGAGCACATTCTATCCTAGAATTCTAGAAAGCTTTGAAAACCCAGCTTTGGTCACAGGCCTGGAGTTGAACTGGAGGTGTGAACGATGTTATATTTTTAAAGGGAAAACTAAACCTTGGTCCCGGTGACCAACCCAGATTGGTTCATGGAAGTGATGTTTGTTTAAGGTTCCTGATTTGTTGTGTTGAATTTGTTGTTTATTAGATCATTTTAGTCTGGGCTGTCCACCTGATTTAAGCTGTTAGCTGTTTTTATATTTTCTTCTAGTTTTGTACGCAGCTCAGAGTCCATTAAAGTTGTGTGGTCAATAAATTTAAATAAATAAACCTAACTCTAACATCCCAGTGAAAGGAACACTTTCTAACAATAAAACAGCTCAACTATTACAAAAGTCTCCTTTTTACTAAATGCTTCATAAGTAGGAGAGCTGTTTGTCATTTGGGTTTCTGTGCTAAGCAAGAGTTGAACCAGCCCCTTCCAACACTATAATTCAATATTGTAATATGCTTTATTCAACACAGTATAAATATTAATATTAATATTAATCATTATTTCATGAAAGGAGAGTTTGGATCCCAAAAGATTGCTGTATTAGAAATAACTAATGCTTCTTATAACCAGTACATGATTATTTTGTCTAAATATATAATGTATATATTTTTATGCTATTACATTACAGGCTGGCCACCCATTTCAACAGCGCTGTGCCCAATCAGCTTATTCAAATAGCAAGCAGAAATGGGAGGCTCCTGTATTCCTCCTTTTCTTGGATTGTGTCTGGCAGATCCTTCGCCAGTTCCCTTGCTCCTTTGAGTTCAACTATCATTTCCTCATCATGCTTTTTGAACATTCTTACGCCTCTCAGTTTGGAACATTCCTGGGTAACAATGAAAATGAAAGGTAAATGAACATTTTTTTCTGAGTTTCTTGGAGGCTAAGCAATATTACGGTTCATACAAGGCAGTATCAATGTCATTACTATTAAGATTATGGGGACTCTTGGCTATTAATTTAAAAGACTTGAAGTTTGCACTTGGGCTATGCCATTTATCAAATCAGGATTAGTTCATCTGTTGGCTGGTTTCTTGAAGTCTTCCCATTCCTTAAGCCTGTCACTTATAGGCCTCTTTCCATGTACAGGAAGACATGGCACAAATATGGCAGAACATACCACTGGGTGAGTAGGGTTTTGGAAGATGATGAGGGTCTTTTTTAAGTTTTCAAAGGCTGATAGAACTTTTGCAGGTCAGCTCTTCTGTAGCTATGATCCCAAAGGAGACAATAACAGGAATGACTGTTCCAACACTATTTTGAACATAGTTGCATTTAACCATGCTCACAATAGTTTCTAGAATCACACTGCTGGAATTTGGGTGTGAAATAAGAGATACAGGTTCCTGCTGATAGACATATGTAAAGCAAGCAAATATGAAACAGAAGCACAATCCCAAAACATAGAAAGAAAATTATAAAAATCTAGGCCTTCTCCATTTGCTGTCCGGACAATATTTCATAGTCTTGTCCACAGTAGCTTCTGGGAGGAGTATAGCCTATAAATACTAAAACATTTTCCATCTTTCAATTAAAGAAACTGTGAATATCAGTGTTGTGGTTAGCTGGCAGCAGGTGCGGATGGCTGAGGAGAGCGAGGACTCAGATAAGGGACCATTAGGTGTAACCAGTGTAACTGCTGCCTTCAGATATTGTGGGGGCTGGCAGCAGCGATGAGGTTCCTGAGGAGCCTGTGCCAAGTTGCGTGTGCACGCAGTATTGCTCGCAGGAAAGAGCAGTTGCAACAGCATGGGTGACTCGGGAGTAAGGCTGCATGGTAATGGCCCCTCCTTCAAGAAGATAAAAGCCAGCTGTGAAGCAAACATTCTTTGCAGGAAGCAAAGACGTTTTGAAACTCAGCCTGGTGGACATTACAGTATCTTAAGTTGGTATTTGAAGACACTTGTGTTGTGAAATGTTTCTTATCTGTGATTCTTGGCAGTCTCACACAGTTTGGCAAGGTTTGTGCTTATCAAAGTTAATTATTTTGCAGCAGCCTTTTTACTGGGGATTTGTAAGACTCATTAAAAGGTTTCTGTTTCCTTTGGTTATTGTTTGTCTTATTGGAAAAGGGTTTGGGTCAGAACAATCAGGGTTTAGAAAGATTGCCTGAATATTTAAAGAACTACAATGATGAATTGGTTATCTAACTTAGCAGAGAGTGCATCTTCCTTAATGTATATGTGTCCCCTCTAATCAGCAGTGGTGTCTCTGTGTTTACTTTGAATTTCTTGCAAATATTTCATAGTTGTGTTTCAAAGATCACTTTGAAATCCTATAATGTGTTAAATGTTTCTGGCCACAAGGGGGATCTTGCATCTTATACTGCTAAAACTTAACTGAAAAAGTTTATATTTTCAAGAGTACCAAGAAGACATATATACTACATGCATATTTTCTCTATCATTTGACTTCCTTTGTTTTTTCTAGTACAGTTGTACAGGCCTTTTTTGATTTTGACAATATACAGGATATTCCACACTTTTTTTTTTCTTTTTAATGTTTTAGTACGGGAGCACCTACTTTAAGTTTCTCCAGGACTGAGTTTATTAGCTAGAATATTTTTTTATTGTTACCTTGTTTTTGTTCTCTCATACTTGCAAGTTGAAAAGGCATGATTTCTTTTCATTTAGCAGAGCTTTTTTTTTTTTAAATTCAGTCTTCTTCCACATAGAGAGAAACCCCCTCCTTCTCCAGGTTCCATTGCAAATGTTGTGAATAGAACACATAATTCTGTTTTGTTTTGTTTTCAAATTTGGAGCACTTATGTTTACTTTTAATTTTTCACCAGGTCTAAGCTTAAATTGCCTCAGAAGACAATGTCCTTGTGGTCCTGGGTGAATCGACCAGAAGAGCATAATCGATTTAAGAACCCTCTCTTTGAAGCCAACAGTCTAGTCATCTGGCCATCCGTTGCACCACAAAGCCTGCAGCTGTGGGAAGGTACATGGTCTCCAAGCAGATTTGGAGGCCTCTGATCTGCTGTCCCCCTTACTGGTGGCATTAGCTACCTGTCACTAGAGGGAGTCCAGGCAGATGTGGTCTCAGTCATTCATGCCCATACTCCAGGTTGGGTTCCTGTCACATGTTCTTCAGGGAAAGAGTCCTGAAACATGAATAGCAAGTAGTGCTGGCTGGCTGAAGCATGTATCTATTATTTTTCCACTATGATCAGAAAGTCTGAAGTGCTTCCTTCTCTCCTATACATAACATCTTCTCTGATCAATATTAGAAGGTCTGCTTTGTTCCTTCTGCCATTTGAGAAATAACAGATAAGTCGTAAGAGATGAATATTTTCAGGCTTTGCAGATTTAAATATCTTTCTTAAATCCATGTTGATAGCGATAATTTAAATAGCTAGGCACTTTTCTGCATTGAAGCCCTATCTGTAGGTAATGTGTGGATAGCTCATAAGTCGACCCGAATATAAGCCGAGGCACCTAATTTTACCACAAAAACTGGGAAAACTTATTGACTCGAGTATAAGCCGAGGGTGGGAAATGCAGCAGCTACTGGTAAATTTCAAAAATAAAAATAGATACCAATAAAAACTTTCACTAGGACAGTTGAGAATAAGTTTGATGTTCACAATTTCCTCTTTGAAAGAGACCAGTAAATAGGGAACAAGAAGATGAAGAAAAAGAAGTGTGTTTTCACACTTTTCACACTGCAGTGAACAAAAATGGCATCGTAGGAACAGGCTTATTCTCAGTCCAAAGGTTTTTTTGTGATTTCTTCCCTGATTTAAGGGAAATTTGGGAAACGATCTCACTATCATGAAAGGTTTAATTGATTCACTAACCCAAAGAAGATGATGATGACAGTGGAAGGCAGGAGTCACTCTCTCCCTTGCAGAAAAAAGCAAGAGCCGTTCTTATGATCTTCTCTCTCTTCCTTCCGTAATACAGTCAAGCCCTTTCAGCACGCGCGATCTGCCGCTGCAGCCGTACCTTGCAAATGCAAAATCCGGGTTTTTGCATTTGCAAGGTGCAAAGCGGCGGGGCGGATCGCGCATGCTGGAAAGGGCTTGACTATATTACGGGAGAGAGAGATCATAAGAACGGCTCTTGCTTTTTGTGCAAGGGAGAGTGAGCCCTGCCTCCCACTGTCATCAACATCTTCTTCTTTGGGTTAGTGAATCAATTAATTTGGGAAATGATCTCACTATCATGAAAGTCAGTGTTCTCTGCCCATGGGGCGGAAGAAAACGCCCCGCATATCCGCGCGTGTAAGGGGAATCAGAAATCCCCGCGCTCAACGCCTAGCACGCAGCTGTGAGCAAATACTGGGAAAACCTGATTGATCAGAAGGAAGGAGGCAAAGAGCCTAGAGCCAGGGCGCTTTCATTGCACGGCGAAGCTTCTTGTCTCAGGAAACACCGGGCGTCGTTGCTGCCCGAGGGAGGGCGATTCTGGGCTGCGTGATTGGGGACTTCGTGGCTTTGGGTGGGTGGGTGGGTGGGTGGGTGGGAGCGAGGACGGACGGAGTCCGTGAAGTGGGCTTGCCTGCCCTTGCTGGCTGCCTCTGCTTCCTTAGGGGCGGGAAGGGGCTCATCTGGACCAAGGGTGAGTCTCCCCCTCAGTTTCCCCAGAAGGATCTTCCGTTGCTTTTGCCTTCTCCCTACATCTTCCCTCTGTTAAAAATCCCCCCCCACACACACACACACTTATTTTCGGGCGGATAGATTTCGTGTCTGAGCATTCTCACATGGCGGTGGGTCTTTCCCCCCCTAAAAACAATTAAAAAAGAAAAAAAATATATCCTCATGCAAGAACTTTTCTGCTTCCGATTACCCCCATGCTTAAAAGTTGCAAAGGAAACACGGAAGCAGGAAGCGCCTGCCCAGCTCTGGAGCTCCACAACATTTTTTTTCAGAGGGGAATCTGACACGAGTATAAGCCGAGGGGTAATACATCCCTGTCCTTTCAATCTCATCCTTCCTTTGTAGCCTACACATTTTTTTCCAGATGACATTGCCAGAATTTCAGTGTGGTTAATTTTATTTCCTTTAAAAGAAAGGGTGGGGGGAGAAGCAACACGGTTGTGCCAAATTTCCACTAGACTTGAAGGGGAAGGGGGTGCAGGTGTGCAAAGATCTCCTCATTGCTGCCATCTTGCTATAATCCAAAAATACCTCTTCACAGTATAGGGTAATAAGATTTAATATTTGCAGAGCTGTTAAACTAACAGTTGTTCCTGCCTTCATGATTGAAAACTGTTCCATAGAGAGATACATAGCTGTATAATGTTCCTTTTTAAAATGTTCCCAGCTACCTCATTCCAAGAAAGAAAGTCAGTAGAAATTCACAGCTGATGTGATCTTCTTACTTTTTTTTTTTTTAGAGGAATTACTAGAGAGCCAGCCTGCATTGCTTGGTTTTCTTTTTGTGGGAGTTAAGAGAAAAGCAAAGCTGAAGTGATTGAAAGAATGTTATGGCTTGTTGGAAGGAAGCTTCTAATAATCTATCAGGTCACAGATGATTGTGCTGTGTGACTCAGTTTTTGTATCTTGCTAGAATGGAGAGTTTCCTCCACCAACTTGTCTGTCAGGAATAGCAATCTTGAGATCAAAGTAATCTGAAGGAAGTGAAGCAGCAAGATCACCTGATTGTTTTGTAGGTGGCTTGCTTTTCCCAACAGTATCGCCATATTTCAGACTCCTTTATTCAGTGTTTTGATAGAAATGAAGGCATTGCGTAAATAAAATTAGTATATCCCCACTACTGACTTTTAGGAAATCCAAAGCATTTTTAAAAGTGTTCTTTTTTGGGGGGGGGTCACCCACAGGAGTTTTTCTTCGCTGGAACAGATCCTCCAAATTCGTAGATGAATCTTATGAAGAAATGATCAACATCATAAAATATAACAAGGAACTCCAAGTGAAAGTCAACATGCTAAGACGGCAGTTAGCAGAGCTGGAGATAGATGACAACACACAGGATGATGGGATGCCCAAGAGCCCCTGAAATCTGGCAGAATACAGGGCCAGATTGTGTTCCTTCCTGGTTAAGCGAATCACTTCTACACACTAAGCACTAAACAAATAAGACTTGCATGCGCTCAAGCTCATTTTTGGTGCAATCAGGTTGAACTTTTTTTTTTTTTTTTTTTTTGCTTCAGAGATCCTCACTTAGCACTATAGTCATCCACCTCCATTTAGGAACATGGTGCTTGTTTTTGTTTACATGATGAAACTTGTAATTTAGTTGGTTGTTGTCCTTCCTTGTCCCCTCTGGAGAGGTGTTTCATCTTTAATAAATTGTGTGTTCGGTTACAGTGTCACTCAGGCTTTTTAAACACTACTAAACAACAATGTCTCTTACAATAGGGGTGCCCTTAGCTTTGTGGAAATTTTCATTGTGGATCTGCCAATGTTGTCAGAGGTTTCCATGCTTTGTAAAGGATGATCTTTGGGATTACTGTAGTAAGGCATGTCTAAATTCTTCTTTTCTTTCCCAAAGTAAACTTTTTTTTGTTCTTATTTAAGACACTTGTAACTTTGCAAGTAACTTTGGCTTGGATAGGACCTTCTATCACAAATTAAAACAATCTTTTTCAGTGTTCCTTATTCCACACTGCAACTTGCAGAAAGGAAAAGGAGAGTGTCCAATAAAAAGCAAGACTTTTTACTGCATCTTCTCTACCCTCCACACTAGATGGAGCAGGCAGTGCTGATCACATTCATTTATTTGTATCTTGGCTCAAAAGGAAGTAGATTCTGCACAACTGGTGGGCAGGTACATTTTGCAATGCTATCCATAAAGATATGAGCACTTTGCTATTTTTAGTGAAAAATTATTTCCTTATTTTTGTTTTTGTTGACCTAACTGTGGAAATGCTAATTTGCCAGAATGGGATTGTGCCTGCTGTAGATACATAGTATCTACAATACTAAATGCAAGCTTTTCTTACATGTAACCAATTCTGGTGTAATTTTGGATGGATTTGGTGTATCATTGAATCACTTCTCAACTGTGGAGACTGTATCTGGATATTTATGCAAAAAACATGGATTTGTGTTCTTTAACAAAATGCACTATTTGGCTGAAAGTATGGCTTGACTGATGGATAAGTAATGCATATAGCACCAACAGCATGAAACCTAAGTAGCTTTGATCCATAAGCTGTTATCACTAAGATAGTGAAATGACTTTGCCCAATTTGGAAGCTTCTGATCATTAGCTTTGCACTAGTGTGTTAAGTTGAAGGTAGAAGAAGAATTTAAATATCATATCCACTTCTGTATTCAGCTTGGCTTGCAGGTTAAGTTGATTTGGCCTGAGGGTTGATTTGTCCTATTCCAACTAAAAGCACATTCATAACATCATTGAAAGGGGAGTATCTGTGTTATGCATGCTCACATTTATTAAACCCTTTTGACAAATTAGTAATGTTAGGTGTATATGTCAGAACTGCATTCTGTTGTAGAATTTCCTTAGTCAAAGTCTTTTGAAGCATATAGCTAGGCTTTCATTTTTTTAACATCTACAAGTAAAAAGCCTTACTTTGTATTTTGCTCTGTTTCTTTGAATGTTTTGTAATACTTTTTTTTTCTATTCCACTTAAAAGAAATAACTGCCTGTTTTATTCCATTTCCTTTAGATATCTGTCTCACTAGACATTTCTGTTTCCTGATCTTTGGAACATACAAACTTTCTTGATCAGATGTGGAGTTTTTTTAAATTCCCCATTTTGATCAGAAATTTTCTCTTAGAGGCAGTCCCTCTTGAATGAACAAATTTTATTCTTTGCTACCATGTCAATTTAGCTGACAATATCAGAGGTTCCCCTCCTGAAAATGCAACGTAATATAGTTGATTGCCCAAACAATAGAGCAGTCAGCATTAATGTGAAATATATTGTTCCTTTTAATGAATTTTACTAAATATTTTGGATAGGAACAATTTGTGGCTTTTTTTGTTGTTGTGTGTGGAGGAGGGCTTCAAATTGTGGATAATTGTGCCTAACCTAATCTGCTGATCATCTCCTTCCACCTCTCCCCAAATCCTTTTGGAAGAGCCAGAAATGTACAGTATTCATTTTCTTAAAGGTATGCTGCTCAGAATTAGTACTGTCTGTAGCTCTTGTGTCTTTAACTAAGATACATTTCTTTCTAAGTGTAGTGATACTTTACTTTTCGCAATAGTTTGGAAGCTGCAAGCCTGTTCTGGGACTTTATCAATAATGGTTGAGCTTACCAGATACTTGTATTTGCCACTAGGAGGTTAAAGTGACAAAGGTGCATTTTCAAATTCATTTGGGTATCACACAAAGGCAGACGTGTGGTATTAGAATAACAACAGAGAGAAAACTGGGAACTACTTTTGGGTACTATCCTTTTTCTCAGTAGCCAGGACAATTTCCAGTTGAACTAACTAGGTGATGTGGGCTAACCTCACCTACCTTTTCCTTTCTATGATTTTGTGGTTATTGGAAATAGTGGTACATTATAGGATTGCTTGATTTAAGAGGTTAACTGGTATGTTACTTCCATCAAATTTCTGGGAAAAGGTAAAATATCAGGGATGAAAGTTCAGAATCTTAATCCTGAATTATTTTCTGTTTATTTGGCAGCTTTACACGGATTTCACTCTATGTTTAAGCCCCACCATAACCTTTTCAGCATATTCTACCCTCAAATGGACTCTTAACTTGCACCACTCTAAAGTATTGAAATAAACAGACTCCTTCCATATCTATTTATTTCAAAGTTATTTTCTTGTTAAGTTTAGATGTGATTTTTGAATATATTTATGATATAGTTCATTATCTTCAAGAATTGGTTGTAAACTATTCATAATCTTAATGGCTAATTTTTGATAGTTTTTGAAAGATACGTTTGATTAAAGGGAAGTGTAAATAACAATATTTACAATGCAGTATTTATTATTTGCATGAATTAGACCTTTGTAAATTATGTTAATTATGTATTTTCATATGGTTTCATAATAGTTTTAAGATTGGTTAACATTTCACTTTTTTCGAGAAAAAAATTAATTGCATTTTCATACTGCTATGAATTCTGGAACTTTTTTCCTCATTAAAAATTAGGTCCTTTATAGCAGTGCAAAGATGGCCCATCTTGGTTTGGCTGCTTGATTACAACACAGCAACCTATTTATACACCAACACTTCTTGCAATGGATGTTACAAAATTATACTTCTGAGGGTTTTTCATTCTCTAAAATGTCTAAATCTTTGTCTTTTTTTTTCTCCTAATGTCTGCACATGAGGCAGAAAATTGAGGTAAATTCTGTATACTATTATAGGGATATGATGTATTGTAGTAAATGTGTAGAAAAGGGCAACCTGGTTTAATTTCTACAACTGAACATTTCATATGACTAGGGTCACCTTCCATTTTCTCTTGGGTTATGCAGATATAATCAAATTACTGTATTGTGTGGATAGATGCCAGGTCTTACTAACATTACCAATTTTCTCTGGGTACAATCTGCCTGCTGTAATTATTTGAAATTGCTGCCTCAGCATTCGTGAAGTCTTCGGTTTTAAAAATTGAAATAAACTTGAGAAGTTACTGTTTTATTGGATGGTTAATATTTTTCTAGCATCTGACAGGTCTATAGCTTATTTTACAATAGGTGTCTTAAGGGGTGCCTGTTTTTCAGAGTACCAAATTTGCTGAAAAAGCTGAACCCCCACCCCTCAAGTAACTGCTAATGAATTGGCAGACCAGTCACAGTGCCTGATAAAAATAAAAGAAGCTGCCGACTGGGAGTTCCTGATCCTTTTTTGTAGCATCTAAGCGGGTTACCTCTGCCCTCACCTCATCACTTCCTTTTTGTCCTCTTCCTTCTTCTCCCCACATTGTTTCTGCTAGAAGGAAGAAAGGGGAAGAGGAAAATGTATACATGCTTCCATGCTTTTGTGTGTGAGAAAAGAATAATTGGTAAGTCCTTATGGAGGAACAACTAATGTTATGACTAGAAATCATTAATTTACATGCAGTTAATGGCCACCCCACCCCCCCAAAAAATAATCTGGTCTATCCTTTGGATCGATGGATATAGATTTTTGACTACTCTTCCTTTGGCAGGGAAATGCTTTTATATTCAGAATCATCTTCTGTTCAGATAAATATGGTTCAAATTCATAAATAGTTTTGCATTTGAAGATGCCTTCTAAGCAATCTTTTTAAGAGAAATCCTTCTGTTCTTCAGTTATGAGCATATGACCAAGAATATGTTAGTTTCGTAGCCCTTAGATTTATATACTGCTCTACAGTGCTTTATATCGCTCTCTAAGCAGTTTGCAGTATCAGCATATTAACCCCCCCCCCCGCAAAAAAAATTAGGTCCTCATTTTACCAACCTTGGAAAGATGGCTCAGTCAACCTTGAGCTGATCAGGATCGAACTCCTGGCTGTGGGCAGAGATAGCCTGCAACACTGCATTCTAACCACTGTACCACTATGGCTCCTAGTTTTATGCATCCCTTTTTCAGTAATTGAAGGCAGAAATCAATCAGCCAAGGAAATTTCAGATCCCAAAACTTCATGAAATATTTACCAAGTGTATTTTCTTACTGGTTCCAATATATAGACTGCTAGGCTTTTATGACAGTAGTAATGCAATTAATGAAACAATAGAAAATTGAACATCTCTTCCACTATCCCTAATAATGTGCTAATAATTCAGGTGGAGAGTTAAGATTCTTGGAATTTTTTTGTCCAAAATAACTGTTTTCCAATAGTGGGCACCTGAATTGTGCAACATCAGAACTTCAATATCACTTTAAGATATAAATAAAGTAATTACTAAAACCTGGATTAATTCTGGATAGGCACATTCCTGATCCCTTCCCTAAAATATGGTACCTAATGAAAGCTCAGAAGTGTGTCTTCCATGGCTGCCCCTACTTTATGGAACTGCCTCCCCTGGGAGGCTAATTGCAGAGGTATACTTTAACAAAATGTAGAATGGGAGGAGAGCCTACTTTTTCAAAGTAAAACCGTGAAAGAGAAAGTTAATGTGCAGAACATAAACCCAAAACCATAAATTTCTCCCCAAGAATGTGATCTGTTTCCATTTGATAAGGAACTGGCAAAGATGAATTAAGTATGAATTCTTAAGAAAGGGCCATTGAAAAACACTTCCCTTTCAAATGAACTTGATTCCGACAGCAAAAAATTTCTATTTAGTTTCCTGACATAATTTTCTTTCTGAATTCTTTTATGTTGAAATATGGCAATTTACAGGTCTCTTGCAACATTCTGGGAAATGAAATTAATATCTCAAATTTCAAATGTGAGTATTTACCTATAATTACTGGAATTGGAAATTCTAGATGAATCTAATTCCATCTCCAAAAATGGTAATGTCTTTATGTTATATTTTAGTTTTACCATCTTTTCTATGGTGCCTGTGGCAAATAAGATGCATATATGAAAGACATATTTTATTTGTTATTTATTTGATATATTCTGCCTTTATTTTCAACATACCAAAGTGACACATATTTGTCATGGACATGACATACATGTACAGATGCAATGCAGAGGACGATCCTATCAATATATGTCAGCACAATGTCAAGTGCATTTCCTTTCTTGAATACATGACACAAGTCTTACTGAAGATACAGGCTTCTGTATCACAGAATGCCCCTGAAAAGATTGGTCAGTAGGTTCCCAATTTTTTTACAATTTGAGTTCTATTATGGAAATATATTAACTTGGAAGTCTTCATAGCTTACCTTTTCTATTGTACCCACAAGATAATGTTTCCTTTAGCTTTGCAGCTGAGACATTAAGTTGTTGGATATCCGTAATGAAGAAAGGTAAGATGCACAGAGTACTGAATAAGTGAATTTTTTCTTCAATAAGAATAGAGAACCAAAGATTGGAAAAGAACTAGATGGAAGAATAAAATCCAAAACTAATAGAAGATGTGGAAAACAGAAGTTGTGGAAAGCACTGAGAAAGTAATTTTTCAACTAGAGGCATATTGTATCACTACAATTATTCCAAGATTCCTTTCCTTATCAGTCAAATGCTAGCTTGGATCCCTAGTTCGTATGAATATGTAGGACTTTTCGTACCAATGTGTATCATTTTACACTTGCTCATATTGAATGACATCTACCATTTTCACACCCACTCCCCTAATGTGCAGAGATCGCCGTAAGAGATTCTTGCCGACTTGCTCCTTTAAATCTAGTTCATTATTATATGTATGTACTGCTCTGCTGAAATGTAAAGAAAATAATATGGTTCATCGTTACAAGTGATGAGGACATAAAAAGTTTTCCTGTTTCATCTGAACCAAAGAAAGGCAAAAAGAAAATCCCAAAATAAATAGGTAGTGGCTTGGGGCCTTCCCCCCCCTTTTTTGCACGGCGCCACCACACCTGGTCGGGGGCCCCAGCCCCCCACCCACCGAAAAGCCCCCCCCTTCAAAAAAATAAATTCATTATTCCCCCCCCCCCCCTAAACAAACCAAAAAAAAAAAAACCTAACCACCCCCCAAACCTTCCCCAAAAAAAAATCCCCCCCCCAATCCCCAAAACCCCCCCCCCCCACAAAAAAAAAACCCCCCCCCCCCAAAAAAAAAAAAAACCCCCCCAAAAAAAAAACACCCCCCACCCCCTCCCCCCCCTACCCCTCCCCCGGCTATCTATGAGACTGCTTATTTCAGATACACATGCCAACGTTTCCCGTTGCCTGTGAGGTGTGATGAGAAGGGATATGGAGGTTAGCATTCCTTGTTCCTGTCAAAATAACACCTCCCAGAAAACGATTCCTGTTTTGATGTTTAGGAAGCTAGATGGGGTTTTTTGGGGGGAGGGGAGTGGGGGTTGGAGAGCAATTGTAAATTGAAGTGCTGAATTGATAAATGCACCGTACTTGAGATTAGCGATGGGTACTGGTGGTAGTGGCAGTTTTATTCAATTATTGAAATATATTAACTTTTTTGTAATGTAGAATCCTCTTTATTAAATGGTATTTGGTTCTATAAGTGATGCAGTTTCAGTTGACCAAAGCAACACAGAAACACTTATGAAAAATAAATAAAAAGCAAACTAAATGGAAAAAAAACCAGAAATCATTTATTAGAACTCTTGAATGACTGGTGTTGATAAGTGAATTGGAAAGAGTAAAATTCACTAAAAATCTCTTGACCTGCAAGGCAGAGGCATGGAAGATTCAAAATTCTGCATCTGTTATTCTTTAATGCTGTTGCATTGCCATTTGCCAAGTACAATTTGAGTACAACATATCATGTCATACACACACACAGGCACAAATCAACTAAATAAATAAAATAAATACCTGACTAATGTTTTATATTCACAACTGAAAATCAATGAAAAACCTTAAATATTTATAGAGCAGAATTTTAAGGTTAAATTTGAGGGCAAATATTTTTTAGAGTTTTTATACAATAGTGTCAAATAACTGCAGCTCAGATATAGGATGAAGGTGAAGGTTCATTCTGTTTATAATTTTTTAGATGTATTTATATTTTTGCTGAGAAAAACTAGCTGTGTAACATTTTCTTTTGAATAGAAAAAATAGTATAGAACATGAATTCTATAATACTCCAAATGTTAGCGAGTTACAACTCCCAATAAATGACATCAATACCAAGGGAAACTGTAATTCAGCAATATCTGGAACTTAATAAGTAAATCATCTTCATTAGTTTGAAATAAGAGAACTAATCAATTGTAAAGTGAGGAGAAGCTTAAATTATCTCAAGGAGAATTTAAAAAAACATGTTTTCTGGGATGGATTGTGTAACATTTATTTCAGTCTAGCTAAAAAAATCTTTAATAAATAAATTCCCATTTGTTTTTTATTTTGATTTGGATTTGTTATACTCCTAGAGGGCCAATGTTGATTAATTCTTGCCCTACTATACACATTATGCCTACTGTTTATTCAATATATCTAGTCTGGATGTGTCTTTTGTGAATAAAATTGTAAAGCTTAGCATTTTTGCCTGTAAATTGCAAACTCAACAGTTGTCATACAACAGCCAGTCTTCTAGTAATATTTTATTATTATAATTAATTTCACTGATGATGACACTTTCAGTTGTAACAACTTCAAAAAGGGTAGCCATGCAAATTGGTTCTAACAAATTCCTACTTCCTACTCCCAACAATTAACTTCTATGCAAAGCTTAAATGTATGCAATGATACATTTAACAATACCATTTAATTAATGATTAAATGACATCATTTAATTAATGATATTAATTAAAATAAGTGTAAGCAACAAGAAAAATAAATTATAAAAAAAAAAAATAATTTAGTGATTATTTAGTATCAATTTAGAATTTAAATTCTTAAATTTATCATTAAATTTAGATCCAATGGGAATATATTACTTCAGCTCTTTTTTAGAACATAAACCTTTTTCAAAAAGAGATATGATTTGAAAGCAAAACAAAGATACAGCTAGGCAAGACCAAATCATACTAGAAAGAATTCTCACATTTCTTGCAATTCCCCCCAAATAGAAATCTAATACCGAATGTTTGAAACTCCTTATGGAGAGATTAAATACTATAGATAGAGGGTTCACATTATTAGCCTCTCATAGTTGCTGTAATGTGATGGGGGGGATATACATCAAATAAATATAATATTTTCAATTGAATTTCATTCTTATATGTTTAATTCAAAAATCATAACAGAAGTTTATATTTTTAAAAACTTTAATCCATTTATTTTCCAAGATTGCATATTCCAATTCTTCATTCCATCATTAGACACCTGAAGTTGTTAACTTCCATTCTGCTTTTTAGTTCCTTATAGAATTGGACTTGTTTCAGTTCAAGCACTGCATCATTTAAAGTTCCTTTATTGCAGGTCATCTTCCAGGCTGTTAAACCATCTTGGGCATACAGCTTAGTCAGTGCATATTTCAGTTGTATTACGAAGTGGAAGTTATAAATAAACCATATTCATAATGCAAGACTTTTACACAACCATTATAAATCAATTGATTTAAGATATTTATCCCTTATTTAGATTCTAGTAAAATATAACCCCGGCTGCTTTCAAATTAGGGTTATTCCCACAATGTCAATTTCTCATGTGATTTGGGATCAATATGTGGCCCCTTATCTATTTATAAGCAAATATGGCTACAAGTTTTCAAGACTGAAAATAAATATTCCTATTTAATATACTTGGAGCATAAAACTTCCAAGTTTTCAGAGATAGGCAGACAGACAATGCAGGCTCTATAATAAAAGTAAAAATAGGCATTAACCTTGGAATCCTTAAAATATACATGGATCTCAATGTAGAATGCATTTCAATATTAATCTTGCCCTAAGACATAACAGAAATTTTAGGCATTGCGCTGCATTAACTGAAATTGCATCTATTAAACATATTGTGCTATCGTTTGAGAAAAACCATGAACCCAAGTCTTTTAGAATCAGTACAAATTGTAATCCTTGCCTGTTTAACAATCTATTGAAAATTCAAATCCCAAAGGAATATTATAGACTTTTGCCAATTAATAATGTAACTAAAATAAGAGCTATATTGTTGTACATTCTCAGCAAACTGATGGTGACTATTATTTAGAGAGGTTGCCATCTAAATCTATTTTATGTTGTTACCCCTTTGTGAAAACTCCAGCACCATTCAGCCTGCGCTGCTCCTTTAATAATTAACCGGGTGAGGGAGGGAGCCGAGGCCATATTTACCTATAAATGGAAGTGACGTCACACGGGTCATTGATTTCGTTTTCTACACGTCACTGCCATTCCCCTGCCTGTTCTTTTTCGGAGCGAGCCGCTCGAGCCAATCCAAATGTTCCCATGGTAACCGGGGTAAGTGCCAGTGGCTCCCTGCCAGCAATATTCAATGACGAGGTGCGGGTTCCTCCGCTCAGAGGCCGGTTGCATCAAGGAAAAGCTGTCAGAGCTGCTCGCCGGTGCCCAATCAAGAGGGCAGAATTGAAGCGAAAGTGGGAGGGACTTGCCAGCAGCCGGCGGTGCAGAAGTATAAGACGGGGAAGGCGAGTGTCGCGTGTGATTCTCCGGTGAGTGTCTGGTGTTCCCGTGGATCGCCTGAGAAGAAAGACCTGTAGGTGAGCAACCGAGGGGCCATTCTGCTTTTCTCCATTAAAAAAAAAAATCGTCTCCTCTCGTTTATTTATATCCTGATCGTTACTTAATCTGTACATTTCTTCATTTTCTCAATCGGAAGATGGGGATGGCTTGAAGTGCCCTTGGCTGTTAAAACCAGTTACTCCAGTAATGTGGCATATGCGGAAAGTCGGTTATGGGAGAAGATTAGTTGGAATATTTTCAGAAACATCTTTGGCTTCTTGGCTGACTTTTAACTTTTGTTAAGCTCTGCTGTCGATTTTGCTGTTCGCCAGTTTTTCATCGATGTTTTAATAAACAATCCGAGGTGGCTAATAATCAAAATTGCTGCAAAACTGATCATAGTCATATTATTTAAAGGATTAATGAGGGTTTTCTCAATGAAAAATGCTCATTCTTAAAGCCCTTGTAGCCGTTTTAGCGAGTTAGGGGGCATTTGGAGCACATCCGAGGGGCACCATATTGTGCAGAATTGGCTTAAGGGTTTTTTTCTTCTTTTTCCAGTATTTCCGGTTTATTATTCCACACATTGTAGATCTTCCAAGATTTTTTTAAGATACATCCATGCAAGTAACTTAAGAGTGAGGTCCCACCCTACAGCAATTTTATTTCTCTTCAGAAGGAATGAAACTCATTCTACCTTTTGAAGTATACTGTAGCTAGCTGTTCTGGAGAGAAAGACAGAGAAACCCAAAGGGCTAAAGATGTGCCTTATTTTAGTAGGATTTAGTGAGTGTACATAATTTGGATTTTTTTCTCTTATATGCGGCTGGCAGTTTGCCCACAATTACGTTCATTCACAAAATTCCAGATTTACAACCCTATCCAAGATTTCATAACTTATCTTCTTAAAAATGTTTCATTTACTTGACTGTTACATTAATTTTTTAAACTCATTTTACTTCTATTTTTGAAGTTTTAGCTTTTGTTTTTACTCTGACCCATCTTGCATTTGGTTCATTACCTGTGAAATTCACTCCTAAACTGTTAAAATATTGAGTCTAGAATATTCAGTATGCAGAGCATGGTCCCTTCTCTTTCTTTACAGATAAGGTGGGGTTTGAAGAAAGCAAAAGGTATTACTATGAGCTTCCTTGGAAGTATTAAAAAATTCCTTTAAATGCCTTCAGCTATTTAAAATGTATGTCCTCTTCCATTGCCTTCCCTAATAATATTGCTTGCTCCATGTTCTCCTATACTTGCTTTGTCATACAATTTAAATCCTTTCCTTTTTGCATGCTGTGTGTAAAAGAATATGTCTCTGAAAATAGATCTCTGTGTCTTTGCATTTCATGGGTCACATACGTACATCTTTAACGGAAGTAGGAATATAAAAAGCCTTGTGCCAACTGAAATCATTTGTTAGGTTTATGTAAGCTGACTGACAGAAGCTCCCTGGAGCTTTGAGGAAAAAATCCTTTCCAGTTTAACTTGATGTCTTCTCATGCACCTGTTTTGTTCTCTATTTAATATTCTTAACCAAACTGCAATATTTTTATTTGTTACTCACTTTTCTTTATCAGCTTACCACCTCTTCATACTAAACTCCTTGACTATATGTTTTCCTTGCCTTGGTTTCTTCTGCCTCTTTGTTGTGACATCACCTTTTCTCCTTCATCTAAAAAGAATGCTGATTCCTATCAGTGCATTCCTGAATCAGCTTCTTATTTTTTTCAACATTACTTTGCTTTGGTTAAGCCATAAAAATAAACTCTTCAGCAACCTTCTCTAAGACTGTTCCTCTGCAAATCTGGTCTGGGATACTTTCCTGCTTCTAATTACTGCATTGAAATTCACCAGCATCACCTTGTTGGAAGAAATGTCCATCTGAGTTCAATTCCAAGTGGGAAGAAAGACACTGGAAACATGAAGGCTGACTGGAAAGATGGTTTAATGGTGGACAGGACCACATGGTTTGAAGTGCTGGGTAGCTGACTACATGGAGTGGAGAATGAGATACAGTTACCCTCTCTTGGGCTTTGAACTTGTTTCCTGTTCCTGTGAAAGAAATGTATTCTGATTGGTTGTCTGACTCCCATGGAGCCATGCAGGGGTAACTTTGTAGGTTGTCTTGAGTCCCAAGCTTGGTTGAATCTTGCTGGGTGATGTAATCTTCCCAGGTGCCATGTGATGAGATGGGTAGAGGGCTAATCCTATTATGTCCTGAGGGTGAAGGTCTTTTGTGTTGTAGATGAGCTGGTCCAGCCTGTAGATAAGCTGGCATTGAAATATTTGCTGGGGCAAATAATTGGTGTCCCTTAAGATTTCTATTTCTCCTTTAGGGGAAATATTCTGTCTTTTTTATATTTCCTAGAATATTTCTAGGAGAAAGGTGGGTGCTAACTATCTACAACCTGAAGCACCTTATGGTTACAATACCTCTTGTAAAGTATCTATATTCTCTAAAAACAGATGATCCTTTAACTGTCCACAGTGCTGCTTGGCCCAATTACGAAAGATGGATTTCATTTGTGGCAATCAAGTAGTTTGTCGCAGGTGTTTTCAGTGTATGCTCTGCTTTATATTGAATTTATATTCCTTATTTAGTATCTTGTAACGATGAACTGAATGGATACTTAAAGCAATATTAGAATATAGATAAATTACAGATGAAATGTAGAATGGTTTAAAGAAATTGTATTTATTTCATTTATTAATTAAATGTATATGGCTACCCATATAAATTCTTTTTTAGTTTTGTTGTGTTGTGTAACTGAGAAATGTCTGTCAGATTTAAACCTAGCAGCTTAAACTGTGTAAAGTTGGGATCAGGGATGTATAAAGAATTCTATGGAATCTTTGGTGCTCTCTTGGTTGTTTGCTTGCAGATGTTTCATTACCCAACTAGATAACACCATCAGTGCAAGTGAGTGTTAAGTTTGCCCACTTATATACAGTAGCTGCCAATGATTGTAGGGATGTGGTTTTCTCCTTGGTAATTCCTTTATTAGGGGGAATTGTTTTCTGCTTGATGAGCAGCATGATAACCTAGAGATGGAGCTCTTGCCTCACAATCAGGAGGCTGTGAATTTGATGCTAGGCAGCGGCAGATGTTTGTCTCTGTCTCTGGGTGCAAAGAGAAAATATCTGCGGTGAGGCTCAGTGTAGGTGTCAGGAAGGGCATGTAACCAGTAAACAGCTCCATTCAGTTGCCCCACTCCACCCCAATGCAAGGGATTACAGGGTCATTAAAAGAAAAAAAAATGTTTTTTGCTTGATCTTTTGTCTGATTTAATTGCTGCTTATCTGCATATTAGCTGCTGGAGATAATGTTGTTCTGGTCTTTTTGTTTCCTATTTAGTTTGTTTATTGTCTCATTTTAATGGTGTGTAAAAGTAGTTTATTCTCTGTGTGTTCACTGATGGTTGCTTTGTCTGCATGCCAAACTTCCAAGAATTCCCTAGCATTTTTGAATGTATCTTGGTCTGGGATCCCTACAATTTCCCACTTGAAATTATGGTGGAGTCTGTCCATGTGTTCTGAAATGAAGAGTTTTCTGGCTGATAGTTGGTGATCATGGATGCACTCTGCCAATCTTCTCTCCATCTGTCCTACACAATATTTATATGCCATCCAGGGCGGCTGTCGAGTGAGATGGGTGGCACATAAATTAAATAAATAAACAAATAAATAGTAGCCATTGCAGTCCTTACTCTGTATCTTTAGATCGGGGTGTCAAACCTGCAACAAAACATTGTCACCTGATGTAGCACAACTTTATTCCCCTTCGCTAAACTGGAGGTGGGCGTGGCCAGTGCGTGACGTATCCAGCCCACAGGTTGTGAGTTTAACACCCCTGCTTTAGATGATTCCTGATTTTTCTTTTTGGATTAATGGGTCCTTTGGTTTCCTTAAGATATTTTGGAGGGCTTTAGTTGGTTTGTGTGCTATAATGATGCCATGTTATTGTACTACTCTTGTTGGTTATTTCTGAGATGTTTTTGTGGGTTGAGTGGTTAGGCACTTTTTAATAAAGTTGGAGGGGGAACCATTTTTGTTAGACAATGTTGTATAGGCAGTATGTTTATTTTCCTAGTGTTCTGGGTTGCTACAGTATGTTTGTTCTGACACAGCTCCTCTTGCGGGAGATTGGGTTGTTACTTTGGGACTTGGGTTCATATGGCTTGTTTATCAATAGACTTGCATTTTTAATTTACAGTTATTTTCCTCTAGTAAGGAGATTTATCGAGGAAGGGTAGTATGTTGTTGTTTTCTTCTTGCTTTGTAAATGTTATTCCTTTGAAAATGTTGGTTATTGTTTCATATATTTTATCTAGTTGTTCCTTTTTTATTATGAAGATGTCATTTATATACTCAGTTCTTCCCTTTGTTTGTATGTATGGGAGTGCTATATTTTCCAGATAATGCATTGTAGTCTTTGCTATGAATTATAAAATGGTGAATTCTATGCATATCTCTTTGGTTTGTTAGTATATTTGTTCATCAAACCGAATGTAGGTAGTGGGGACAGAGTTTGATGAGGTGTATGATTCTTGTATTTCGATCTTAGTGTCTTTGGCTAGTCTGGGTGTGCTCTCTAATACTGCTACCATGAATTTGTTCACCAGTTCTGGATGTAAAGAAACTATATATAGAATTTTATATGTTCCTATACATGTGTAATGGAATATGTGGATGACCTATGGAGAGAGATGCTGCTTAAGACATAATCAGACAAGAAAGGTAGGGCCCCAAGAAGGATTAAAGATTAGAGAAAGAAAGTTAGAAAGGACCCACCCTAATTGTTCAGGCAGTTAAAAGTAGTGGCCGGAAGTTTGTACCTTCAGACTTGAAAGATTCTGTTAATGTAGCCTTACAACAAAGTAGATTGGTTCACATAGTCATATTTCCTCATTATTTAGCCAGGAGGATTGACAACGTGAGAGGCAGAGGTTAAGTTAGTTAGTTCTTGACTATTAGCTGTTTAGAATTATGGGCTGTAAATGAAAACATCTTGAAACATAGAATATCTGTATACAAAGTTATATTTTGTACAGTTAAACTTTGTTAAATTATATTGATCACTCAGTGGTCAATGTTAGGAATTGATAGTCACTTAACAGTTGGGTTGGAAATATATAAACCAGGATAGACATTTAATACTGTCTCTTTAAGGGAATGCTAAAATTGTAATTGGGTGTGGTTCCTCAAACGGCCATAAGATGGAGCCAGAAACCTGGGTTCTGTTGTTGTTAGCTGCTAGTTGCTAGATGTTCTGTTGTTCGATGTTCTTGGTTCCTGCATTTTTCTCTATTGACTGTTGCTGATCGTCTTTCTTATTGGATTGCTGTGAGTCTATTTACTGAACTGTTTATGATACTGGACTTTGATTTTGAATTATCCCTGGACTGAAATACTGACTGCTTTAACCGTTTATGGCTTGGACTGCTTTTTGGACTTTGCTTAACCATTTACTGGAAGTAAAACCTACATTTTACTATTCAGTGTATCTGTCTGCTGGTCATGTGTTATTCAACATTACTCTCACTATGTTTCCCTGTGTGCACTCATTCTCCTAACGGGGAATTATCTCAACAGTCAATGGATCGTGTGAACAGTTTGGCATAAATTAGTGGGATGTCTGAATAGATATGCTTTAATCGTTTATGTAGAAGTATTGATCTAATAGAGACAAAAAACCATTTCAGAGAACAGTTTAAACACAACAAATTGGACTGTAGAAAAACAAGACAATTATTACAAGTAAACATTTGCAAACATTTACTCTGTATCCAAATATTTCCCATCTCTTTCACAAATGTGTGTTCATATATATATACACATACATATACAAACAAACATTAATTTCCTTTTAAAAAATGAGTTATCTTATTATGCAGCTAATGTCACAAAGACAACAAGCACTCTTGCTATTTCCTGGTAAAAGCACTTCTCTTTTCTTGATGTGGTATGTTCCAACTCTTGTTTCTCAATCATATTGAAATAAGACATCCTTGTCCTAGAGCAGAGCTGAGGTCCCAGGATCACATATAATTCCAAATCATTTTTGGTGGATCCCTAGTTCTATGTCTGATCTAATTATTTATATACTAATGCAAACTAATATAAAGGAAAAAGGGGAAAAAAATCAAAGAGAAAGCTTTTTAAGTGCAAGAAAGTAAGAAAAAAAATAGAAAAGAAAGAAAAAAGATACAAAGAAAATGGCTTCCAAACTTCTTTTCAGTTATCTTTACAATTATAAGTTTACCCCTTTCTCTAAAGTTACATCATTACTCTCTTCTCTCGTTTGATCTATCTTATCTAATCATCAAAACCATAAATCATAAACTTATTTTTTTTCTGTTTTATACAAAGGGTTTCCAGACAGTGAGTAGACATTGTTTTTTTCTAATTAAGCAAATTAATTTGTTCATCTCAGCAAGATGCGTCATCTTCACCAACTCCTTTCATTGTAAGGATTGCCAAACCTTTCCATCTTCGTGAGTACAGTAATCTCACTGCAGTTGTCATTATACAATCACAAAGTTCCATGTCTTTTTTCCAACTGTTTGTCCATTAATTCTAAAAGAAAAACCCCTGGTCTTAATTGTATATTAACCTTTAAAATCCTCAGAGTTAATATATGCATTTGAATCCAAAATTTTCTAGCTTTTTTCATGTCCACTAAGCTTAATGAAATGTATCTTCTTATTTCCACTATGAATTTAAAGTGTCTTTATATATTCTAGACAACTTCTCTAGTGACATACCAGCAATGCATTATCTTATAAAAATTCTTTCAAGACTATATGTGTAAAATTTCAATCCTTTCAATCACATACTTCCCTATTTTCCATCTGTATATTATAATCAAATTTTCAGTCTACTTTATCATGCAGACTTGTTTTTCTGTTTATAATTTGAATAAAAGTGCATATATTTTAGCAAATACATGTTCGTCATTGTACACAATTCTATTTCAATCTCAGTCTTACAGTGTTTATAGCCATTGGCATCTATATCCTTTTGACACCAGTTCTTTAGATTTTATTTTGTATTCCTCTTGACAAAATTCTTGTATCTCACAATAAGTTAGCAATTTGTGTTTGCCTATTATTTCTCATCTACGAAATTGTTCTTCTATTGAGAGCCACAGAGCACAACCTGGGCATATGGCACCTCTAACATAATGATTTTTAAAATCCACATTAAACTTGACTTTAATGTACCACAGCTACCCATGCCAAATCTCAGGTCTTAGCAACATCTACTCTTTCATCCAAAGTAGACAGCAAGCTGCAAAATGCAATTTCAAACCAGGTAACCTCAACTCTCTTCTTTCCTTTGCATCTTGTAACACTTTATATGTAACTCATAGTTTTTCTCTTGCTACAGAAATTTACATATATTCTTTTGCCATTGTTTAAATGGGGCATCAGTTGTCAAAATAGGAACTGTCTGAAACAAAACATTTTTTTATCACACAAATTCTCCCCTGCGATGACCATTATAGTTTCTCCCATCTCCCATGTATTTTTAGTTGTGTTTTAATATAGTTATTTTGGAACAACATACAATTCACATTTGTCATAGTGATTCCCAGGTATTTTACTTTCTTCTCAATCTTAAAACCTGTTTTATTTATCAATTCAGTTTGATCTTTTATTTTCATATTTTTGTTAGCATCTTTGTCTTTTGTCTATTGATCTTAAAACCTTCTAATGGACAAAATTCTTTTAGTTTTCCCATGTTTCAGTTTCCTTTAAATGAGCTTGCAAAATCAACACCCGTCATCTAAAAAAAACCCCTTATTTACATGTTTCTTTTGTAATCTTTACTCCTATTGTATTCTCGTCCTGCTTTGTATCACTACTCTGTATTTTAAGAATCAAAATAGGAGATGAGACAGTGGGCATCCTGCTTATTCCTTTCTGTATCTTATAAGGCTTTATTAGTTTTCCATTAACAGTTATTTGTGCTTTCTGTGAAGCATAAATCAATCTTAATCTATTTTATAAAGTTCTCTCCAAGATATGAGAATATGACATAAGAAAATTAATGCCACTTCTTTTTCATTATGTTGTTTTAAATATTCCAAAATGTCCAACACACTTCTAATATTGTCTTTTAATTATCTTTCAAGTAAAAAAAAACAAAAAACAAACCCCTGTAATTTTATACGCTTTTGAAGAAGGACATGTTCAGCTATAATATAAACCTTAAATGGGCCTGATACTTTAAAAAAACAAAAAGCATATACAGAAACCCTATAAGCTCCCAAAATGCACCCCCCTCAAAAAACCCCTCTTTGACTATCACGGTCCAATCTACTCAGTATCATTCTCCTGCCCATTGAGACCTTCACTTACGGTGGGGGGGGGGGAGTATTACATGCTGTACTCAGCTTCCAAAACATGCCCACCCTCTCCTGATGAGTGGGAGCTCATATGACTTCCCAAATGAGAGAAAAATGAACTCCTGATCACAGCAGCTTCTCTTTTATTCTGACCATTGTCTGTCTTCTTGCTTAGCAGCCAGAACATAACATTGTTTGCATGATATTATTCAATTTACATAAAAGTTAACGCTTACAGTAAGCTTCAAAACTGGAAGCATAACAATTATGCAAGCATCTGTCACAAGAAGAGCTTGCAATCAACAACCACTACAGTAAGGGTGTGTATGTGCTTTGCATATCTGACTGTCAAAGCAGAACTGAAAGAGGAAAGGAAACCTAGAATCCCCTTAATTATGACTGTACTTCTAGTAATAATTCTACTGCGTACTGTATTATGTACTGCTTTCACCATTCTCACACCAGTCCCATGAGAAATAAACGCTCCATATACTAGCTGAGAACTCAGCCCATCTAACCAAAGTGGCACACGAAGGAGATACTAGAACAGGAGTGTCAAACTCATGTCATCACATGAGGTATCGTGACGTTTTTTCCCCTCTGATAAAACGGGCATGGGCATGGCCTGCAGGCTGGGAGTTTGACAGCCCTGTACTAGAACATGTGTGTGTATGTGATAGTAGGGAAACAGATATGAGCTGTCTTACAGCTGAGATAAGTGAGCAGTCTTGGATAGGGCACTGCTAACCAAATTATCAATTCTGACTTCTCCATGGTACAATATTTTGTACATCTGGAGAGCCTAATTAAATACGATTTGGCAATAATTGGCTTTTTTCTATAGAAGGAATCCAAAATAGCCTTATTAGCATTTTTAAAACTGTCGAAATCCTTGCAAGGGTAATACATTATACAGATTATTTTGTGACCTGTGGATTGCCCCAAAACTGGATTTTAGAATCTTTATATGAACAACTGTTATTAGTAGAAATGATACCATCTGACTTTTTATCATTTTATTGATTAGGAAATGAAAACTGCATTGAATTCACTATGATCACACATTACTTTAATTGATAAAGTTTTGGAACTATAATAGCTGTAAATATAATAATTACAATTGGTTATTGCCATTTTGATTTTGAAAGAAGCCAGTACAGGTAGTGCTTAAACAATTCACTTAGTGACCATTTGAAGTTACTATGGCACTGAAAAAAGTGATCATTTTGACACTTATGACCTTTGCAACATCCCCCATGGTCACGTGATTTATATTCAGATGTTTGACAACTTACTCATTTATGTCCCGTGACGCCCCCCTTGTGTGACCTTCTGACATGCAAAGTCAATGGGGAAGCCAGATTCACTTAACAACTGTATTACTAACTTAACAACTGCAGTGATTCACTTAACAAATGTGGCAAGGGAAGTTGTAAAATGGGGCAAAACTTACTTAACAAATTTCTCACTTAGCAACAAAAATTTTGGGCTCAATTGTGGAAGTAAGTTGAGGACTACCTGTATATTTCTAACTGGGCTCTTTATTAGCTTTCTGCTAAAAATGGTCTTCCCTTACAGCAAACAAAACCTTTATAACTTCTGTCCAAGGAAGACACAGCTTTTATGAGAAACTGGATGATGGTCCAATAACATTATTAAGTATTTTTCTGTAGAATGTGAGAAAAAAGCTAACTCTGCTTTTGAGTAACTGCTTACAATGCTAACAATTCTACCATGTTGAAAGAGATTATTCATTTTAAGTCTTGATTTTTAAAAATATTATTTAATATGTTTGTATAGCCTTATATTTTCTGTTCTAAGACCACAAAGCAATAAAGATTTTATCATCTCTTTTTAATATTAACTTTTAGAACAAATAGTTCTATTGATACTGAAAAGTACTAGGGTCTAATTTATATAGACATGTTTTTTGTTCTCCTACAGAACAGGTGTTTCTGATTATTTTGTCATGCTGGTAATCTGTCACATGATGGTATGATATTAATTTATTAGCTGCCAGTAATACAGGCTTACATAAGTCTGTTGACTACAAATCTGATATTTGGTGTTCTTTGAGTGTTGTACTGATAGTACTTTAAATTAAAGGGCCTCTTCCACAGATACATTAGCACCATTAACTTCTTTACGTGGTGATGCTTTATCCAAACAACTACAAACCAGCAGTATTTGAGTGCTTATCGTGTTTCTGAGTTTAAAAGATATTTGCACTAATATCCCAAATGGCTTCAACATATGTCTTGATTATAGCTGGTGATACAGAAAAGTATTTTCTAAAAGGAAAAATATTGTAATGTTTTATTTTCCTGTAGGAAACTTTCTATCTCGCATCACTAGTGATGCTCATTTGCTTATGCAAATTAGACCAAGTTTCATAAGGAATAAAATTTTGAAATATTTTTGGATACAAGATGAATTTTTGGATACAAATTTGAAAGTGCACTTTGAAATCACATTATCCTCATATTATGCTGTAATTTCAGTTTTCATAATAATCATGCAGAGTTAATTTAACTTTCCTGATTAGGGAAAAGAAAAATACAATTCAGTCTTCCTTTTCCCAAAACAAAAAAAAAACAACATCCCTAGCAGCCCTGTGATTGTGTTTTCTTCAAACGTTCCTGCCTAGTCTGAGGTCATGTCCTTTGAAATTGAAAAAGAGGAGTATGATGTGTCCACTTTTTGCTGATATCACATGCAGAGAACACACCTTTTTCTATGTAGTGAACAACTCCCAGTACCTCAGGAATTCTGATTGGCTTAGCAGAGAGGCTGTGCCCTATAAATATACCTCTTTTGCTTTTCAAAACCACTTGCAGAAAAGACGGTAAGCTGGTTATCTGGCATCATCTGTTTTTCATAGGGAGTGGGAAAGTTTGTAGGTTGTTTTTTTACTGAATTGAAAGCAGATTTTTTTTTCTATCTCTAATATTGTGAAGTAAAGCTGAAAGAAAATGTATCTAGTAGAGTGTTGATCATTTTTCCTGAAAAAATATTTTACTGATTTGTAAGACACTGTATTAATATTAAAGTTAGTTAAGCGCTTTGTGCATTTTAGGGGATATTCTAAACTTGGTGAGTTCTGAAAAAAAATAATGTTTCAAGATGGTTGGGTGTGGGTTTTTTAGTTTAGGGATTTTTTCATTTTTTATTATCAATTGTTAAGTCATCCTGTGAACTGCTATAGAGTCAGGAGTCTCTAAATTGAATGATTATAATTATGATTATTAACCTTTCTAATATTTGAAGTGTAATTTCTTGAGTGGGGTTGGTTCATTTGCAAAGAATGAAGAAAAATTCTATAATTTCATCAATATCTGGAGTTTGTAACTTCACTTCTTAACATTTATGTTAGCTTGACAGTACAGCAAATGTTAACTGATTGATTCTAAAGAGAGATGATGTGGCAGTCACTAAAACAGTAAATAATGAAGTATTCTGTTTTTAGTTTCCACTCACAATAAAACCCAAACCAAGCTGCTAAAGTTGTAGTTTGGCTGTGAGCTGAATAGCAGGATATAATTTTGGTTTGTGGTTTCTGAAAGAGGATACTTTTTGCAGTATCTCTCCATTTCAAGGAGGGGAATTCCTGAACTGGAGATTATATGAATTTAATGGGTTGGTTTTACATTTATATATTTCAATTTGAACAGATGCAACACTTTCTACTCAAGTTATGTGAATGTTTGGCAGCCTTAATAAGATGGCTACAATTTATGGAAATTATCTATGGAACATATTACATTTTTTAATATTGAATGCTGCTCTGTAGAAATATCATTGCTGTTGATTTTAACAAATAATCAGAATACAATTATATGTGTGGCTGGGAACTGGAAGTATTATCTGCATTGAATCAAACATGTCCAGATAATCCACTATATGCTTTGGCCATTAAAGGTACTTTTGCTGAATTTCAGCAGCACGATCTTGGGATTGATAACCAAGGAGCTCAGAGTCTGTGGATTGCTCATCTCTAATCTGCAGCAGCCTTTCCTAATTTGTTGTTTTTCAGATATGTTGTGAGGGCAATTCGCTCCATCCCCAGCCAACTCAGCAGTGGCTGCTTAATTAAAAATTGTGGGGATTATTGGTGCATGTGTTTAAACGGCTTCAAATTGAGAAGGGTTAACCAAACACCAAAAGTAGGCAGTCTTTTATGGCGAAGTACATCTGAAGTTTGTGGAATGTGACACATATAAAATAGCAAGAGTGGCATGGCTACTTACAACCTTCCCATTTATTAGGAGAACTAGCTTCTAAACATGCTCAATTATCCTATTGAGGACTTGGTGAATCCTAAACACATTGCAGATAATAAATAGGTTTTTAGATACTGGCTTATATTTGGAGTATGCCAGCATCTTATTTATTATATATTTAAAAATCAGGAGGTATAGGGTATTTGGTAGTATCAAAGCAGATTGATGAAGAACATATGTGTTGCAGCTGACAGCTGTTGTTTCTATCCCTTTTATTGGTAACTTGCCAGAACTTCAGAAATCAATCTGGTCACTTTACAGTGATGAAAAAACTATTCAATGGATTTCTTCTTTTCTTTTCCAGCACACTTGAAAAATGCCTGCCATCAAGAATTTGAGCTGTGCTGTTAAACATCTGTTGAACAAACCTGGCTGTGGTTGTCAGGTTGCTCTTGTGCCAGCTAGAGGTCTTAGCATTTCACCCCGGCAGGTGCCATCGGATGCCAGCTTTCATTCAGTATGTTTTTCAGAAACTGATCACCCTCGGGTGTTAATTACAGGTCAGCCAAATTTTAGATGCTACTTTCGAATTGTTTAATATGAGATTTTTTTTACCCAATTGTATCTGATCATGTGAATTGATATTCATTTGGTTTCTATTTAAACACAAGTTTTATGTGGCACTTAAATACGTTGGAGCACAAACTTCGTTAGAAAATGGTTCAACTCTTCTTAATCCAAACTATAACAATTCCATCATTAAAGAATAATAGATTTTCTTCCAAAGCAATTCTAGATGTCACTAGGGCTTTGGAAAAAAAGAATCTAGTTCCCACCTGCATGGCAGATTATTTTCCCCAAGAGCCAGAGATTTAGAAGATAAGGGTGCTTGTCTTTTATCAGGTGGTTACTATTCTTATCAGTCACAATTTACAGCCCCGTTAGCAAGGTTCAAAATAATCTCCTTCAAGCTGCCTTTCCATAACTATTTCTGTACACTTGATGCATTCTGGATTCTGTTTACTGGAATCCTTATATCTTCTTTCCTCTTTCCGATGCCCTTCAAATATTTTGAACTTTCCACCAGCCAAGATAATTTATAATGGGTACTATATGTCTACAGAACTAAAGAGCATAGTATAGACAGATGACCTTTAAAGGCATCTTATGCATAAAAAAGTAATTCAATTCAGCCATTTTCAATAATTTACATCTGTAAAAGTGCCACGGTTTAACTAGTCAATTAAACTTTTCTGTGAACTTTTCTAGGAACATCAGCAACTCCTGCGCTTGGATAGTCCTTATAAATGAGATAAAAAAAAAAGAAATTTCCAACTATAATTTACAAACATTATATTCTTGCTTTTCAGGGGGACTAGGCCAGCTTGGAGTAGGACTTGCTAAATTGCTACGGTAAGACATAACCTTCATTACTTCTGTTAACAATGTTATCTTTTATTAAGGCTATATGCCTTCCTGTATTTTAATTTTTTCTTGCATCCATGATATGCAGCTACAGATGAGCCATTGCTTTTCTAATATATTATCTTGACCCTATTTTGGGGCGGGGGAGATGGGGTGGAAAAAGAAAATAATACAATCTGTTCCTAGTTGGTTATACTTATTTTGGAGAGCGATAGGGTGGTGGTTGGAAACATCAGTATTATGGAGTGCAGAATATATGGATTAAAAATGCATCTCAAATGCAGAGTAAGTTTTGCTCTAAAAGCTGTGTTCAAAATGAAAATGAAACATTACTTATGGTATCTTCTCCAGAAAACGCTTTGGAAAGAACAACGTGATTCTGTCAGATATTAGAAAGCCCCCCGACAGTGTCTTCTATAGTGGTGAGTACCATATTAAACAAAGAGAAATATTTAGTGATTATTTTCTAGGACTTAACAGTTTTTTTTACAAGAATATTTTATTTTAGTTAAATCTTAGGTTTTTGGATATTAATCCTTACAATCATCCTTGAAGTCATATGACTCAAGCTTATAAGTTTCTCTCCAGTTTTTCCCCCTCTTTCAGACTGTGAGTGTTGCCCACAATGAAAGATATGTTTGTTATAATCCAGCCATAAGAAATTAGAATAGCAAATATAATGTTATGTACATTGTTTAATTGGCTTTGAGCAGAAGAGTATCAATATGATAGAGTACTCTTATAGCTTGGAAGCATTAGAGCATGAATGGACACAATTGAATCATTGTAATATTGTTTTTGTCACAGGGTTTTTTCAGTTCTTCAGAAACCTTGCGGAAATTGATGGGAGATTAGTGTCAAATTATGTCAAAGAAGATGTATTTAATTTGACCTAAGCTAATTTGCTTGTTGCTAACTCATTGCCTGAGTTTTAAATATGAGAGGATATGTAAAAGAAAATGCTGCAACAGCCCATGCAGGAAATACATATTTAAAGCAATGTTTCAATTGCTGTATCAACCTCAATTTTGGCCAACCAACATGGTTTCTGCCCAGGTCATGCCTCCTTTGCTATACTCACTGAAATGAGCTCTCTGCCCCAAGTGTTATATGCTCTACAAAATGATGTGCTGTGCAACTTTTCAAAATACAAAATTCTGTTCAAATACAGTATAAGTGGTCTGTCATAGTATTACTCTCCAAGAAGCAAAGAAGTTAAACTAAAAACTGTTCTTTGAAACAAGCATAATTTTTATTAAGTAAAATCTGTGTTTCTAAACCCACTCTCATACTTTCTCAATGCATAGCTTTTTCAGAGGGTCTTGTCCTTATTGTATATGCTAAATGCTTTGTTACGATCTAGGATAAAATAGAAATTTATAGGTCTTCAAACAATGTTCATCCTAGATAAAATGAAATTCATTCCAAATATATCAAAGCCCTGCTGCAATTCAAATGTGTTCATTTTTAGTGACTTTGTATGGGTGACCCATAGTATATATGGACATATACATCATGCACTTGCATATCTTACAGTACATATCTGTCTATGCTACTGCATTGCAAATACCGTATTCATAAAAAAACATGGAATTAGAAATTGTTGAAATTGTAATGCATTCATCAAATTCCTTCTTTAACTGAAAATGTCATTGACTGTATTTACAAGCTGTTGACATCTTCGGCACAGCATGGATTATTTTAAACCACCTTTTTACACTTAGGTCCTTTCATCTACTCTGATATTTTGGATTACAAGAATCTTCGTGAGATTGTGGTGAACAACAGGATTACTTGGCTATTTCATTACAGTGCTTTGCTCAGTGCAGTTGGAGAAGCTAATGTCCCTTTGGCAAGATCTGTGAATATTACTGGTATGTCTTAACATATTTATAGTTGTTTGTTTAGGTATACCTACTGCACTATAGAAGTCTTGTTATTTCTTTTTTTCCTTTTTGTTTTGGGCTTAAAAATGCTTGTTTGCTGTTCCCAGGGCTGCACAACATTCTTGATATAGCTGCTGAGCATGGTTTGCGACTCTTTGTTCCTAGCACAATTGGTGCCTTTGGACCAACTTCCCCTAGGAATCCAACCCCTGATCTTTGTATCCAAAGGCCAAGGACAATCTATGGAGTTTCCAAGGTTCATGCTGAACTTATGGGAGAGGTAATGATAACCATTTTGTTGTTTGTTGCCTTGTTCTTTCACAATCAGGTATATAAATAGGAAGTGCTATAAAAGCCAGTAGCTAAATTTTCCTTTCCTTTTTATTCTTATAACTGGTTTTTTAGTTTTGTTATATTGCTTTTGCACTGACACTCTTAATTGTAGCCTTTGCAGTTTCAATTATAAGAGAAATCAAATAGCAACACACATTTGAAAATGAGTAGGCTTTCTCCAGCACGACAATTAGAGAATCCAATGAGTAGGCTTTCTAAGCAGTATGTTTTTAGTAACTACAATGTCAAAACCATATGTAATCTGTTGAGTAAAGCTGATAAATACTGAAGAACAACTTGTTTTTCAAAGATTCTTGACCATTGGATTGTGTGCAGATTCAAGTGGCTAAGAACCAGCATACTATATAAGATGGTATCAAAAATGTGAATTGCTGGGTTTCTTATATATCTGGATAATCCATAAATGTTTGGCAAATATGTCAATGATAGCCTTCTGAAGTTTCAAGCTATGAGTCTTCTGTTTACAGTAGTCTGAAGACAGGTTGGTAGCTAAATCCATTTCAGGTACCTGAATGTTTGTTGCCATCTTAAATAAATTTTCAGCACACATGAACACAGCTATAATAAGCATCAGCTTTACTGCAGCAAGATATGCATTTTAGAAATGGAAGGAACACATCTGTATTTTGTATTAATATATTTATGTTCTATAATATTATTTTACTATGATCATTTTGAGGCCAGTTTGGTGTCATGGGTAAAGACACCAAGCTAGAAACTGTAAGATCTACTCCTGCCTTAGGCACAAAGCCTGCTGGGCGACATGGGCCAGTCCCTCTCTAGTCCCTAGAAAGAAGAAACCAGACAAGCCACAAATGTCAAGAAAACTGCAGGGACATTAACTGGTTCATTTTATTTAAAACAACAACAACAACCCTCATATGCCACAATTCTACTGTATTTCAGTTAGCTTTTTTTTTTTTTTTTTTAGAATGACCCAGCAGTAGAAACAGAAATTTTCTGGTGTTAATGAAAAGATGCAGAGCTAAGCAGTTTTTCTCGCCTATCGCTATGAATCTATGGCTTTTTGAGACTGAAAATCTTTCTTTGGCAAGCCATTTCGGTTTCCACTAGACCACAGGTATCAAACTCGTGCTAGCCATGCCCATCCCCGGTTTATTGAAGGGGGAAAAAGTTGCAATACATCACATGATGACAACATGAAGCCACGAGTTTGACACCACTGTACTAGACTGTTTCTTTGGATTTGGAGTTCAGAATGCAACCAAGAAGACACCATATTGCTGCCTGTGCAGTACTCCTGCTCCCCAAGGCCATTTCTCTTCCACTATCCTTTTGACAGAAACTGTCCTTCCTTCTCCTCACTAGCTTGTCATGCTTCTGGTTTCATTTGATTTGCCTCTGCCTCTTTCTAATTCTTTCTAATTTTAACTCCTACATGTATGCTCCCATCAACAAAAATCAAGACCCTTTTTAATTAAGGTCTTGGATCCCATGGAAATTAATACCGATTTTCTGAAGATGTAAGCGGCAAAATGTGAAATTTATTTATTCATTGAAACAGTCAATTTATATAACCACAAATGCCTCCAGAGAAATTAACATCCATGCAGAACAGGTTTTTCTGGTGCTTTTGGGTACTAGCGAGTCATGTCATGTCAGGCTTTGATGCGAACTCTGCCATTTACTATATATGGTTATTATTTACAGCGAATGTTGTCTCTAGAAACATGTGATTTTATAATAATCATTCTCACCAATATAGAACATAAAGCTTCGATTTGCAACAAGTAATTCAACCTGTATTGGCACAAATCACAATTAATGGTACATTTCATTTCTTCTTCTTTCCCCCTTTTAATTTTATGTGTGTGTGTCAGTACTATCATTATAGATATGGGCTAGATTTCCGGTGTCTAAGGTATCCTGGCATTATCTCAGCAGATTCCCAGCCTGGTGGAGGAACAACTGGTAAGGAAGCTGATGCAGTCCAATCTTTTATTTTTATATTGACCGGCGAGTAATTTAACCCGTAAAATATAAAGGTAAAACCACAAGAAAAGTGGTTCTGCTTATGCTTGTAAGTTATGTATTTTTCATGCAAAAGCCATTCTCTGTAGGTCTCTGACAGGCAGTCAGAAAAACTAGAGGGGATGGAAGCAAAAAACATAGGCTGAGGAAAGGCTACTGGGTGCTTCCGAGATTATTTCTTTAGCTTGCCCTGCCCTTTTTCTCCCTCTGATGGTTACCTTTTATTCTTCATTTCTGAACTCCTGGAAATGAAAACTTGCTAGTAGAAACTACCAGGTTGCTCAGATTTTGGTAAGGAATGTGCTCTAAACCAGCGTCTAAATGACAGTTCTTCTTTAACATACATTTATGCATTTTTCTTTTAAATCTACATGAATAATTCCAAAGGTGTTTTTTCAAGAGACAACTGGACTTTCTTGTTTTTCTTTGAATATATTTCACTTCTCATCCAAGAAGCTTCTTCAGCTCTGACTGGATGGTGTGGAATGGAAGGATTTCAGTGAAGGGACACAGGTCACAGAAAACGGCATAGAAAACATCCTGCAGGAAGCACAGCTCCACAACACAGTCCTTTGCAGTTCCAAGAAGGCTCACGCCCATTACTCAAAAAAGGCAAATGGTGTGCAGCCTTCTTGGAACTGCAGAAAGGACTGTGTTGTGGAGCTGTGCTTCCTGCAGGATGTTTTCTGCCCTGTATCCCTTCACTGAAATCCTTCCATTCCCCAACCTCCAGTCAGAGCTGAAGAAGCTTCTTGGATGAGAAGCAAAACATTTTCAAAGAAAAACAAGAAAGTCCAGTTGAAAAAGCAGCTTTGAGACAACCATATAGTTGGATGACTGAGAGTCTCCATAGAATTTTAGCTGCATGAATAATGTAAATAAATAAATGTAGTTTGGACCTGGACTATAAAAGGTACACTTGAAACATTCACCTCTATTTTAATTAATACAGTTCCTGTTAAACTTTCGCTGTGTTTCATAATAATTTACTCTTCTAAGCATCCTTTCATTTTACCTTTTGATAATCAATTACCATATTGATAATCTGTTTTTTTTATATGTAACTGGAGTTCCAACTAATGTTATATCACCTGAACCAGGCATGCTGCCATCTTTTCTTTTTCTACTAGATTATGCAGTCCAAATTTTCCATGATGCTCTCAAGACTGGAAAATTCGAATGTAATCTTAAACCAGATACCCACTTGCCAATGATGTATATCGATGACTGTCTTAGAGCTTCTTTGGAGATCATGGAAGCACCTGCTGAGCAGCTGAGCATGAGGACTTACAACATCAATGCCATGAGTTTTTCACCTGAGGAGCTGGTTCAAGAGGTCCAGAAGCATATTCCAGAACTTGAAGTTGCCTACAATGTAGATCTCATTAGACAAGCCATTGGTTAGTACCTGGCTTTGGCTTTCACAATGCTGCATGAAGCTATGTGCATGAAGCTATGACAATGGGCTGGGACAATTTTGTTCTTTCAAACTGAGAGATTTTTTTTTGAGAAAGTGTACAAGATTGAAATTTCATTGCTAGGCCTGGCAAAGACTTTAAGCTGCTTAATTGCACCAGCTATATACTGTAGATGGACCTCACTTTTATTTTAAAAAAAAGAGTCCCAAGCTGCAAAAATTCAGCTTTTACCTTTTGTTTTGGTACCTTTTCAGGAATCCATATAAGATATAAACTTTGTGACAAAGTGTGCATTGAAACTTTAAGCTGGATTTTCTACCTGCTAAGGGGGTGACTTTCAAATGGGATTGTAATGACTGCGTTTTAAAAGTTCTTAAATGTGCATGCAGATACCTTAAAGAATATACATTATCTCCAGTGAGAAAGAAATCTGTTAAGCATACAAAGCTGCTTTTTCTGCACTGCGTATTATAAGAGAGTTTTGACATCACCTCTCTTCTAACTGTTTTCTCTGTTTGAAAGTTGCTGCTTTCTAAACTTCCTAAGTGGGAAAAAAGTGAAATTCTTGGGTTGGACTTTCAAAGCCCTTTGCCTTTGATTTAATATATATGTTTTTCTTTATTTTTGTTGAAGCTGACAGTTGGCCAATGGTTTTTGATGACAACAATGCCCGCCAAGATTGGGGATGGAAACATGATTATGATCTTCCAGACCTGGTGACCACCATGTTCAACTTCCTTAGCTCTGTCCGTTCCGTGTCCAGAGTTGCTCAAGTCAGCTAAGTCTTTATATGATGCAGCCACCGGATGTCTCAGAAACACTTCATCTACTAAAATTTGAAGAGCCTGCTTTTTGAACATGATTATTGATTTCTCAGTTCACTTTTCTTTTTGCTAAAGAAATATACATGCATATACAGTATATTTGCTAAAGATATACACACATACATATATACACATACATGCATATACTGAGAAAAAGTTTGTATACACTTCTGAAAGCTGTCTATACCCTCAGGAAATACTTGTTCATTAGCTGCAGTTACTCTCCTAATTCTAAAAGTTTATTTGGAATATACTCTTTTTTTGTTATTGTTTTGTTCTTTTATAGGGCTATACGTGCTTCAGTAAGAATTTGGAAGATGTATTTTGGAACTCATATGAACATATCATCCTTTTGCTATTCATTCAAGCTTCTGTTTTTAAGGATTCTATTCAAGCCTGACCAAAAATGCTTCTGTAGAAGGCTGAAAAAAATTGGGCTAGTATAATGAGTGAGCAGAGAGATACTGAGCTTGTGTAAGGATCAAAACATCTTTTCCTATTCATTCTGAAGTGTGCCCAACCTTAAAAACTACAACTAAAACTAAATTATGTCCTACCTTGAATTTCCTGGGCTATAAAATGTAGATGATATGGGAAGGAGAGGAGCATTAAAGAGAGACTTCACAAAAGGGAAACATATTCTCAACTGTTGATTTTTTGACAGTTTGTTCCACCTTAAAGTGCAAATTCTCCTGAACTTCCTGCTCCCACATTCATAGAAAACTGAACACAACTATACAGTTCCCTGGAAGGATTAAATATTCGGTCTTATGTTTTTATTATTTGCAAGCTCTATTTATTCACTAGAGCCCTCCTACATTTTCATGAAGTGAAATTAGTATCAGGATGCTATAGTTTCTAAGAGAATACACTTCTGCATTGTTGCAATTATCCAGGGGTGGGATTCTACTGTCTGTCCAGCTCTGTAGAACCAGTAGCTCTGAAGAGCAGCAGACACAGAACCAGTTCTGTGTCTGCTGCTGTTTTGGCCCACCCACCTGCCCAGGTTCTTACCTGTCCTTTATTTCCTGCTTTTTCAAGCTCAGCTGCTTTGAGCGGCATAGCTGCGGTTGAAAAAGCAGGAAAATAGTGCTGTTTCAAACGCTGTGCGCAGCGCTGCTCAGCTGTCCAGGCAGCACAGCTGACGACGTTTCAAAATGTAAATCACCGAACCAGTAGTTACACCGGTCAGGTCCCACTCCTGCAAATATCCCCCAAGTTTGTAGCACTAGGAAGCAAATGACAGGAAAAACCTGAGGGATACTTGCAGTAATGATAGCTGCAAGCTGGGCAGCTGGAAAATTGCGTTAGATCATTTTGGATCTATGACGTGAATAATGCTATGGAAATTCAAACTAGATTTCATTAAAAAAACCTCATTAAATATGTGAATCTGTCATTTCCTATTTATAAATTATGGTACTTTGGGATACACGTCTATATTTTTAGGCATTTTGGCATCACTGAAAATACAAGATTTAAAAATACAGTTTAATTATTTCCCCAACCTACTATAAATGTGTTCAGTTGCCTATGAAAGTGATTTTTTTCCTTCTCTGTTTGCCTTTGTTTTATATTGATACCTTCAACATTCCATAGCCCAGGCTAATTTATAGACAGATACTGTTTGCTCAGCCTTGAGTATTTTTTTATTCTGTACTGTATGTAAAAGTAGGACCAGTCCATAGAAACCTTGGCCCTGAATTAGGCAATAATGTATCCTCCTTTTAGAGCACAGGGGAATAAAATGTGAATCCAGGTATTTCCTCTTCCAGTACTCCTTTGTTCTCAACATTCCTAAGGCTTTGGAATTTTTCTGAAATACTTGTGGAGTCCCTCAAGTTAATGGTCATTTTTTTAGCAACCCTGAATCAGTTTCCAGTTGAAGAGCCCTAGACCAGCAATGTTTCCTTTGACAAGGTATAAGCATATTTAACTTATCTATATATTGTGAATTATATGCCCCACAATTTCAAAAAGCTCTGAGAACCTTACAGATGATATAAAAATAGCCATAATTAAAAGGAACTAACCAAACCTAATAACAATCACCACTGATACCAAGGAAAATAGTACTGGTAATAATGTTCACAATTGCAGGAAGGGGACTGTTGCGTCATCAGTCCTCAAAGACTTTCCAAAAAGAGTCTTCAGTTTGGCAGCTTTCCTGAACACAAAGAATTGGTACTGTTCCATACATCCAGGTTCATGGTCACTCTGTGATAAGAATAGGCAGTTGTTTTTGTACCACTGTTGTGGGCTTTCTGAAGGCATGCTTTGGAGTGGAATACATGAACATTTTAATCTACTCAGTGGCCTACTGATGGTCTATATCTCCATGTGAAGGGATGGTTGTCTTTTATAGTTTCTTTAGATCTGTTTTTTTATCCCACGTTTATTTTTATGAGTTACTCAAAATGGTGGACCTATCTAATACTCCTTCCTTTTCCTATTTTCCTCACAACAACCATGTAAGGTGAGCTTAGCTGAAAGAGTGTGACTGGTCCAAAGCTACCCAGTCAACTTTCATGCCTTATTACCCCTTGAATTCTCAGGAGATATAGGGTGTGCTCATATATTTCATTGTTTGTTACATTTCTGTGCATGCCACAAGCATTTACGTTGCAATGCAGTAGACATATTGCCTACATTTAGAATTTTACTTGTAATTCTAACTTTGAGAGAGCATTTGTACTTTTGGTCATAGCTGTTCAGATGATACTTTTGGCCCAATGGGTCCGCTAAGCAAAATCTAATCAAATAAGTTTACAATGTTAAGAACTTAAAAATATTTTCCAAACACAGATCACTATGATGTTGAAAAACAGTCACAGGTATTTTCTTTATTAAATACAAATGTGCTGAGTTAATTATATAACTGTCCTTTTTTCTGTAATAATTCATAAGCAAGTTTTTTTTATTGTTCAGTCTGATTTATGATAAAATGCTGGAAGATGACTGTGGCTATTCTGGTGAGATCGGCATATTGAAATCAAAATTCCTGTATTTGGGCAAAGATTTGGTCTCTTGAGTTTTAATTACTGTTTTATCAAGATATTTAAAGATTATGTTTCCCTTGTGGAATACATTATAGACAAACTTTTGTATTACTCTGTATGTCCAATGACTAATGGGATTTAGCATTCATGGATGAAAGGTTATTCATTAATTTATTCCAAGGGTCTTCAAACTTGGCATGTTTAAGACTTGTGGACTTCAACTCCCAGAATTCCTGAGCTAACAATGGCTGGAGAAGGAATTCTGGGAGTTGAAGTCCACAAGTCTTAAACATGCCAAGTTTGAAGACCCCTGATGTATTCATGTATTAGCATTCATATGTTTTATTAGTTCTGAATTGCATAGTTTATTTTAACAAGAAGGAATATTTGTATCTAGATTAAGAGGTAAAAAAAAATGTTTTCTCTTTTTCTCTGCCACTCCATTGAAAGTTATTCGTACTATTTGAATAAAGTTCTAAATACATTTTTCTGTGTTGTTTTTGTCTATCTACTATATGTGAGTATCAGTTGCAATTGCTTGGCAGCAATGTTGTTCTTTTATAGAAAAAAATGGCTGGTACAGGTAGCCTTTGACTTGCTATCATACACTTGGTGACCACTCAAAGTTACAACAGCACTGAAAAAAGTAACTGTTTTTCACACACCATTGCAACATCCCCATGGTCACGTGATCAAAATTTGGCTGCTTTGCAACTAGCATGTGTTTTTGATGTTGCAGTATCCCAGTATCATGTGATCACCTTTGGTGACGTATAAGTAAATTCAGTGGAAAGCCAGATTCACCTAACAACCATGATACTAGTTTAACAACCGTAGGGATTCACTTAACTGTGGCAAGAAAAGTCATAAGGGCAAAACTTAACAATATCTTGCTTAGCAATGGAAATATTGTGCTCAATTGCGACGCAAGTTGAGAACTACCTGTATCTATGCCTTTTTGTGTTTAAAAAAGACATAAATCTGACCTAAAAAATAGCAACATTCAGAGACACTTAAGAAAACAACAGAATAACATGGAAGGAACCTTGGAGATCTTCTAGTCCAACCCCCTGCTCAGGCAGGAAGCCCTGTTGTCCAATCTCTGCTTAAAAACTTCCAGTGTTGGAAGCATCCACAACTTATTTATTTATTTATTTATTTGATTTGCCAATTGTTTACAAGATAATAAGTATAAGTGTATACATCAGGGGTGGGCAAACTACGGCCCGCGGGCCACATCCAGCCCGTTGGTCTGTCCAATGCGGCCCGCCCTGAAAAAAAATTGCTGCCATTGGTCTGTCCAATCCGGGCCGCCCTGAAAAAAAATCGCTGGGCGTGGCGTAATTGCCCTGTGCCGCATGGCCCCCAAAGCTGCAAAACAGTGCGGAGCGATCTAGGGGTAGGAAAGAAAAGAAATTTGCAAAGGCCTCGGCTGGGAGTTTGAAATCACCTTCGAGTGCGACCTCTTCAAGGTGAGTCCCCGCCGATCCCACTTTTTTTCCGGGGCTTCCAGGCTTAAACTTTGCAAAGGCAAAGCTTGCAGGCTGGAGCGCCTTCCCGCCGAGGAGCGGGAAGGGTTCCACCCGGCGGGCGGGTGGGCTGCTTGGAGCCACCTAAAGCTAGGCCGCTGCTGGTGGAGCTTTGCCCTGCCTTGGTGCCCCGTTTCCCGGCTCGGCGGTCCTGCTCGGGCGGCACTTTTAAAGCCTGCTCCCAGCACCCGAGCAACTTCCCAGCAACTTCGGCTTCATTTTAACTCGCGGGCGCCGTGCCTGGCCCCGAGCCGCGCGGCGGAAGGGAAGCCGGGCGGGCAAGCAGGCAGGCTGCTTGAGGAGGATCCGGCTTCCTCCGCCAGGCGCGAGTGCCCGCGAGTTAAAAAGAAGCCGAAAGTTGCTGGGAAGTTGCTCCGCTTTTCCAGGGCTTTGCAAAGGTAAAGTTTGCAGGCTGGAGCGCCTTCCCGCCGAGGAGCGGAAGGGTTTTGCCCGGCGGGTGGGGCGGGCTGCTTAAACTTTGCTCGGGTGGCACTTTAAAAGCCTGCTCCCAGCACCCGAGCAACTTCCCAGCAACTTTCGGCTTCGCTTTTAACTCGCTGGCGCTTGCACCTGGCCCCGAGCCGCGGCAGAGGGGAAGCCCGGTGGGGGCAGGCTGCTTGGAGGAGGCGACCGGTGGTGCTCCGAGCAGCAAGAGGCAGTTTCGCCCGGCCCGCTCAGGTGTCCGGTGGGTTGTCATGCTACCCGCGAGACATGCGGTCAGTCCCGTGCCTTGGGAAGGAAAGGCAAAACCAGGAGCCGCTGAGCCTGAGCCTCCGTGCCGCTGCTCCCTGCAAAGCACCGACGCGCTCTTCCTTTTGCCTTCCCTTCCTGAGGCACGGGACTGAGCCGCAGGCGGTAGCAACTCCTGACTCAGAGGGCCTCCGAGGGAGGGAGCCTCCGAGGGGGAAGGAGGAGAAGAGGGGGAAGGGGGCGATTCCAAAAATCTTGTGCTGACCTGGCCCGTCTGTCAAATTTTAAAGTCAATGCGGCCCGAGCCAAAAAGTTTGCCCACCCCTGGTATACATAGTTGTGAATACATGAAATGGGTACATATAAGAAAAATAAAAGAAGAATAAGAGAAACAATAGGACAGGGACGGTAGGCACGTTGGTGCGCTTATGCACGCCCCCTACAGACCTCTTAGGAAAGGGGTGAGGTCAATAGTAGACAGTCTAAGGTTAAAGTTCTGGAGGCAATTCGTTCCATTGATTAATTGTTCTAACTGTCAGGAAATTTCTTTTTAGTTCTAGGTTGCTTCTCTCCTCCCAGGGCAGGAGAGGTGAGAAGCCACAGAAGTGGAGGCTGTTGGAGGGAAGCGACTCTCCTCTTGGTGGGGGGGTGAAGGTGTCATCCTCCCCCTTTCCTTGCCTGCTTCCAGATGAGGTTGGAAGAGCCCCCGGCATTGTTTGGAGCTTTTCCTCAGCCGCAGTTCTGAGCTCTCTCAATCCTCCTGGGATCTGAAAGGAGCCCCCACTTTCTCCCCTCCCCCCAATTAATCGCTTCCCCAGCCTTTGTCCGACCAGCCTTCCAAGGGCAGCGGTCCTTCTGCAGGCAGCTGCCTGCTGAGAAGCCGCTTGAGGGGTGCTGCCCCCAAGGAGAGCAAAGCCCCCTTTCTGCCTCTGCTCCCAGCAACAGTTGCCGCGAGATCCCTCAGCTCAGCGCTCTTCCCCCCTCACTTGCTCTTTTGTCTCTTTGGAAGATGCGGTTAGGGGGAGGGATGGAAGCAGCCCGGCCTTCCTTCCCTGCCCCAACTCCAAGCAGCCACACCTGGCAAAGGAGGGAGAGGTTTCCTCTGACTTGGGGGAGATATGAAAATGACAGGAGACCAGATGGGGGGCTCTGCTTTTCTTCCATTTGAGGAGGAGCCGGTTCCTCCACAGTTCCCAACCTCGCTCCCCAGGACAGCCCCCACTTGCCCCCCCCATTCAGCCAGAGTGCTGCCTTTCCTCCCCAGATGGGCTGGTCCCATATTCCAAAGCTGTAGTTGTCACAGGACTGACCCTTTGGTCATCCCGGAGCAGCTGCATCGGATGACCAAAGAGCCAGTCCTGTGGCTATTACAGCTCTGGAATATGGGACTGACTTTCCCACAACCATCAGTCTGCCCGTCTTCATTTTCCTTCACTCAGATTGACCAAGCTTCTTGAAAGATGGTTCCTGGAAGGCTGTGTGTCTGGAGCACGTGCTTTCTCTTGGGCCTCCCAAGAGAAAGTGGCTGGTCAGGACAGAGCACCCCAGGGTCAAGCTAGGTTGATGTCCCCCTGCGTCGATCCAGCAGACAAAACAGGAAAGTGGAGGACAGAGACAAATACTCAGTTGCTAAGGTACGCCAGAGTAGATGCGCTGCATCCTCCAGCAACAGAACAAACATGAATTTTTAAAAAATTAAAATGATTTTTTTAAATTAGTTTTTAAAAACTAATATGATTTTTTTTTAAAAAAAATTCATATTAGTGGTCCGCAGGATTTAAAATTATGAATTTGGTGGTCCCTGAGGTCCAAAAGGTTAGAGACTCTTGCTCTAATAGACTGGAAAAAATTTCCCAGCCGTAAGAAGAGTTTGCTGTGAAATCAATTACCCAGTGAAATGGTGGACTCACCTTCACCGGATGAGTTCAGATGGAGACTAATCAATTCTCTGCTGCTGGAAATGCTTTAGTTCAGGGGTGTCAAACTTGCCCCCCCCCCCCGGGCCAAATGTGTCCTGTGCTGGCCCCGGCCCCACCCAGTTTAGCAAAGGGGGAAAAAGTCATGTGATGCTGCTGTGACGATGTGCATTTGACACCCCTGCTTTAGTTTGTGTTTCTGCATTGAGCAGGGGTTGGACTTGATGACCCAAATGGCCCTTTCCAATTCTTAAACATAAATCTGAAGAATTGTTTGCTCAGATAAAACCTTACACATACGTTGCAAACAAAATAACACTATAGCAGGATTCAAGCGTACATATCAGTAGTCCTCAACTTATGACCACAACTGGGACCAGAATTTCCATTGGTAAACAAGGCTATTGTTAAATGAATTGCACATGATTTGCCATGGTTGTTAAGCAAATCATGCAGCCGTTAAGCAAATCCAGCTTCCCTCATTGAGTTTGCTTGTCGGAAACCGGCTGGGAAGATTGCAAATGGAAATCACATATTCCCTGGGATGTTGCAGCCATGGAAAATACATGCTAGTCACCAAGCACCCAAATTTTGATCACATAACTGTGGGAACAATGCAAAGGACGTAAGTATAAGTATTGGTCACAAGTCCCTTTTTTCAATGCCGTGTAATTTTAAATAGTCACTAACTGAACGTTTATAAATCAAGGACTACCTGTTGTGTTTTGTGTACAATAGCATAATCATACAACATTACATGGAAGGATAATGTTTTACTTCTTGGTAGTTGTGGCAGGATCTCCAATGCACAAACAGGATCCAGAAAATTCTGCCTATGGCTCAGATTCAACCAGGCCAGTCAGTTTGTTTTCCACTTAACATTAAATGTAGCTTGCATTTATGCATAAGAAGGCTGATTTAGAGTTGCCTGAAACTGCCCATAGCTTAGTCGCATACCCACACTACGAAGGAATTGATGGATAAGCATAGGTTGCAGGTGGTCACAAATGGGCTGATGCAAACACATCCCAAATCCCAAATGCATCTTGTGCAAAGGTGCATGTCCTGTATGCTGATAGGTTGATCTGGCTTCCTGTCCTATACTTTGCTATTTGAGTGGCCCGAGCTAGAATGTTAAAATTTGCAGATGTATGGATGCAACACCAATGCAACCATCTAAAACAAAAATGGATATATTTCCTCATACATAGTGCTGGAGAAGTCTGTTCGACCCTTAAGGGCCAATACTGAAGCCATCCATCATGGATTCCCTTGAAATGGAAGCAACTGTTACAGTGCTATTGTTGCCAGCAGCTGCTTGGCAACAAGGTGGGAGGAGCTGTTTGCTCAGAAATCTAATCTTGCTATTGCATCATTATTTTCAGAGAAGGGCTAGAAACAGATAACAGGTCACCATATCTAGAGGTTGGGAGAACAGACCATTTTCCTGTAAGTTGCAGCATCTTCCGGACTGAAAACTGCCATGGGGAAGGGTTGTGTGGTTTTTTTAAAAAAAAGTTTCTTTTTTTAAAATGAAGGAAGTAATTAAAGCATGCTATTTCTGGAAAAAGAACAGAAGCAATATATACATAAACTTCTCACTTAGCCCAACTCTTATCAATATACAATCCAGAAATCATCATCTTTTCAAATCAAATTCAAATCCAAGTTCAGCAAAAAGTCCATTAGGAGTTACCAAATACATCAAACAGTTTATCTCTGGTCAAGTAATTTGACTTTATATTCCTTCTCTTTGCCCTGAACAATCTTGATCTTTTAACCCGATGACATTACAGGATTTGATCCTTCATCACTCTTTGGCATTTAACAAGAATCTTCAAATCTCATAAAGAGGCATCATACAGAATTTCTTATCATAACTGGTTCATATCTAGATCGTTTTCTTGATTTATTTTTTTGGTTCCCATTTCAGTAGTGTGAATTTAATTGTCTTCCATGCCTTCAAACTCAAGAATGTCTATGTCAAATGAGAGCTTTTTAAAAAAAATTCTCATCTTTCAAAAGTTTATCCATTAAAATGTGTATTTAAATCTATATATCAAAAAACTTCTTTAAGACACAAAAGTTAGCTAACTTAGCCTCTTTAACTCTTTTCTGTTTATTCTGTTTATTTCCCCCTTTTGTCAATTTGCAACTTGCACACGACTTTCATCAAGACTTAATCCCATTTCAGTTATTTCCAATATAAATACTTAATTAGATTATAAATATTACATATTTGCTTTTCAAGCCTTACACCAAAATAAACAATATTCCAAACTTCTCTGGTCTCCCAATCTATTTAAAACTTTCTTTAAATCCTTTTGCAAATTTTACATTATTTTAAATTCTTAAGTCTCGGTTTATAATTTTTTAAATAGAAAGAAAGTAAAACTTGCCGTTTCAAATTAAGGTTACCATAGGTCTTTAATATCCATAAAATCGTTAAATTGAACATTTCCAACTTTGATTAGAAAGTCAGTTCGGCTAGCTTTGTGTCCTTATGAAAGGCCAGGGGTGGGATGCTACCGGTTATGCCCGGTTCTACAGAGCTGGTAGCTCTGAAGACCAGCAGACATAGAACTGGTTATTGTTTGCTGCTGTTTGGCCCACCCACTCGCCCGGGCTCTTATCTGTCCTTTATTTCCTGCTTTTTCCACTTCAGCTGCTTTGCGCGGCACAGCTGAGGTTGAAAAAGCAGGGAAAAAGAGGCTTTTTGAGCGCTGTGCACCTGTGCGCAGCGCTTTTCAGCTGTCTGGGTGACACAGCCTAAGGTTATTTTACATGCACGCACAAAACGTAATCACCAAACTGGTAGTAACGTCGGTTGAATCCCACCCCTGTGAAAGGCTCTATTGCTGCAGAGGGCAAAGATGACTATTGTGGCACTATTCTGGCCCTCAAATGTATGGGAGACTACAATTTTACAGTCTCCTTTTTAGGAGCTGTCATTCAGAGCATTTGTGGCAGAGGTGGTATTCAGCAGGTTCTGACCAGTTCTGGAGAACCGGTAGCGGAAATGTTGAGTGGTTCGGAGAATCAGTAAATACCACCTCTGACTGGAGATTTTATAGTATCCTTTCCCTGCCATGCCCACCAAGCCATGCCCACAAAACCAGTATTCAATAATTTTGAATCCCACCACTGATTTGTGGGTACAATCTATCCTCCTGAGAGATTTCAACTCACTGGTCTTTTTTTCTCCACAATGGCCATTGTCTCTGCTTGTTTGAGGAGACACCTTTACTTAGCCATGATTCACACCAGAAGCTCAACTCTCATATATATTTTTTATTTCTGGTCATTAAGGCTTTATGGGCTTTAGTGGAGATCCATTTTGACTGCAATTTGATTTCTGTACATTCTTTCTTAAAAGGCATAACCTCAGGTAAATTATTGATTTTAAGTAATATAATGGTTAAAATTTGAAACCAGTTCAACTGAAATTATTTTTGTAAAGCAACCCTGTTTCTAAATCTCTTTGTTATATCTGAAGGGAGTGAAAACAAACACACTTCTTCCTTTTTTGTGTGTGCTAACCAAACTCTGCACTGAGCCCAGTTTACTGTAAAATTCCTTGTTTCTTGTAAATGCAGGGAGTGAATGCAAGGTTTCGCTTTCTCAAAAAAGGCAAGGCAAAAGGTAACAGAATGATCCTGTTTGCATGAGTCAAAGCAGCCCCACAGCAACATAATACCCCTATTTAGTAACATGAATTTCCCTTTTGTTTAATAGCCATAATCCATCAAGCATTAGGTGATTCAGGGGTCAGCTTCTCTGTTCTCATAAGTGTTCTTAAGGTTTCACTTTTGTTTTATGGAACTACTGAAGCTATTCCTAGAATTATATTTCTTTGCACCAGGTCAATGGTTTTTAACATACTGAAGGCCAAGCTCCTTGTCAGCTTTTCTCCTTCATATGTTAGGCAGACCATTAACTATCAGGCTCTGCAGGTAATATTTTTTTACCACTTTATAATATTTTGGTCACTTCTAACCAATTCTCAAAGATGCACTTAAATTAGAATTAATTAAATGGATCAGCAAGTGTAAGAAGATAACTTGAAAGGGGAATATATTTATGTAGGCAACTGTTTTCATCTTAGCTTAGTAGAACAGCAGGATTTCAGTTGCCATGATTACTTAAATTGCTGTTTCAGACATGTCAGCATAGTACATAAAATCATACATTGCAATGTCCTACCTGTCAATGAATACTTCAGCTTCAACCACAACAATACAAGAGCACACAATAGATACAAACTCAAGGTAAACCGCACCAAACTTGATTGTAGGAAATACTACTTCAACAACAGAGTGGTCAATGTCTGGAATACTCTACCTGACTCTGTGGTTTCTTCCCCAAACCCCAAAAACTTTAACCTTAGACTGTCTACTATTGACCTCACCCTTTTCCTAAGAGGGGGCGTGCATAAGCACACCAACATGCCTACCATCCCTGTCCTATTTTTTCCTCTTTTTTTTTCCTTATTGGTATCCATTTCATAACCACGTTTATACTTATACCTGTTATCTAATAACCGCTTGACAAAATAAATTAAATAAATAAAAATAAATAAAATTAAATCAGTGATTTAAACTGGTTAAAGGCACACACACACACACACACACACACACACACACACACACACGGAAGGGGCTTGTAGGAGAAGTGGCAGAACCTGAAGGCAAAGTCAAAAGAGGAATCAGCCTAGAGTTTCTATATAAGCCACAAAGGGTTCAGCTGTTAGATTCACTGACCTTTAACTAATGCCAAGACAGTGTTAACCATTAGTTGAGTAGACTCTTGTGCATAATAATAAATCAGTTTAATTGGAACTTCACATGTAGTCTTGATCTTTTGCTCCTGACAGGACTTCAGTTAAGACAAGCAGTATTATAGCCCTTATTTTACTATGGAAATGTGTGTTATAGAGCACGGGTGTCAAACTCGATCATGTCATGTGACATATCGCAACGTATCATGACATTTTTTGCCTTTGCGAAGCTGGGGTGGGTGTGGCCTGCGTGTGATGCATCCAGCTCATGGGTTGCCAGTTTGACACCCCTTTATAGAGTATAGCTGAATTGTTACTCCAAAACTTACTACCTTAATATTCCATAAGCAACTTGTAATATTACTTACAGTACAAATGAACATAGCTTGGATGGCATTACAATAAGTCCTTCCCCTTTCAAATTATCTTCTTATACTTGCTGACCCATTTAATTAATTCTAATTTACGTGAATCTTTGAGAATTGGTTAGAAGTGACCAAAATATTATAAAGTGGTAAAAATGTTACCCGCAGAGGGAAGTGAATCCCTATAAGGGATGCATTGAAAGCATAATTGCAAATGAATCCAGTAAGGGGTGAAGGAATGAAAGATAGCAATAGAAATGGGATTACACAAAAAAGCTTTGTATATATATGAAAACAGCGAACCTCAGAATTGTAAAGCTAGTGTCAAGAATCAGAGAAAGAATACTGAGATTGGTGCTAAGAACAACAAAAGGACTTCTTAAGTATATTCAAAGTAAAGGAAAAGAATTGGTAGACCTACAGCTTAACAAAGATGGAAAAATCAGTGGCATCCTAAGGAATGAGGAGGGAGAGGGAAGGATGTAAAAAAAAAGATGGTAGAAGCAGCATTGCAAATCCTGTCTCTTTTGTACAGGACATGTAGCACCTCTTGCTCCAATGTTGCCTTTTTTAATAATCCCAAAAAATCCAAGAAAGCCATTAGACAAAATGCAAACAATAAGAAAGCAAAAATGATATGCTCCAGTACGTTTAGGTGGGCAAAATCATGTTCACTTATACAAGTATGTCATCAGCAAATATTTTAAAAGAGTTATAATATTTATTTGATACCTCCATTTACTAAAATTGTTGCTTAAATGTGATAAAATAATACAATAAAGGAGATAAAGGACAACCTTTCTTCCTACTTCTAATAGTCACAAATAGTTCAGTATCCTAAACATTAGTACCTACAGTATTATAGCAAGGAAAAATAGCACATACTGTATACTGATCTGTACATTTCTTAACACTTTGGCAAAAATCATGAGCCAGATCAGATAAACCAAAATGGTCAGGAATGGTTAACTTTTTTCATTTTATTTTTTTGGGGGGAGAGTTTAAATTATTAAAATGTAGGGCACCTAGGAAGGGTTTAGATTGCAAAGTTTTATGCAGTTTGGGGGTTGAAAAGGCAGAAAGCTGTACTGCCAATTTTCAGGAATTTTGCTGCTGGTTTTAGTAGCAAACAATAAGAGGAAATTCTGGAGCCATGAAAAAGAATCTTGAAGGTTGCCTTCTTCCTTATTAGAACTTGTTAATTTAAAACTGGTACTGAAAAGATGACAAAGACACCACAGAAACTCAGTGACTACCTTTTTAATTTTTGTTGTTGTTGCTAAGACAATGGAAAACAGCTTTTTATCTGAGACTATTTCCCAGTTGCAGAAGGAATGGGATTGGTAAGTAGTCTTGCTCACTGTTTAACAATGCTTCATCTTATTTAGTAGCATAGCATTAGAAGGCTTTAAGTCCTCCAAGTCCCTTTACTAGTGAAGAGAAGATAGGTCTTAACAAAGAAAGTTGACAGCACTCCATTTATAGAATGTCCTCCTCAATGAATGCCCACATTAACATCATTTCAGGAGTAAACTTAACATCATTTCAGGAGTAAACTTCTCCTAGGCTTTAAATCACATTTTAGAGATTTTCTAATCATAACTGAATTCATGTTGTTTTAGATGACTGCCTTTTCTTTGCCTGGTATGTTCTATCATCTATCTATCTATCTATCTATCTATCTATCTATCTATCTATCTATCTATCTATCTATCTATCTATCTATCTATCTGTCTGTCTGTCTGTCTGTCTGTCTGTCTGTCTGTCTGTCTGTCTGTCTGTCTGTCTTTCTATCTATCTATCTATCTATCTATCTATCTATCTATCTATCTATCTATCTATCTATCTATCTATCTATCTATCTATCTATCTATCTATCTATCTATCTATCTATCTATCTATCTATCTATCCATCTATCCATCCATCCATCCATCCATCCATCTTTCTTAGTTTGCTACCCATCTCACAACAGTGATTCAGGGCAACATATAGACATTAAAACCCACATCAACTACAGGGCTAGCCTAACTCTCAGGCTAAGAAAACAACAGGCCTTCACATCCTTATGGAACAGTAGCACCAGGGCCACCCAGATCTGTGGAGGCATACTGTTAGATACGATTGGTGCTCCCACAGAAAAAGTAGGCTGCCAGCAATATGACATTGTTTATAGAGGGGAACCAGAAAATGCATATGATCTGATGTGTTGAGCAAAAATAATGGGATAAAGTATTTGATGTTTATTGGATCTGTTAACCCATTTTTCTTAAACTTTTTTTTCTTTTCCCTTCCCTGTTCATATGTATTTTGTATATGTAAATTTATTGTAAACCGAGGGCATCAGCTATTTGGCAGCTATGATTAACTAAATAAATAGCACTTACTGGAAGCACATGAGAACGTTGCATTCTTAAGTGTTAAGCAAGTCAGACTTGGCTGGGAAGCCACCAGGAAATTCCAGAACTATGTCCAAGACTGGGAAATTAAACTAAATCCTAGAAAATGATAGTGAAACTACTTTCATATTGTTGTTATATAAATGTTTCCAGAAAATCACCAGCTTGACTAGAAAGAAAGTTTTTTTTAATCAGTTCTTTGTATTCATTTGAGAAAACCTGATTCATAGTCATTTCTATTGAATATTTAGCTCCATCCCACTTCCCAGAAATATCAAGGTTCTTCTTAGGTTGATATTGCTAGGAGAACATAATAAAAAGTTTAGATATTGTTCTTTTCCAAAATAAATACTTTTGTTGGAAAATGATTCTTTTGCTCTTGTTTTCTAACCAATTGCTCTTCTTTCTTACTAGTTTGCTGTTTGAGAAGATAGAACATGTGGTGAGCGGTACAAAATTATCTTAGGGTATAGTGTCAGGAGTGTCTAATACATTGTGCATTGTTTATTACTGGCAACTGGATGTTACTTGCTGGACTTATTGTCCAGAAAGTTTAAAGATAGAAGAGGAGATGGACGTGGATTACTAATGTTGCTTCAGCTTTTTTTTTCTACTCTGGGAAACTGACATATTTTTATTTTTTATTTATAATACATGTTGGCTTCTGTTTAGCAAACATTGGAAGGGGAAAGATGGAAAATAGAGACAATTTATTAAAAGCTAAGTAATGATACAAAATAAATAGGCTGAATTTAAAATGTGTGAGCTGTGCAAGTAGAAAACCAACTCACCTGAACCTTCTTATTTTTAGGTTTCTATTATATCTTGGTTAGTTTATATCTATTGGTGTTAAAGTCATGGCCGTTATATTGTATTTCTCCTAAAAGCTTTCCAACTTTACCTTCAGCTTTTCACCTATTGACAAAGTTTGTTCAAAAATTGGAGATGCAAAACTATTGTTGACCCTAAAATGTTGTTCTCTCTCTACAAAATCCAGTTGTTGGATGCATGCAACCATGCAACAATGGAAAAAACTGGACTACCTTGTCAGGTGAGTGTGTGTGTCACTTTGTAAGAATTTCTTCCTCAGAAACAAAAGTCAGACTTTTTCCACATAGAATGGGAGAGGGAAAAATCTTACCCTCCATCAATAAGTGAAAAGGTGGTGGGTACAATATTCTCTTTGACCAATGTATTGAAAATCTGGTTTAGATTGGCCATTAACTACTTCACATAGTCCCTGAAAGTACAAGTAACAAGGAATAAAAAAAAATGAGGCATTGAGTGAAGAGTGAGAGAACAAGAATGGTCAGTTAAGATGAAGAAAGATTTGAAATTCAATCTTTTCTTTGGCATGAAGAAGCCTTGTGATGATTTTTTCAGAGCATACAAGATCCTGGATGTAAGGGAGAAGCTACTGAACACATCGAGAATAAAGAAAGTCAACTGCTAAATGGACATGGAAAAAATGGAAAAAATGTACCGTAATTATGATGAATCTGTATTAAACTATACTGCAGATTGTAACTGAAAATAATTTGCTTTCCTCTAAATTCAACTATGAAAACTTTTCCTTAGAAATCTTCTGTTATTCAGAAAACCAAAGAATCACAATCATGGGACAAGGAACGAACGTTTGCTCTCTTAAAATGTAAGAAACAGGAACTGACTTTAAACTGACCCAAAACTTTTACTGGTTTCCCTGCTGAAAAAAGAGACAGAAATGTTTACATAGGAAATAAATAAAAGCCAAGATGGCACTGCACTCACACAATCAAATATTTGCCCACCCCTTTTAATACACACTGTATCACATGTGCAATTCATATTTAAAAAAGGATGAAGCTCCAGTCGTGCAAATACAGCTAACATGACTTTTTAAAAAACCTTTTTAATGGACAAGTTAGGGGAAAAAAACCTTAGGCCGAATCCAAGTGCTTAGGAAGATTGTTGTGTCCTCCTATCACATCATGCCGACACATTTCCCACTTCTCTAATTCCCTAATTTTGTTATACACATCCCTTTCTAGTGGACCTTCTGAAGCAGATGCCACTCAAGTTCCATGCCCTCTTGTGTTGCCCACACATTTGCTCCCTTTGACCATGTTCTTCACTATGACAGATGCAGTTCCCACATCTCTGGGGCAGGAAGCAGCCCCGAAATAGTTGGTAATCCCTAAAGTGTTTTCTTTTTTTCTTAAAAAGCAAAGCAACATTTCACCCTTTTTCATTCTGTTAGAGAGAAATTCCCCGAGGATGAGCTCCATCACGAGTCCAAAAGCTCAGAAAACTCTGGTCCCAGTGACTGACCCAGATTGGATCCTAAAACGATCCTAAAACATTTCACCCTTCCCTGATAATATTCTGGCTTGATATATATATGGTACAACTAATACCAATCAGAATAGAGCTGGAAGGGACCTCGGAACTTTTCTAGTCGAACTCCCTGCTCAAGCATGAGGCCCCAGGGGTGGGATGCTACCAGTTTGGCCCGGTTCTAAAGAACCGGTAGCTCTTAGGAGCAGCAGACAACGAACCGGTTTGGTGCAACAACCTTTTGATCGTTTGTTTGGCCCACCTGCCCACCCAGGCTTTTGGCTGTCCTTTATTTCCTGCTTTTTCAACCTCAGCTGCTTTGCACACCACAGCTGAGGTTGGAAAAGCAGGAAAGAAGAGGCTTTTCTAACGCTGCACAACTGCGCACAGCGCTTGTCAGCTGCCCTGTCGGCACAGCTGCTGTCTTTTTGCAAACATTGTACATATGCATGCAGCAAAAGGCAACTCTCACTGAACCAGTAGTAACACTGGTTGAATCCCACCCCTGGGAGACCCTATACCATTTCAGACAGGTGGCTGTCCAGTCTTTTCTTAAAAACCTCCAGTGATGAAGCACCTACAACTTCAGAAGAAGAAAAAAACAAACTACCTCTTGTTTTACAGAGATTATATATCACTACAGAAATGATGGGGAGATTTTCTTTCATTCTTCCCCTCCCCCCCTTTTTAATCCCTTATATCCTTATAAATATGCAGCCATTCCTTTTGCCTGTGAATGTGGCCTTGTGCGGCCTTCTAAGTCTCCATTGTAACATGTGCCCACTCTGACCCATCCCCTAATGTCTATCTATCCCTTTGACTTAGAGCAGAGGTCTCCAAACTTGGCAACTTTAAGACTTGTGGACTTCAACTCCCAGAATTCTGGGAGTTGAAGTCCAAAGTCTTAAAGTTGCCACGTTTGGGGATCTCTGACTTAGAGGCACAAGAGAGGAGTCATGTCTTTCAGCTGATCTTGTGGTAATTCTATTCGTACACAACTGGTGTCTGCTTCAGTTTTTTTGCCTGGCTGTGGGGAAGAAGTGTTACTTTCCACCAATGATTATGCAGAAATGGCTCACACCCCCAGACAGCTGGATTTCCATGCATGACTGGTTGACTCTCAAATTACATCATTCCTGGCAGAACAGGGAAGTGATAGTTGTCAGCCAGATGGAAATCAGGGGACAGCTGCAAGTTCAGTACAGAACAGTAACTCACTCTTTGTAAGCAGGACTTTCACTTTTAACTGATCTTAATCAATGTCCTTTTATAGGAAAGATTGGAAAGTCCTTCTCTCAGCAATGTCTCGCCCTCCCCCCTGCTCTAGATACACATTATTCAGCAACTATTGTTTTTTGCCTGCCTAGAGAAGAAATGGAATACAGTGTCCCTATATGGAAAGTCCAGTGTGTCATCATAATGCCCCAAATAAGGTGCTTACTCTTTTATAAATACACTAACCTATATATACCAGAAAAAAACTGGCACTTGTATTGGTTAAGAGGTCTTTAACACATCTCAGAATATTATGGTGATTGTGCCATGAAGATAATGTTGTAAATATGATTTCATATGCATACTGTTGCTGAAAGCCCATTGCTTTGATACGCAATAAATCTTGGGAGTTGGAGAAAGCGCTGCATAGCTTTTTGTTCAATTCCCTGCTCAGTGCATTAATGAAACATTTTGTAATTGATATCAGGGCCACCTTTGAACTTTAGCTTCAAATGTGAATGTTTCTCCAATAAAATATGGCATTTGGTAGGAAAGAAGGAATCTTTTAGCTATGGTTTGTGGCTGATGCTTTCCTGGGGTATTCCCAACATGAGATAAGTGGCAATATATATTTTGGGGTAAGTTGTTCAGGGGTGGGCTTAATTTTTTTTAGCAAGGGGTTGTCTGCCTGGTTGCTGAGTCGGTGTGGCCGTGGTGGGCATGGCCAGTTAGCTTCCTGCACCATGGCAGGAGTGGTTTTTTTGCCCTCCCTGGGCTCTGGAGGCTTTCCTTGAGCCTCCAGGGGGGCGAAAACAGCCTCCCTAGGCTCCAGAGGCTCTCTGGAAGCTGGAAACAGGCCCATTTCCGGCCTTCCCAAACTTCCAGGAGGCCCATTTTTAGCCCTCCCCAAGCCTCCATGCGCACTCTGCACTTACCTGCATCCAAAATGCACCGCGTGGGGACTCCCAGGCAGGGCAGGGTGGGTGGGGGCCAGCCAGGAGTGGGATTTGGGGCCTCTCCTGAACTCCTGCGAACCCCCAGCAGCCCACCCCTGATGGTGTTCTGTCAATGTTATTTTTTCATCGGGGGCATTACCCGTCTTTTGAGAGAGAGGCAAAAAACTATCCACAACAATTTTGGAAATTTACTCTGTGACCTTTTCAATTAGTTAGTTTTAATTCATCTCTTTTAATGTTTCTGAAAGTTTAATGTAGCATGAATAACATTCTCACCTTCATTTTTTTATTCACAATAACCTGATGAGTAGATTAGACTGAAAAATAATGATAAGCTCAAAGATGTCCAGTAGGTTTCTATATCTGAAAACAGATTTATACATACTGGCTGGCTAGGGAATTCTGGGAGTTGAAATCCACACAGCCTCAACCTGCCAAGGTTGAGAAACATTGCTCCCTAGGAACTTGAACTACTTCAGAGTTTCCTCCTTGGGAAACAGCACTGACTGGTCTAGGAATTCTAGTGCCAATCCCTCCCTTGGTGACTAGAATGATTCTGTCATGTTAGATGCACTTTGGAGTCTTTGAAAGGGAAAGTATAAAAATCTACTTGTAAGATGATTTGAAAATCCATTTCTCCTCCATGACTTCAGTGCTTCATGTTTTGTTTATTACCCATATTGCATAATAATACATTACAAGTTTCCCGGCTTCATTGAATTTCACCACTTTAGTTACTTTTTGACCAGTGATTGAGAGCTGACCTTGATTTGCTGTTTAGCAATATTGTCTTTGGGAGGGCGTTGCAACTTCTCTCATCAAGGCCAGAATAAACTTTTAGTGGGTACACAAATAAGAAGTTGGGTGCCAAATATTTCAGATATGCTGGCAAGAATCTGGGTGTGTTGGGGAGGTGAGAAGAACGTATGTGACGCTGCTTCCTCTCTAACACTGTTGATACCTTTAACTGGACAGAGTAGGAGACTAATTCTGTTTCTGTTATTGCTCCACCAGGAAAAGATTGGAGGGGGAAAGTAAGAGAAAGGATAACCCCAACAGATACAACATACTAACTAAAAGCAAGCTGGTTGCTCCAGAGAGATATTTTATAGACTTTGTGGGTAGGTGTTCAGCTAAAAAGCAGGTATGGATGGTGCTGGGGAGAGCCCAGAAAGTAGGTGGCATTCAAGCCAGAATAAACAGGTTCACCCACCCACCATCATTATATAATACCCATCATTGACTTTAGCTGTGATAGATAAAAAGAAGCTATGTGTTCATAATCGCTGTAATTCCTCAAATTCCCTGACACACAAGTACTAGGTTAGTGGGGATACACATATAGGATACAGAAAAGCAGGATCACAAGCTTACTTAACTATGATGCATCCAACTTGAGATTCTGCATTAAGCAGAGTTTTGGATTTGACAGCCTTTCATATAAAAAATTATAAATCATTTTAGGATAACATGTCTCCTTTTCATAGCCTCACCTGTATCTCACGTTATGGTGTTAAAATATATTTTCAATGGCAAATTGCTATGGGCTTTTTTGAAAGCAGAGCCTCCATGGCCAATAACAATACACTCTTGCATGCATCCTCCATTCTTTTTCTTATTCATCTTAATCACTTAGCAATCATATTCTTGAAGAATGATCATACAGACCAGCATTCTCCAACTTTTCTCGGTTAGCAGCCCAGTATGGGGGGAGGGTATGGTTTTGTGTGAGAGACAAGTGTGCATGCATGGACATCTTAACTGGCATGAGTGGAGGACACATATGCCCGCCACTCATGCAAATGGGGCTACAAGCACCAGCGTTTGCCACTTGCCAGCACATCTGCATGCCTGCTCATTCTCCACTTGTGCGGCCCAGTTCTGAAAGGGCCACAAACCGGTAGTGGGCTGTTGCCCAGGGGTTGGGGACTCCTGATGTAGACAATATTGCACAAGAGGAGGTAAGCAAAAGAATAGGTATCCCCCCTTGCTTGTGAGAAATAGGGATAACAAGAATATATGTAAATCAGAGCAGTCAAATTTGCAGCCCGCAGATTGGATGTGTCATGTGCTGGCCACGTGCATGGCCAATGTTTAATGAAGGTGGAAAAAGTCATGATACAACATATGAAGCCGCTGTGATGATGAGAATCTGATACCCCTGATGTGAATAAATAGGAAAATGCTATCAGATAAAGTCAGAAGACAGTATTTAGCTTTACATCATTGTGGAAGGAAAGCCATTATCATGCCCTTGTTGAAGTCCGATTCTGAGGGGGAGATTGAGCAGCTGACAGGGAGTGGGAGTGTGGATCCAGTGACTGTGGAAGAAACAGGGGAAGGGCACAGTCCAGCTGGGCATTCAGAGGAAGACTGAGGGCCATCTCCCCTTCATCCTAGGGCATGCAGGGAGGAACGGAGAAGGGAGCAACATGGCTTACGGGAGAGGAAAGGGCCCTGATCCCCTTCATGGGCTGCAGCTGGGAAGCCTGTTTAAAAGGGCAAACTGTGCATGGCAAAGTTGCTGGAAGCAAAGCATGCATTATCTTTATCAAGGCTTATCTGGGTTTTGGCATCCTCCCAACTGTGGGTGCTGCGTATCTTTTGGAAGTCTGCAATTTATCATCCTGGCCTGTCGTGTTAATTATGTCAGCGTGGTTTGGGTTGTTTTTTTAAAAAATTTCTAATTATCTTTACTTTGAGTTTGGACTGCATTTCTTCCCTTTGTAGATTGTTTTTTGGAAGAGTTTGATCTCCAGCTGAGAATAACTGGACATTGGGAGCCAAGTTGGAGGCATTAAAGGGAATTTATCTACTTTGGTGACTTTGTTATTTTTGTACCATGCCCCGGGTCATCACAGGCATGCAGTAATCAGCATAAGCTCTTCAGTTACTTTGTTTTCTCCCTTAGGACTAAAATGTGGTATGAAAAGCATGAGACCACACCTTATAAAAGGAAAACACTGATGGCATCTAAGTGTGGGTTGTAGGAGGAAGATTTCTTTTTTTTTATTTAAGTTTTTATTGGTTTTTAAAAACAAACATAAACAAACAAAACATAAAAACATCAAGCCATCTTCCATATGTATACATACAGTGTGCCGGTTGGTTTACAAATTGTTTTGTGCTTCCATTTCGTAGTCTTCAATTACAATTACATTGCATATAATCTCATATTTTCAATCAAAAATTAAATACCTTAGTATCATTATTAATCAATCATTTGACTATACTTTTATTCATTCATGTTTTACAAGATAATCATAATTTACTTAGTTTGTTTTATAACAGTTCATATTATCACCCCAAATCTATCCTAAAATCATTTTGTAGATATAATAAGAAAGAAGTACATCTTTATATATTATTTTCTAAAAGTCTACATATTTCATTACTGTATTTTATTGTCTAACCATTGATAGAATAGATCCCAAATTTTATAACATTGTTTATCCTCTTGTTCTCTAATTTCAAATGTCAATCCACTCATTTCAGCACATTCCAATATTTTCTTAATGATTTCCTCCTATGATGGTGTTTTCTCATTTTTCCAGTTTTTGGCAAATACAATCCTAGCTGCTGTTAATACATTTACAATCAGATATTTCAATTCTTTACTATATATTTCAGGTAAAATTCCCAATAAAAATATCTCTGGTTTCAAGTCTATATGTTTTGTGTTTTTTTGACATTTTTTCCAACCACATGTGGATTTTAGTCCAGTATTTTTTAGCATCCGCACAAGTCCACCACATGTGGTAATATGAGCCAGGTGTCTGATGACATTTCCAACATTTTTCAGATTTATTCTTGAACATTCTTGCTATTCTTGTCGGAGGAAAATGCCACCTGTAAAACATCTTATACAAATTTTATTTATATGCTGTTGACATTGTCATTTTATAATTTTGAGACCACAATTTTTGCCATTTCTCTAAATCGATCCCATATCCAAAATTCTTCCCCCAAGTAATCATAGTTTCTTTAACTTGTTCTTCCTCTACTTTAATTCCCAGTAAGTAACTGTATAATTTTTTAATCACCTTTTCATCAGTACCTGTCAAAATCTTATCTAAATCAGTCAATTTATCATAGAAACCTTCCATTTTAGAATCTTTATCATACCTTGAATGTATTTGCGCATATGAAAACCAATTCATCTTTATACCTTGTTCCTCTAGTTTTTGTATAGATTTGAGTTCACCCTTTTCATTCAATATTTCACCATATCTAACTGTTTGTTCCTTTTTCTATATTATAGGATAAGAAAATGCTTCAATAGTCGATAGCCAGACTGGAATTTTCAAATAACATTGTCTTTTAATCTTCTCCCAGTTTAACCACAGAGACTCCCGTATATAATGTCTTCTAAAATACCCCTGTGTTTTAGTTTCTTTATACAATAAAAAAGCATGCCACCCCAACAACAAATCATGTCCTTCTAATGTCAACAATCTAGTATTTCTTAGTGTTATCCATTCCTTAACCCACATCAGATTTGTAGCTTGATAATACAACTCCCAATTAGGCAAACCAAATCCTCCTCTAATTCTAGCATCTTGCAAAAGTTTTAACTTTATTCTCGCTTTCTTGCCTTGCCATATATATTTCAACACAATTTTATTTAAATCTTCAAAGTAATCTTTTCCAAGTCTAATTGGAATTGTTTGAAACAAATATAAAATTCTGGGTAATATATTCATCTTGATTGTTGAAATTCTCCCTATTAGTGACAGTTGTAAATTTTCCCATTTCACCAGATCTAGCGCTATCTGCTGTTTAAGTTTGATATAATTATTCTCTTTTAGTGTACTACATCTTGCTGTCAAATATATCCCCAAGTACTTGCTCTTATTTGTGACCTGAATTTTCAATAGGTCTGCCAGTTCTTCCTTTTGTCTTAATAGCATATTCTTTGTCAAGATCTTTGTCTTATCTTTATTTATTTTCAAATCAGCCACCTTTCCATATGTCTCTATCTTTTCTATCAATTTTGGTGCTATTTCTAGAGGGTCTTCTAAGATAAAAACCAGACCATCTGCAAATGCTTGCAGCTTAAATTCTTCCTTTTTGATTTTCATTCCTTTTATATTCTTTTCATCTCTAATATTTCTGTTTAGCACTTCCAAAGTTAACACAAACAACAAAGGTGATAGTGGGCACCCTTGTCTTGTTTCTTTTCTTATATTGATAGAGTCTGTCAGTTCTCCCTCTATCATTACCTTTGCCGTTTGCTTATAGTATATAGCTTCTATTGCTTGAATAAATTTTCTAGCAAAGCCCATCTGTTCCAGCAGTAATAACATGAATCACCAATTCACATTATCAAATGCCTTCTTCTATCAGAGCCATTTGTTTTTCAGGATGTGCCTCGTAGTATTCCAAGGTGTCCAAGATTACTCTCATATTATTTTTAATTTGTCTCTTTGGCAGAAATCCATTTTGATCAGGATGAATAAAATTATTTAGATATTTTTTAAGTCTTTCTGCCAATATTGAAGCAAAGATTTTATAATCTGCATTTAGTAGAGAAATAGGTCTATAGTTCTTAATTTGTAATGAATCGGCCTCCTCTTTTGAAATAAGTGTAATATAGGCTTCTGACCATGATTTAGGTATATTCTTCTTTAACATAACTTCATTCATAACTTCTAGCAATGGAAGATTCAACGATTCTTGTAATGTTTTGTAAAATTCTGCCGGAAGTCCATTTGGGCCTGGTGCCTTTCCATTATTTTGCTTCTTGAGTGCTTCAGTTAACTCCATCATCATTATATTGCTTTCTAACATTGTTTCAATCTCTTTAGGTATCTGAGGTAAATTAGCATTCTGTAAGTACTGTTTAACTCTTTCCTCATCAATATTCTCTTGCATATATAGTTTCCCATAGAAGTCTCAAATGATTTCCTTCTTCTCTTTACTACCATAGCAAACTTGGCCTTGGTCATCTGTTAATTGCAATATTTTCCTTGATTCTTTCTCCTTTCTCAATTTGTATGCTAACCATCTACCTGGTTTGTTTGCATCTTCAAAGTAGTTCTGTTTAGCACCTCTAAGTTTCTGTGCTAATTCTTCTTTTTCTATTTGACCCATTTTATGTTTAACTATATCTATTTTTAGCTTGATGTCCTTTTTCTGTGGCATTTTCTGTAGCTCTTTTTCAAGTCTTTTATACTCATCCTCTAAGGCCTTAGAGGATAATCTTTTCATAGTATTTCTTTTCCTTGTATAGTCTATTATCAAGCCTCTAACATATGCCTTCATTGTATCCCATACATTCTGAATTGATGTATCTTCTTTTTGTTTTCTCTAAAGAAAAAAGCCAATTCTTTCTCCATCCACTGTGTGAAGTCTTTTTCCTTTAAAATAGTATTATTTAATGTCCATCTAGATCTTCTTTTTTGTCCTTTCCATTTAATTGTCATTGGATTGTGATCTGCCCAAGTACTTGTTTCAATATTTATTTCTTGAATATTAGTTATTAATTCTGTTGACATCCATATCATATCTATTCTGGACCATGATAAGTGTCTATTTGAATAGAAGGTGTATTGTTTAGTTTTAGCATTTCTTTCTCTCCATGTATCTTTTACGTTTATTTCATCTACCATTTAAAAAAAAAGATTTAGGGAGAGTCTTTCTGTTTTGCTTTATTGTTTTCTGTGCTGTATAGTCCAATTTATTGTCTACAATTCCATTAAAATCTCCCATCATAACTATATTAGCATAGTCCAGTTCAATTATTTTCATATGTAATTTTTTGTAGAATTCTTCTTGTTTGTCATTTGGGGCATAGATTGCAATCAGGAGTGTTTTCGTATTATTGTCTATTATTTCCACCATTAGTATTCTTCCGTCATCATCGGTATAAATCAATTTTGCTGGGATGGTCTCTTTAATATATAAAACCACTCGTAGGAGGAAGATTTCTGTTGTGTGGGTGAGCAGAGAGAAGGAATTTTCAGTGAAGGGAGTGGAACAACTGTTATCTTAACAGGGGACCGATGAAGAAGGAGGCAGAGGCTTGGACTTCAATAAAGCAACAGGAGACAAGCTGAAAGGGGAAGCAGAGGTCATTAGTTTCACCACCCCAGCATTGATGCTGAGACTGTCTAGCCAGCCAGCAGCTGATAAAGCAGCTTCCTTCCCATTCCCATTTTCCAAACTAGTCATAGACTGAAAAGTTACAAATCCAAAGCTGGGCAGTGGTTCAGAACAGCAGCTGACAGCAACAGAAGTTAACTTGAAAATGGCTAAAGACTTTGATATAAGATCTATTAACAAAGGCAACGTTAGGTCTTGGTTGGACTGAGCTGGGGATAGTTCCTTCTCATCTGAACTACACAGCATGTGGGCACTGGGACAGAATGTCAACAACTTTGCTTGGCTAGTCTGGGGTTGAAAGATATAGTTGGATATCAGGTTTCTGATGATACCAAACCTCAAATAAGTGACCAATGCAGTGGATTCATAAAGATTGTGAAAAGGAGGAAAGAGAGAGCACAAATCTGTGGCACCTCACAGAGTAAGGAGCTTGGGAAGTGATCTCTTTCCATCAATGAGCACTGACTGGAACTGACCCCAAAGAAAGAAAAGAACCAACATAAAACAGTGCTCCCATTGTTCAAAAAGATACCATAGTTGATAGGTTTAAAACCTGCTAAAAGACTAAGGAATACAAGGATGGATTCCTCACTGCCATCCTGGCTCCACTACAGATTATTGGCAAGCATAACCAAAACTAAATCCCAGTCTGAAATGGGATAGTTCTATAGTTCTTAACAACTTCACACCTTTTCAACAATTTTCCAAGAAGGGAAGGTTAGTCAATTGTTACAAAAACCATGGACCCAAAGTAAGCCTCTTGAGGAACGGATGCATCATTGCCTCTTTCAAAAATACCTAATCTGCCAGAGATGCTAATACTACAACATGTACTCAACCATGTCCCCTCCCTGGCCACCTTCACAGCACAGGAGGGACCTGGATCCAGTAAACAGGTAGCTGAGTAGACAGCAAATTAGACCTTTGTCCACTTCCTTTGGAGTCACTGGCTTATACCATATTGCACGACCAGACTATGTCCCAGGCATCTCAGCCAGCCCTATCCAGTCAGAATTCAAGGAAGGGCAAATCTAAGCACTTTTATCCACTAGATAATCTGAATAATTCTCACAGTGGACAGCAAATATTCTAAGGTGTGCTCTCTTCCCAAAGGGATGATGCAGAATGCATCCATTGATGCTGGATGGCTATCAGCAGATGCAGTAAGAGTCAAGAAATCCTGATATTATGCTACCCTTATTGCCATAAGGCAATCCCTAATATGAGATAATTTCCATCAGACTTGCATAAACTGGCACCCTTCCAATACACTTACTATGGATGATGCTTTGAGAAATAGCCACAATACTTGGTTGATTAAATGGTACAATAATATCATTCAAATTGCCACTGTAGCCCTCCAGATAATTTCAGGGTGTTAACTTGCAAATACAGTCCTCATAGTGCCAGGGAAAACTAATGTTTGATGCAACTTCTGGAGAAAATGGACAACTAGTAGGTCTCATGTAAATATAGTGCTATTCTTTCTATTCCCAGTTTTATTTCAGAAAAGAAAGTCAAACCGCTTTTGTTTATACTTTCATTTTTGTTTGATTCTTTAAAGAACGTATTAGTTATGAAATACTTTCCATATTGTTTAAACTGCTCTTTTTGTCGGGAGCTATTTCCTAATATACAACCAAGTTTTGTTTTCCTGTAATTGAAATCCATTGCTTTGAAATAAAAAAGAACAAGGCTTGATTTTGTGTGGTGTGTGTGTGTGTGTGTGTGTCAGTCCTGTAAGCTTTGTTTTCCTGTAACCAAGTTTTGTTTTCCTATAATTGAAATCCATTGTTTTGAAATAAAAAAGAACAAGGCTTGATTTTGTGTGGTGCGTGTGTGTGTGTGTGTCAGTCCTGTAAGCTTTGTTTTCCTGTAACCAAGTTTCGTTTTCCTGTAACCAAGTTTCGAAATCCATTGTTTTGAAATAAAAAAGAACAAGGCTTGATTTTGTGTGTATGGTGTGTGTGTGTGTGTGTGTGTGTGTGTGTGTGTCCTGAAAAGACATCTCCCTACACACACACATGCACACACACGAGCGCGCACACACACATACATGCACACACACATGCACACACGCGTGCACACACATGCGCGTGCGCACGCACACACGCACGCACACACACACACACACACACACTCACTCCTTCTCAAAGCTAAACCTGCCCAGGTCCTTCTATAACTCTTCATGTAACTTCCTCAGTGCCCTTCCAGGAACCAGTTCTACTCTGTTGCATCCAGGGCTGTGCCTATAAATACATAAAATCAAGAACCTTCACTTTGAATGCCAGAAGTAGCAAGAATGGTTTATTTCATTTGGTTTTAAATGCAAGAATTCATAGAAATAATTGCAAAACAGGCAACGTTTAACTTCAGGCCAAGACACTGTGGAGACAGGGCAATATTCTATGCTGGCAGGGAAAAAGGCAAGATGAAGTGTCTCTCAAACAAAAAGACATCTTCCATTTTTCAAAAGAGAGATGGTGAGCTGGCTACAGTAGGGTTTCCTTTCCGAAATTGTTACCTAAGGGATGCAAACAAATTAAAACAATAAACAGAAAGTCAAACAAGAGACAAGAGTCAAGCGTGACTTGACTTTAAAGAGTTGTTTCAGATCCTTTAATGTAAAGGTCCAAGCATTTGTTTTCTACATTGATGAGGGCAGCACTTTAAAAATGGGCTGAGCAGAAAAACTACATCAAGTGAAAATATTTCGTTCCTTTCATCCTCAATTACACACACGCTGTCCTTTGTCAATTTATCCTCCAGTCCAATTTCCAGAAGCATAACCATTGCCCACCCAGGCTGGGAATGTGGGGAATGCTTGGAAGTGGTTATCTGGGGAAGGCTAGGCTAGAGATTGAGACTGAACTATGAACAAAAGTCCTGGTTTGATTCCTCTCCACACAGCCTGTCAAATATGAGAATAAACCAGCTTTTCTCTTTCCAAAGCAGCTATCCTGGTTTACCTTAGAAGGATCCCATATGAGCTCCAAAACTCCTGAAGATTTGGAAAACTATGCCTTGCCTGAGAATCAGGAGCCAAAGAGGGCAAGTTGGGTTCTATGGTAGACTTTTTTCTATTACAGGTAGTCCTCGGTTTACAGCAGTTCATTTAGTGATCATTCAAAGTTACAAAGCCACTGAAAAAGATGACTTACAACTGTTTTTCACATTTACAACCATTGCAACATCTCCATGGTCATGTAATCAAAATTCGGCCGCTTTGCAATTGACTCATATTTACAAATGTTGCAGTGTCCCAGGGTCACAAGATCCCCTCTGGCGACCTTCTGACAAGGCAAGTCAGTGGATAACCATTGGTCTGAAATGGTATAGGGTTTCCTGCCTAGGCAAGAGGCTGGACTAGAAGACCTCCAAGGTCCCTTCCAACTCTGTTATTCTATTCTATTCTAATGGGGAAGCAAGATTCACTTAATAACTCTGTTACCGATTTAACAACTACAGTGATTTGACAACTGCGGCAAGAAAGGTTGTAAAAGGGAGTAAAATTCACTTCACAAATGTTTCGCTTTACAGAAATTTTGGGCTCCGTTGTGGTTGCAAGTCAAGGACTACTTGTACTCCCATTGACGTGCTGCACAGATGTTTTGTATTTCTTTATTCTATAGACATTTGTATATGCCATGCATTTTTTGTGAGATTGTTCCTAAAACATCAAATGGATGCAAACTTTTTTCTCTAACAATAATACATATTTGAATGTTGGCTTCCATGACAGATGCATATTTTGTACATTTCCCCAGTATATGCATGCATATATCTGGATGAAAGCCTCATAAAATCTAGCAAAGTGAAAATTCCCTACAATGTAGCTTCACTTTGGGTAAAAATGCATATAACTGATAAATATGCATTTAACATTCAGAGATTATCGAATCCTCCTGTAATGGATGTTTGGATCACAATCATATACAGGGCATATCTACTCGAGAGACATGAAGATACACTGGTCCCAAGGAGATTAGGAAGAAAACTTTCATTCCCCAGCAACTGATGGGATCTGGCAATTGATTTGACAAAATCACCTGATGTAACAAGCTTGCAAAAAATGAGTTTTCCATACTGTCTGAAGGATGAACTATACCTGAACCTGCAAATACCATTAAGAACGTGAAATTGCTTCTTAGTTCTTGGTTTTCTGTGGGCAAATCCTGCACAGAAATGGAGAGACTTATTTAAAAAGACTACTTTGTTGCTTAATTGATGGATGGTCAGGGAAAGTTAAGAAGCAAGGAGGGTATTCTTTTTTTTTTTTAAACAAATTTTATTCAGTTTTTCACATAAAAACAAAAATCTCTTTTTAGTGGACAACATATTTCCGGGTCATCACCTTTACATACAAATATGACAGCAATTATACATTCATATATGCATACTTAATTCTATTATTACCTTTTCCATTCCAAATTTTCAGTAAGGAGAGAAACAAACACATTAATTCTGGCCTCTTTCACTAATCTCAATCGAAGCACCTTTTTGTTTCATTTCAATTATTTCAAATATAATCCTTTAATATTTATTTAAAAAATAAAGATAAACAATATGTGTTTGCCTAATAATAATAATAATAATAATAATAATAATAATAATAATAATAATAATAATAATAATAAGTTGCCAATGTCTCTCCTTGCTTTTAATAATCTATATTATTAATTTAGTTGGTTCTTTAGTCTGTCATATTCCCTTTCCATTACACATTCTTTTTATAAATTCTAAATTAATACAAGTTTTAACACTAAAGAAAAAAACAAGTATAGGTTTCTCCCCTTTTACTGCTTTGAGTGTGACACCTCAGTGGTTAAAATATACCTTTATTTCCTCATCTTGATTCCCAATAAACCATTATTTTTAAGAAGTTACAATAATAATCATTACATCTTTTCATTTGGATTCCGCAGCATATTTTCCCCCCTTAATTTTTAATAAGAGTTATCAATATCTATATTACCCTATTTTCTAAATATTTTTAATTGCAGAAATATTCTTATTACCCCTTGTCACCCTGCAGAATCCCCTTTTTAATTCATCAACCATTATCTCTGAAAAAACAATTTCTTTTCAACATTTTACTACTATTTCGAACCTCAATACATAGTCCAACACAGTCCAGTCTCCAATTTGTAAACTTTATTATTATTATTTTTTGACAATCTTAAGTCCAGCTTTATTTTATGCCTGTTTATTGTCAAAATATTTTAGTCTAATTTCTTTATTTCATGCACCTGTTTCTTACTGCTTCTCCTCCCCCTCTTTTCCCCATATCTTTTCTCATTCCAATTTATATCCCTCTCTTTCTTAATATCTTCCTTTCCCCTTTTCTGCTGGGTCTTTCTGTCTTTCCCAACTTCACAGGTATTCCCCCTTTTGATTGCCTTCTTAAGTCTCAACTTTTTAACCTTCCTTCTTTCCCCACTTCTTTGTAGCGTTCTTTGTGTTAATTGTCTATTTAAAATGTCTTCTCCTTGAGTTGACTCTGTTAAGCCTGGATTCCCCAATAGGTGTTAAGGAAAACAAACTAAACAGAACGTGCAGCGAAGTCAGATAGGAAGACAGGTAAATGTGTGAGATAAGCCTTCTCGTTAACACGCAGTAAAAATACAGATACGCTTGTGCTATCAAAATTATAATTTATTCCATTTAAGAATTATAGCATAGTCATTATAAACAGTCCATTAGTCATATACCAAATTCAGTCAAGTCTTGTCGAGGATACTCTAATTGCAAAGTCCGTGTCGAATAGCCAGTGTCAGTACACATATAATAAATCTGTCCAAAACTTATCTTCTCTCCATTGAGAAATATCTTCAAAGTAATCCAACACTTCTTCTCCTCCCGATCCAGCAAGAACGCAGTCTTCAATAAGCCAGCCAGTAAGAGCCAGAGAGTGCCTTGCTGCTTATATAGTACTTTTACAGCTGCACCCTTAATTACATTCCTTTAGCTTAAAGTCACATACACTTTATGTGACAAACCATGATTCATCATTTTATTATCTTTACCCAAAACAGTTAGGGTAAAACAATGTTATCCCTAACAGACTCCTCCTCCTCTGAAGCTCTTTCTTCTTGTTCTTCAATTGCCATTTCCATTTTTTTCTAACACAGAACAAAATGATTCACCTCTTTCCTGTAGTAATTCTCTCATATTTTTAGTTCCATTTTTAATTCCTGAAGATATATCATCATTACACACTCTTGTATTTTATGATCATTAAAGTCCACAAAAAAACCACTTTTACTTTCCTTTTTTCTTCTTTCAATTTTCTAAAGTTCTCAATTATTCCAGCCTAGGGTCTATACCAAAAACATCAATCAATCCCAGTCAGTCTTTCCTTGCTTTTTTCTTTATTCTGCTTTCTCTTTCTAAGATTCTTACTTTGTTTCAATATTTCTTTAATATTATATCCACACACGTTCATTCAGAAACAGGATGTTTGAGCTCAAGTTTTTGTCAAAAGGTAGCACTTTCCATTATACAAAGTCTTCAACTTTTTCCCCTATTTTTTTATTTAGGGTTTTTCGAACCTCAATATTCTGACACAGTCCAGTCTCCAATTTGTAAACTTTATTATTATTATTTTTTGACAATCTTAAGTCCAGCTTTATTTTATGCCTGTTTATTGCCAAAATATTTTAGTCCAATTTAGTTAAATCTTTAGTTCCGGCTTCTTCCTTTCCCGGTTCGAAGCCCTGCTTAGCTGACAGAAATATATTCTTATTTTTTTTCCTGTCCCTTTGTAATTTCGCTGCTCACTTTTCTTTTCTTAAAAATTCCATGTTACCTTAACCCTGGGGTACTTTTGTTTAGTTGTATCACTCAATTGTCCCGGTTCAGATGTTATCTACCTCTTTCTTCCCTCCTACACAAATCTTAACCCAGCTGAGTCCTCCTCTTCGGGGTGGCCATTTTAAACCACCGCTGGAGTCATCTTCGGGGGGAAAAAGACCAAGCCCAGGAGGGGAGATGCAGCTCCCCTCAACCTGGCTTGCGGCTTCCCCCTACTCCACCACCCCTCCAAGGCAGCTTCAGCCCCTAATCATAATGATCGGGGCTCTCCAATGAAAGAGCATGGACCATAGCCACAGAGAAATGAGATCTACGGTCTGTCAGCGAGGAGGCTCCACCTTCTTCCATCCAAGCAAGGAGGATATTCTTGAGAAGAATCATTAGTAAGACTTGCAGTACTTACACTCAATGAACCCTACTCTCCACCAAAATGATTCATGTTATTCCTTTTTCTCCATTTTTTCTCCTCCCACGAAAATGACATAATGTTTTTCAGACATTAAGCCTTGATACTCTTCTTGAGCTTAATTGGGGCTGGGGGGGTTCCCCCTTGGAATCTTGTTCCTAAATTGGTTTTTTTATGATCTGCAAATGTTAATATTGCCAAAGTCAGCTGACAGTCTCCCTTTCCTTAAAGATGGCATTGTTTCAACCAGATAAAATATTTTTCTTTTTTATGGCACAACATTGGAGGGATTTGGACAACTATTTACTTAGTTCAACCCTCCACTTAATGCAGGAAATCCAGAGCTAGTCTCCCCAAGAGGTGGCTTAATGTCTCTGTTGTTAAATTGTTTTCATGAAGGAACTCCAGTGCTGTCCAGAAAATACATTTAATTGTTGATGTACTCATTAGCCTCTCTCCTAGCCAAGACACCCCAAATTAATTGAACTATAACACCCAGAGTTCCTGGCCAGTGTGTCCTTGCTTGGATCCAATCTCCATATGATTTTGAGGAGACCAAGTTGGGATATTCTCTGTCTATATCCCTGTCAGTGGTTACAGGCCATATGCAACTTCTCACATGCCATTGCCAGTCTCCCTCATCCATAGTGAGAGTAGATGATGTTTTCTTATTTGCTTTCATATTTTTGAAGTTTGAAAGAGGAGAGTGTTATACCTGGGAAATGATTTAAAAAAAATAAAATGTTTCAATATGTAGACAATAATGTTCTGTGTTCAAATCCAGCTGGTCTGGCACACATGTGCATCGGCCAGCTGTTCTCTTCCGGGTTCCATCACACGCATGTGCACAATGGAATCTGGAAGAGCAGCTGGCAATGGCTGGTGTGCCCACAGAGAGGACTCTGCATGCCATAGGTGGACCATCATACTTCTAGAAGGTATGCGGCAAAGGAGAAGGAGAATTCTCAGGGAATTAGAGCCTCTCTCTATGAAATAATTCTGACATGGTAGAAAGCAGACTTTAAGAGATATCATAGATATTTATAGCATCAATTAACATTTGGAAGATGGAGATTGAAAATTCCATGCTGAAAATGGTTGCAAATAGGTTTCTCTTAAGTGAAAAAAGAAATCATGTCTCTCCAGTTTTCATTTCAGGTTATTAGAGCCAAAAAGCCAAGCCTGTTGTGCCATGAAAGCTTCATTTCAAGAAATCCTGTGTAACCCCAAAATATATGTGTCTCAAGTGTGTACCCCCACCCCCAGCATGGATGCTTGTCATCTGCTGCTAAGAATTAGCAACTGGCAGCAGAGGTTTGCTTTGCATGATGGTTAATTTTGTGGTGGAAACAGTTTGCTTCCTTCCTAGTCTGGTTCATTCCTTTGAGTTTGCAAAGGACTATTCCATTGAAGCTTTGTAAAAAGATACTCCCCATGCAAGATAAGGCTGATTGGTCCACTCTATATAGAAACCTGGCTCAACGAGTCAAACAGGAAATCTCTCTCTCGCCCCCTCTTTCTCATTGTAATGTGTACATAAATGATTGTAAGGTTTACATAAACAGGAAAAAAACTAAGGCAAATAGATTATTTTGCACAGCTTGGTAGAATGTTACTAAAGATTTCAGAGTGGTTGTGCAAAACTAAAGGTATTTAAATGCTGCTACAAAGCTTTAGGTATTATGCAGTTTGTTTCCAGCAATTAAACATTGTGAGAAGGGGATATGGCTTTGTATAAGAGTATGCTTGTGGAAGAGAGAATTGAATGTCAGGAGAAATCCAAACAAAACAGAATTGCTTGAAAAGTGGGTTTGGTAAAATAAGAAGGGAGAGAATCAAGAATGAATGGGTGCTGAGGAATGGGAGTATTTATTTTTATTTATTCATTTATTTTTATCCTGCCTTTATTAGTTATACAAAATAACTCAAGGCACTGACCATATCCAATACACCTTCCTCTTCCTATTTTCAAGTCAATAAGTACCCTGCGAGGTAGGTTGGGACAGAGGTGGTATTCAGCAGGTTCTGACCAGTTCTGGAGAACCGGTAGTAGAAATTTTGACTAGTTTGGAGAACCAGCAAATACCATCTCTGACTGACCTCACCCTCATCTATTCTCTGCCTCCTGAGTCCCAGCTGATCGGCTGGGTCTTTTGTTGCCCTGCACAGGAGAACGGTGCGGGACAGCAGGTTAGTGAGGTGGGGAGAGAATGTGGATTATACAGTAACCTTCCCCCTGGAGTGGGGTGGGAATGGAGATTTTACAGTATCCTTCCCCTGTCACGCCCACCAAGCCATGCCCACAGAACCAGTAGTAAAAAAATTTGAATCTCCCCACTGGATGGTTGGTTTGGTCACATATGGAAAATGAATGAATGAGGATCAAATCCCAAAGCAAGTTCTCATGGAAGAATGACTAGGCAGAGAGGAAGGGAAAAGGGAAGACAAACATAATTCTAGTTACATGGAATCGATGAAAGTCTTCAAAAGAGAGATAAAGGAGAAATAAGAATAAAAAAAGAAAAGGGAATGGATGATGCGGTGTGCAGACATGATGTAGTAAAAAAATGATTTGTAGAGAATGTATGGCAAGTGTTTCCTTTTCTGTTGTTCATTTCTTCTTCTTTTCTGTGCTTTGGGGACATTGCTCATTCTGAAAGGAATAGTGTGTTAGGTAAGTTTTTCAGTATGTGCTTTTGCTTTGGTTTTGAATAATATCTATTAGATTTGCATAACTTGGCACTGTTCCAATTCCCTGGGCTGCCAGAGTTTTCACACACAAATCTGCAGTGGCCAATTTGTAGCATTCTTGGGAAGTTGGCCCTCCACACAATTTCAGAAAGTTAAGCCACAAGCCTTGAAAAACTAATGTTTGGTGCCATCTTCTGGGCAAAACGGGCAACTATTATTTGGCATGTAAGGATAGCGCTGTTCTTTCCATACCCAGATCTAGTTCTGGAAAAAAAAGTCAAAGAGCTTTTGTCGATACTTTCATTTCCAATCTTTTCATTTTTTTTTTGTTTGATTATTTAAAAATGAATATCTCTTAGCTATGAATTGTTTCCAAATTGCCCTTTGGTTAAACTGTTCTTTTTGTCAGGAACTATCATAAACGCGAGATTTGCCTTCCTGTAACTAAAATTCATTGCTCTGAGGTGAGACAAAACAAGGCTTGATTGTGTGTGTGTGTGTGTGTGTGTGTGTGTGTGTGTGTGTGTGTCATTTGGCCAGTTCCCTGAAGAGACATCTCCCTTCCCCCCACACATACATTCCTTCTCAAAGCTAAACCTGCCCAGGTCCTTCTATAACTCTTCATGTAACTTAATTGATCACCCTCAGCACCCTTCCAGGAACCAGTTCTACTCGGTTGCCTCCAGGGCTATGCCTATAAACACATAAAAGCAACAACCTTTACTTCTGAATGCCAGGAGTAGCAAGAATAGCTTATTTATTTTGATTTCAAATGCAAGAACTCATAGAAACCATTGCAAAGTAGGCAACCTTCAACTGCAGGCCAAGACAGTTTGGAAACAGGGCAATATTCTATGCTGGCAGGGAAAAAGCAGGATTCAGTTGCTCTCAGACAAGACAGATCTTTCAAAAAATGGACGGTGAGCTGGCTGCGATATGATTTCCTTCTGGAGATTGTATTCTGAGGAAAACAAGCAAATTAAAACAATAAGCTGAACATCAAACAAGACACATTTTATGTTTCAAACATAACCTAAAACTAAAGAGTCGCTTCAGATGCTTTAATGTGAAGTTCCAAGCTTTACAAGTACTTTAATGAGAACCACTCTTTCAAAATGGATTGAAGGGAATAGCTACATCTAACAGAAATATTCCTTTTCTTTAATCCCCAAATACACCCATTCTGGAATGGGACCTTCAGTCTCCTACCCTTGGCCGCACCTCCTTCTCCTCCAGACTTCCGCCTCCCCATCCATTCTTGTCCTACGCCGATTTGTCTCTCTGTCCAACCAGGCTAGAAATATGGGTAGTGCTTGGAAATGCCTGGGGAAGGCAGAGACTGAGATTGAACTATGAATAGAAGCCCTGGTTTGATTCCTCTCCACACAGCCTGAGGAATATGAGAGTAAACCACCTTTTCTCTTTCTAAAAGAAGCCCTGTAGAAAATTCCCATACGAATTCCCCAAATTCCTGAAAATCTGAAAAATTGTTCCATGCCTTGGAATGAAGAGGCAATAGAAGGTTATTTGTGTTCTATGGTAGACCTTTTCCTATTACTCCCATTGATGTGCTACACAGAGCTCTCATGTTCTTTCATTTCATTATGTACTGTATATTTGAATGTTACTTTCCCTGACATAGGCATGTTTTGTACATTTCCCCAGGTATATGTGTCCCCATTCCATTTTCCCTTTTTAATGCGGGAAAGTATCAAAAGTATCATTTTACTGCAGGAAAGTATTATAACATCTGACAAAGTGAAAATTTCAGGCAATGTAGCTGCACTTCGATTTAAAAAGTACATAACTGGTAAAAGTCAAAGATGAGAAGTTTCATATCTGTCTGTCTATGTCTGTCTGTTTGTCTGCCTGCCTGCCTGCCTCTCTCTCTCTCTCATCTAATATATCTATAGCTATCTTCACTCCAAATTACCAGATAGGCAGCAAATAAATTACACAGATCTCTCTCTCTCTCTCTCTGTATACATACACACACACACACACACAAATATACATATAAAATGTCATCATCTATCTTTATCTCTATGTCTATCTATCTATCAATCAATCAATCAATCTATCCATCCATCTATCTATCTACAGGTGAAACTCAAAAAATTAGAATATTGTGCAAAAGTTCATTTATTTCAGTAATGCAACCTAAAAGGTGAACCTAATATATGAGATAGACTCATTACATGCAAAGCAAGATAGTTCAAGCTGTGATGTGTCATAATTGAGATGATTATGGCTTACAGCTCATGAAAACCCAAATCCACAATCTCACAAAATTAGAATATTGTGAAAAGGTTCAATATTCTAGGCTCAAAGTGTTCCACTCTAATCAGCTAATTAAGCCATAACACCTGCAAAGGGTTGCTGAGCCTTTAAATGGTCTCTCAGTCGAGTTCAGTAGGAATCACAATCATGGGAAAGACTGCTGACCTGACAGTTGTGCAGAAAACCATCATTGACACCCTCCATAAGGAGGGAAAGCCTCAAAAGGTAATTGCAAAAGAAGTTGGATGTTCCCAAAGTGCTGTATCAAAGCACATTAATAGAAAGTTATGTGGAAGGGAAAAGTGTGGAAGAAAAAGGTGCACACGCAGCAGGATGACCGCAGTCTGGAGAGGATTGTTAGGAAAAGGCCATTCAAAAGTGTTGGGGACTTTCGCAAGGAGTAGACTGAGGCTGGAGTCAATGCATCAAGAGCCACCACACACAGACGGATCCTGGACATGGGCTTCAAATGTCATATTCCTCTTGTCAAGCTGTTCTTGAACAACAAACAACATCAGAAGTGTCTTACCTGGGCTAAAGAAAAACAGAACTGGTCTGTTGCTCAGTGGTCCAAAGTCCTCTTCTCTGATGAGAGCAACTTTTGCATCTCATTTGGAAACCAAGGACCGAGTCCGGAGGAAGAATGGAGAGGCACACACTGTAAGATGCTTGAAGTCCAGTGCGAAATTTCCACAGTCTGTGTTGATTTGGGAAGCCATGTCATCTGCTGGTGTTGGTCCACTGTGCTTCATTAAGTCCAGAGTCAACGCAGCCATCTACCAGGAGATTTTGGAGCACTTCATGCTTCCTTCCACAGACAAGCTTTATGGGGATGCTGACTTCATTTTCCAGCAGGACTTGGCACCTGCCCACACTGCCAAAAGCACCAAAACCTGGTTCAATGACCGTGGGATTACTGTGCTTGATTGGCCAGCAAACTCGCCTGACCTGAACCCCATAGGGAATCTATGGGGCATTGCCAAGAGAAAGATGAGAGACATGGGACCGAACAATGCAGAAGAGCTGAAGGCCGCTATTGAAGCATCCTGGTCTTCCATAACACCTCAGCAGTGCCACAGGCTGATAGCTTCCATGCCACGCTGCATTGAGGCAGTAATTGCTGCAAAAGGGGCCCAAACCAAGTACTGAGTACATATGCATGATTATACTTTTCAGAGGTCCGATATTGTTCTATGTACAATCCTTGTTTTATTGATTGCACGTAATATTCTAATTTTCTGAGACTGTGGATTTGGGGTTTTCATGAGCTGTAAGCCATAATCATCTCAATTGTGACAAATCACGGCTTGAACTATCTTGCTTTGCATGTAATGAGTCTATCTCATATATTGGTTTCACCTTTTAAGTTGCATTACTGAAATAAATGAACTTTTGCATGATATTCTAATTTTTCGAGTTTCATCTGTATCTATCTATCATCTACCTATCATCTATTTATCTTTGAATTATGGAAAACTGGGAAACTTCTCATCTTTGAATGTTAATGCATATTTTATCCATATAAAACAAAGTCTCTTATACTTAGGAATATGATCACTGTTCCCAAGGAGATTTAGGAAGAAACCTTTCATTCCCTGACAACTTATAGGATCTTTCAATTGAACAGAAAAAAAAAATACCTGATGCAACAGCGTCTCCAAAAACTACATTTTCCATATCCTCTGAGGTTTTTGCTGCACTTCCAGCTACAGGTACCATTTTGCTGGTAGCATTGCTTTTTATTTTTTGGTTTTTTGGAGGCAAATCCTGCACAGAAGGGGGGAGACTTATTTTAAAGAATTCACTCTTGATAGAACGTCAAGGAAAGGTAAGAAGCAAGGAAAATATTTATTAATATGGATAAGAATCAGAAGAAAGATGAGTGAGATTGAACAAAATGTTTACAGAATGTTGGAAGTTGTAGGCAATCTCACAAATAGGGAGGCAAATAAGAAAATGTCATTCTCTCCCACTATGAAGGAGGCTGCCAGTGGCCTGTGAGGAGCTGCCTATGGCCTACAGCCATTGAGAGGGAATCAGGAAAGACTTAAAACAGACAGAAAGACAGAATGTTGCAAGATGCAGTACTTAAACTCAGTGAACCCTTCCCTCCCCAGATGCTTCATACTAGTTCTCTTTCACCCTTTTCCCCTTTTCTTTTCTCAAATACAATATATTCGGCATTTTGTGGCCGTTAAGCATGGCCACTCTGCTTGAGATGTAAGGGTTTTCCTTGGGATCTTGTTCCTAAGGATGTTTAACCATCCATAAATGTTAATATTGCCGAAGTCAGCTGACAAACTCCCTTTTCCTTAAGGATGACATTGATTCAACTACTGTAGATAAAAGATACAATTTCTCTCTTCTTTATGGCATAAAATTGGAGGGAAATGGAGACCTGTTTAGTTCAACCCTCCATTTAATGCAGGAAATACAGAGTTAGAGACTCCCCTGGAGGTGGCTAATATCTCTTTGGTTAAATTATCATGCAGCAACTTTTGTGTTCTGGGAAACAGTTTTACTTGTTGAAACACTCATCAGCAAACCTACCTGGGTGCTCTTCAAATACGTTATACTAGAAGTCCCAGAATTCCTGGGATCATAAGAGGAAAAATTCATCTCCAATTTTCATTCCAGATTATTGGAGCCAAAAAGCCAAACCAGTTGTCCATGGAAGTGTCACTTCCACAAGAAGTGACGCAATTTTGCAACCGCAAAATTTGTGCATTTCAAATGTGTGGTCTTTCCTCCAGCATGGATGCCTGTAGTCTGCCACTAAGACTCAGCAACCCACAATTGAGTTTTGTTTAGCATAGTGGTTAGTTATGTGGTGAAAAAAACTGTTTGTTGCCTGCCCAGTCTGATTCCTTCTATTGGGATTGCTATGGACTTCTCTCTTGAAACTTGGCCAAAATACTCCTGTGCAAATTAAAGCAAGCTGGCCACTACACATATCAATTCCTCCATCCCACCCCAAATTGTCAAACAGGAAATGGGTCTCTAAGAAACAAAGCAAAACAAATAATTATCCACACAGTTCTCCCTGACATTGATATGAAGATAAGACGGATTTAGAGTGAAACAGAATTATTATACAGTAATTTAGATAGAAAGGGAAATATAATAAATCTCAACCTACAAAAGGACCATGAGAAGATAACACTTCCTTGGTTTGTGGCCAAGGTGTTGCTAGCTGTACATAGATCATTTCACTCTCCTTTTGATCTGACTTGGCAAGCCTCAAAGGCAGAAGGATATTCTTTATCAAGCAGTGCACAAAGCATTCAGGTTTTTCTTGAGGAAAATAGGATGTGTGGGAAACCAGTTTCAGAATAGTCCGTTGATTGAGAGGCATCCAATTAAAAGGCCTCTCCTCCCTTGTGACCCCACAGTCACTCTATCCTGACACACCTTAGCCATTTCCTTGTTTAAAAGGGGCTTAAAAACACATTTTCTCCCCCACCCCAACTCACCCCAACTTCAGTAAAAGAGACCAAGACTGTGTTCTAAAACCCATCCACCTGCCATACGTTGCTCCCCCTTTGTGGCTGAACATTGGCCTGCATGGATGTCAGCCAGGATGTTCCTAAGGATACAGCAAAGCCTGGAGACCCTGTCCCTGGTCTGGAAGATGCTTTCATTCCAGGGCTGAGGCAGAAAAGGGAGTTCTGATGCATGGCTGAAGATCAGACCCAGACATTTCCTTCCTTTGTTCCTCCCTTTTCTTTTTAACTCCTTACCTGCAGAAACCAGAAGGAGGACAAACAGAGTAGCCAAGAGGAAATGAGGGACCTTCATAGTTTCTGTTAAAAAGTCAGAAGGCAGGAAAGTTTACAAGACACCTAGAAATAGGACAGTCTCTCTGTGTTTGACCTGAAAGCTGCCATCCACAATTTATAGCATTCTCAGGAAGTTGGGACATCGTGGCAGATGAAGCAAAATAGGATACCAACCTATTGTCATTGTAAAATTCTTCCTGGAATTTGCCAATCTAACGATTTTTGTTTTGAAGTAACAAAACAGTCACAGAGCATGATACATTTAATTTGGTTACTGCAGATGTGTTCCAATTTCCAACCTTTTTCTTCCTCTTTTGGATATCATTTTAGTGAGGCGGTGGTGGAGGTGGAGAAATATCTGTATAAAAATGCTAGCTGTTTCACCCTCTAGGTTAGAGCAAAGAATTTTTGGCCCCATATTAGATAACAATAATTCCTTATCTGCAGAAAGCAGAAGTTAAATGTGTAAATATAAAGTAAAATATGTGCATTGTAATCAACAATTAAATGATCTGTATGGATACGTGTATGGGTATGTATATGTATATATTTAACAATCAAACAAATCTCCTAACTACAAATGAAGATGACCTCCTAGCAGATCCTTCACAGATAAAACAAATGAACAAATATACATCATTAGGAAGATGTACAGATAACGGTTCACAAAGAATATGAACTTTTAATGAAAGATATTGAAGGCTGTTTGTTTTTTCTTCAATTTTTTTTTGTGATAATGGATTTTAATATGTAATGCAATTAATCAAAAAAAATGTGAATGTCTGCTAACACTTCAAATGTTTGTGCCAAAAATATTTTTTCTTAATTAATTAACTATTTGTTTCTATTCTTAGGTTTTATTATTAGTATCCCGGCTGATACCCTTACTCACTGCAAAGTACTAAAGTGTTTCATGCATTCTTCTTGAAGTTTTAGCAACTTTTTAGGTTTTAGGCATGTTTTGATTCTCTCTGGACACTCTGCATCTTTTCCTTTGCACAAGATTGTGCTTATCGAAGAGAGAATTGGGGATATCCTGAGAAATACAGCCATATCTTGAATTCAGAGAAACTGAAATGCTTGAGAAATTTAATCTCGGGGAGCTTTTGGACTCGCAAGGAAACCCATCCTCAGGAAACTCGTCTCTCACCAGAATGTATGTGAGAGAAGTTTTCTGAGGGTGGGTCCAAGCAAGCTCAGAAGACTAAACCTCTGGTCCTGCTGACTGACCCAGACTGGAGTCTGTACCATTATCCCGGGACACATATATTTTCCTTCATTCACTTGAGAAGTGTGTATGGTAAAACAAGAAAGAGAATCAAGAATGAATGGGTGCTGATGAATATGAATATGGAAGTGAGTGATCAATAAGAGATATCTACTGATGGTTGGTTGGTTATTTTATTTTATCCTACAATGGTTGTTTTTTTACTCTACTCTCATTTTAAACTGTTTGTTTGGAATTTTATTGGTAATATGTGTTTGAACCTTTATTTTGATATGGACTATATAGGCTAATCTACACACACACACACACACACTGATGGTTGGTTTGGTCAAATAGGGGGAATGAGTGAATGAGATAAATCCCAAAGCAAGTATCTTATTGAAGAATGAATGGGCAGAGAAGAAGAGGAAGAAAAGGATAGTTCTAGTTGGATGGAATTGAAAACCTTAAAAGGAGAATAGAGAAATAAGTGTAAAATAACAAACGAGTACTTATGACAAGGGGTGTGTGGACATGGTGCAGTCAAAGATTGTTTATAGGGACAGAAATATCTGGGGCATGTTTCCTTTTGCACTGTTTTACATAATAGTCACCAGGCCTGAATGAGCTGGCATCCTTCCAATATGCTGGATGCTTTGAGAAACAGCCACAAAACTTGATAAATTGGATGGTGTGATGACGCCGTTCAAATTGCCTCATTGGCCCTCCAGATGATTTCAGGAACTTAAACAACACAGCAAGTCTTCACAGTGTCTAACTAAAGAAATATTTGATGCCATCTTCTGGTGGAAAACAACAACTATTATTTTTCATATAAATATATTTCTTTTTCCTCCATTCCTAATTTTGTTTCTAAAGAAATACCAAACAATTTTATTATGTCTTACTTCTTTAAAAATGAATATTTTTAAATTATGAAATTGTTCCCATATTGCCATTCAGTTGAACTTCTCTTTTTGTTAGGAAATTTTTCCTAATCTACAACCAACATTTGCCTTTTTTAACTGAAATTTATTACTCAATGTCCTCCACTCCAAAGTAAGACTGAAGGTGGCTTGATTTTCTTTTGTGTGTCACCCATTCAATTCCTTGAAATGACCTCCCACCTTACCACACCTTCTCAAAGCTAAACATGCCCAGGTCCTTCCAACTTAGTTGTTCATCCTGGTTGCCCTTCTTGGAACTAGTTCTACTCTGTTGCCTCCAGGGTTGAACTTATAAATACATATTAGCCACAACTTTTCATTTTGAATGCTGAAAATAGCAAGAATGATTTATTTATTTTGTTTTTAAATGCAAGAACCGATGGAAATCTTTGCAAAGCAGACAGTCTTCCTTTAACTGCAGGCCAAGGCAGTTTGGAGACAAGGTAGTATTCTATACTGGCAGGGAAAAGGCAGTATTTCAGGCTCTCAAACAAGAAGTCTTCAGATGTTTCAAAAAATAAATGGTGAGCTGGCTGCAATAGAATCTTCTCTTGGCAATTGTGAACTGAGGGCTACAAGCAACTTAAATGAATTAGCTGAAAGTCAAACAAGAGAAGCATTCCGTTTGTGACATCATTTAATTTTTAAGAGTAGCTTCAGATGCTTAAAGGCTCAGGTCCAAGCATTTCTTTTCTAGTATAATGATGACCACACTTTCAAATTGGGTTGAGCAGAAAAACTATATCTAATAGGAACACTCTTTTTCATTAGTCCCCAAATATACAGTTGCTGCCTGTTTCAATTGACCTCTCTATCCAATCTCCAGAAGCATAACCATTGTCCAACAAAGCCTATCTGGGGAAGATACATCCAGAGATTGAGACTGAACTATGAACAGAAGTCCTGCTTTGATTCCTCTCCACACTGTGGAATATGAGAGTAAACCAGCTTTTCTCTTCTCAAAAAAAATCTTCCTGGTTTACCTTAAGACATTCTCCAAAGAGTTCCACAACACCAGAAAATTTGGAAAACTATTCCATGCCTCAGAATCAGGAGGTGAAAGAAAGTAAATTAGGTTCTACTGTAGACCTTAACTTATTACTCCCATTGATGTGCCAATCCCAAGTTTCATATTCTTTCATTCTATGGATATTTTTATATAATACATACTATGCACTTTTTGTGAGATCCTTGCTAAAATATCAAATGCATGCAAACACTTTCCTCCAAAATAATATTTGAATGTTAGTTTCCCTGACATATACATTTGAGCCCCAAATATGACAAGTGTTTTAATCTTAATCAAGGATCTAAGGGGAAGTTTAATTTTCATACAATTGGAACCATCTCCTATAAAATTGTTTTGGTGGACTGATAGGTTTAGAAAATCCAGGTTTAAGAGGTATATGTTTATGGTATTAATTAACATTTGGAAGATGAAGACTGAAAGTTCCAGGCTGAGAGTGATTGCAAATAGGTTCATTTTAAGAGGAAAAATAAATCATTTCATCTCCAGTGTCATTTCAGGTTATTGGAGCCAAAACCCAAAGCCTGTTGTGCCATGGAAGCTTCACTTGTTTGGAAATCCTTTGTAACCATGGTGGTGCAGTACTGCAGGCGTACTCACTGCTCACTCCACGCTGACTCTGTAAACTGCTTAAAGAGGGCTGTAAAGCACTGTGAAGCAGTATATAAGTCTAAGTGCTATTGCTATTGCTAACCCCAACATTTGTTGTCTCCAATATGTGACTATTTCTTCTTCATGGATACCTGTGGTATGCCACTAAGAATCAGCAATTTGCAACTGAAGGTTGTGGTTAGTTTTGTGGTGGAAAAGCAGTTTGATGCCTGGACACCTGGTTCCTTCTGTTGGGATTGCCAGGGACTGCTCTCTTGAAGCATTGCAAAAACATTCCCCGTACAGACTAAGGCAGACTGGTCACTGCACACAGCAACTCCCCCGACCAGTCAAAAGAAGAGGAAATCTCTCTCTCTCTCAAAAAGAAGACAAATAATTTTCCACACAGTTCTCCCAGTCACTGATATGAAGATAGAGAGAAACAGAATTCTTTTTCAGTAAATTAGACACAAAGAGAATTGTAATAAATATCAGCCTAGGAGACGATAATGAGCAGGTAACACTAGGGGTTGATAGTGAATGTAGTCAATGTAGAGAAAAGTAAAGTCCTACACTTAGGCAAGAAAAACCAAAAGTACACATATAGACTGGGTGAAACCTGGTCAATAGCAGTAACTAATTATGAGCCAGCAGTGTGCAGCAGCAGCCAAAAAAGGCAATGCAATCCTAAGTAGCATTAACAGAGGGATACAATCAAGAGGTACTAATGCCACTCTATAAAGCCTTAGTAAGACCATACCGAGAGTACTGCATCCAGTTTTGGTCACCACACTATAAAAAAAGATGCTGAAACTCTAGAAAGAGTGCAGAGAAGAGCAACCAGGATGATTAGGGGACTGGAGACTAAAACATATGAAGAACGATTGCAGGAACTGGGCATGGCTAGTCTAGTGACGAGAAGGACCAGGGGAGACATGAGAGCAGTGTACCAATATTTGAGGAGGGGCTGCTATAGAGAGGAGGGGGGGGGTCAACTTATTTTCCAAGGCACCCAAAGGCCAGACAAGGAATAATGAATGGAAACTGAACAAGGAGAAAAATCAACCTGGAAATAAGGAGAAATTTTCTGACAACGAGAGCAATCAACCAATGGAACAGCTTGCCTTCAGAAGTGGTGGGAGCTGTTGAGGTAATTCCCCATTAGGAGAATGAGCGCGTACAGGGAGACGTATTTGAGAGAAGTGTTTGAATAATACACACACAGTACACAGATACACTCTACAGTAAATGTAGGTTTTTACTTCCAGAAAGGTTTAAACAAAGTCCAAAATAAGCAATCCAAAAGTCATTCACAGGTAAAATCAGTCAATTTTCATCCAGGGATAATCCAAACATCAAATTCCAGTATCAAAAATAGTTCAGTATCAGACTTACATTAAATCCAGTAATATCAGTCAATTAGAAGAAATGGAGCAACAGCAATACTTTCCAACAGAAGGAAACAGAGATACACTCACACTCTCTTCTGAGACTCAGACTGAAAACAAGCCAGGTTTCTGGCTCCATCTTATGGCTGTTTGAAAAACCACACCCAATTGCATGCTCTTGCATTCCCTTAAAGAGACAGTATTAAAATGTTTATCCTGGTTTATATATTTCTAACCCAAATACCTGTTAGGTGACTTATATTCCTAACAGGAGCTTCATCACTGGAAGCTTTCAAGAAGAGACTGGACTGCCATCTGTCAGAAATGGTTTAGGGTCTTCTGCTTGGGGGGTTGGACTAGATGATCTTCAAGGTCCCTTCCAACTCTGTTAATCTGTCAATCTGAATTTCACTCCCCTTTTGTGATTTGCTAAGCCTCAAAGGCAGAAGGATATTCTCTATCAAGTGCACAAGGCATCCAAGGTTTCTTTAGGAAAATAGAATGTGTGGAGACACATTTAGAGCAGTGGTGGGATTCCAAATTTTTTCCCACTGGTCCTATGAGAGCGCACGTGCAGCGCTCAAACACCACCCTCTGTGTCAGTGCTGGTGAGCTGAGCTGTTTTTTAGTTAACTGAGAAGCAGCAATCCACTCTGCCGTACGAATCAGCTGAGCTAAAAAACAAGGGAATATATACAGGAAACCGCAGGGGTGGAGGGGAGGCAGATACATACCAAAAAACTTAACACAATTTTCAGAATTATCAATGTCGCCAAAGCACAAAATGAAGAATAAGAAATGAATAACAGGAAACACTTGCTACAAACCATCTTTGGCGATACCATGGCCACACAACACATGTGACTGTTTCTTGTTATTACACAACACACATCATGAATTCCCTTTTCTTTCTTACACTCGTTTTCCCTTGATGTCTCTTTTTAAGACTTTCATTAATTCCCTCTAACCAGAATTATGTTTGTTTTCCCCTTCCTCTCTGCCTAGTCACTTTTCGATGAGGTACTTGCTTTGGTATTTGATCCTCATTCATTCATTCTCCATATGTGACTAAAGCAATCATCAGTAGGTTTCTCTTACTGATCACTCACTTCCATTGCTCTAGTGATGGACTGCAGGCTAGAAAGTGGCATACTGTAAGTTCAAATCCTATCTTAATCATGAGAATCAGCTGGGTAACTTTAGGCTCTGTCTCACTCTGTCTCAGCCTACCACCTCATAGGGTTGGGGAAAATAGGAAGGTGTGTTATAATGTGGGAGGGTACATGGACTCATGTGTGGGATGCTGACAGGTGAAAAACAGCACTGTTGCCCCTCCCAGATTTTTGCAAACCTTGCCTACACCATAAAAACAATGGGAGGTGGGAAGGCCATCTTGTTGGATTTTATTATAGACATGCCTAGGTCTAATGGAACCACTGTAATCCTGGTTGTGGCTGATAAGTTGTCTACGATGGTCCATTTGATTCCATGTGTGGGACTGCCCACAGCATGAGAAACCACATAATTTTTGATATGTTATGTCTTTTAGTTATATAGATTACCGGAATGGGTCTGTCAGCTTTGGAAGCCATATTGAGATCTGATGTTCCCACGCTGCCACAATTGAGCCTGGGAAAGTGGGAGGGGGGAATTCATTGGAGTATAACTAGTTAGACATAATAACATTCTTTTTCTGATTCAAGGTCAGGTCATGTTGCGCGTAGTGAAGGGAAGTCTTACTTCGGGACAGATGGTATATTGGTCCATGTGATGTGGTGATGGGTGCAGGGGATGGATTTGTAGTTTTTACTTATTGTAAGGAAGCCTGGAACTTTCAGATTTGGGATTCCACAGATGTGCCAGTTACTATCCGAATAAAAGGAACTTTTGAGAGATGTGTGTCTTGGAGTTATTGGGTGGAATGGAAGTTTGCTGGAACACTGACAGGGTCATGATGGGGATGCAATTCAGAGCCTGGTTCTGGCAGGTGCTCTTCAGGAGTTTGGAAGTCCAATTTTCTTTCTTTTTGCTCAAAACCTGGAGATGGACAGAAGCACAGAAGAGATTAACATAATTATGGATAATACCTTCTCTGCTTGCCAACAAGACAAGTAGACAGACTTGTTAGCAGTGGCCAAGTTGGAAGAAGCCTTCAGAGAAAGAGTGCAGACTGGTGGGAACTTTCGCTTCCTTTATGCCAGGATTGCTATGGAAACCAGTGTGGAAGGGCCAGGCGCACGATGCCTTGTCCCTGCAGTGAGTAACCAGGGCAAGGTGCAGGATGGCCAGGTGGCAGAAGTGAGTTATCATAGACTCCCTGAAAGAAGCACAGACAGACAGGCAGACCATGAAGGATCTGGATAGGTGGGCAAAACCCAAAGAAGATGCCAAGAGAGCCACAGATACAATTGTCGTTCATTGTTTTCAGGAGAAAGCTTATGTCCTCAACTTACAGTATTCTTGGGAAGTTGTGACACAATGGCAGTTGCAACAAAATAGCATAGAACCCAATACTGTTGTAAAGTTCTTGCTAAAATTTGCCAATCTAACGATTGTTACTGAAGCAACAAAATGGTTATGGGGCAAGTTACGTTCCAATTTACTTAGACATTTCTCCACTCCTAAGATTTCCTCATTCTGGATTCTTTTTTGGTAAGCATAAGAATGAGAGGAGAAATAATGATGTAAAAATGCTGGCCTTTTTATTACCCATGTTAAAGGAAGCAACCTTTTGGATTCATAAGATTTAACATTATTATATATGTATGTATTATATATGTATGGAAACACAGATATTTAAATGAAAACATATACTGATAATATACATATGCACTTAGAAGATAAATGCCAAAAGTACACTTTGCACAGCAGTCTTTTCCCAAATAAGCTGAAGATATTCTGCAAATCACTTTCAAGATCTTAGAGGAGGAGTGGGGTGGTTTTTTTTGTTGTTGTTTTTTTTTGGTATTTGGAGATGTGTTAAATTTTATCAGACAAATAAATTTCACTAGCCACAAATGAAGAGGAGCTGCTGGCAAATTTCCCCATCAGGTGGAACAAATGAACAAAAAAAAAGCACCACTAGAAAATATGTAAGTAAAATTTCACAGAGATAATGAATTTGTTAATGAAAATATATTGAAGATTATACTTTCTGTTAAATGCATATTTTTCAAAATGGATTTTTAAAATATTTTGCAACCAGGTTCTAAAATCAAAGTAGCTTGAATGACTCCTCAATCTTTGGCATCTGTCACTCAAGACATTGACAAATTTGCACACTTTCATTCCATTAAGATTTATACAAAATGAATAAAATGGAAGAGAAAGTAAAGATCATTTCAACATGTTTATATTACTTTTTAAAAGACATTCCCCCCTTAAAAAAAACACTATGTAGTCATGAAAATGTAAGAAATTCTACCATAATATGTGATAAAAAAAACACAGCTTTTTAATTAGTACCTGAAGAATGTCTAATATGTCGTGTCCGTCGGGAAAGGAGACTCGGGAGCCAGTGACTTAGTTCAACTCTTTATTAAGTTCCGAGATCGGCTCGGCTTACAGAAGAAAAGCGGCGGCTTTTATTCTCTGGCTGCGGCGGCCGCGGCCAATGGCACCGCTTTGAATCTCCCGCAATTAGTTTCCACCAATCGCGGGGGATTCACGGCGGGCCAATCAGTGCGGCTCGCTCAGCCAATCAGGTTGCTGTGCGTTCTGACCAATCACAGCGCGGCGCTTGCGAGTATGTTAATGGATCGTACAGAACACCCCTCCCCTCTTGGTATGGTCCTACGTAACGTAGTCCCGTAAGTAGGCGGGGCTCCGTACTTGCCTACTTGACCTGCGCAGGTTAGTTGATGATTGGCCTTCGGCCAGTTCGGTCGGGTTCTGTGTTGTTCTCTGCCTCGTCGATGGGACCACCTGGAAGGGTGAGCCGGGCCTTTTGTCGCAGCTCCCTCCCGGTCTATCCGGGCTGGTTGAGCTGCTGATGTTGCCGCTCCCGCCCGGTCTTTCTGGGCTGGTTGAGCTGGCCTGGCTGCTTCTCCCTGGTGAGGCTTCGAGTTGGCTGTCTGTTTCTATCTCGGTAGGTAAGTATTCCTGGTTTCTTTTTTGCTGGGGTTGGTTTCCGGGGCCTTCCCTCCCCTCTTGGTTTGTGCTGGGGGGTTTCCCTTCTGGGTGTATGTCTGTGTTCATTTGCGTGTCGGTTGTGTTTCCCGTGGTTGTTCTCGATCTTATTTGATTGATATGTCGCTTCCATTCTAGTCCGTCGGTTGTTTGTACCTGGTACGAGTGGGGACCTGTTGCCTGGGTTATCGTTGCCGGTATCCAGAGGGGGTCCCCTCTAAGGTTTTTTGCGTATACTGCGTCTCCTGGTGTAAATGTTCGGTACCGGCTTGATGAATTGGTGGGTTTTTCGGGGTTGTATGTGGGGTGCAGCCTATCCAGGGGGGACCTTAGTTTCCTTCCCATTAGGAGTTCTGCGGGGCTTTTGTTGGTCGTTGTGTTTGGGGTTATGTGCTGGATGAAAAGAAGTTTATTTATTTTTTCCTGCATGTTTCTAGTTTCGATTTTTTGAATTGTTTTTTTCGTGAATTGGACCATTCGTTCCGCCCTACCATTCGCCGCCGGATGAGCCGGCGCTGTCAGGGCATGCCGTATTCCCCGTTCCGCTAGGAATTTCTCGAATTCCAGGGCGGTGAACTGTGGTCCATTATCTGACACGATCACGTCTTGGAGGCCGTGGGTTGAGAATAGTCTGTTGAGTTCTCGGATGACGGCCTCGGTGGTGGTAGTTTTCATGTCGCTTACCTCCAGCCAATTGGAGTAGCGTCTACCGTTATGAGGAATGTGGGTCCTTTTGTGGGTCCGGCGAAATCTATGTGTATCCTGGACCATGGTCCCCTGGGGGTTTCCCACTCCCGGATTGGGGCGGCGGGTGGGCATGGTCTGGATTCCTGGCATTGCTTGCAGCTAGCCACCCAGGCTTCAATTTGCTTGTCCATCCCTGGCCACCAAGCGTAGCTTCTGGCCAAGGCTTTTGACCTGACGATTCCTGGGTGCCCCTCATGTAACAAGTCCAAGAACCTTTTTTGTAATTTTTCTGGGATTACCACCCTGTCCCCCCATAATATACAACCCTTCTGCGTGGAAAGTTCCAATTGTTTGTTTTTAAAAGTCCTGAATGTCTCGTCGACGTCCTTTTCCGGCCAGCCCTTCTCTGCCCATTGTAATACCCGCGCCAGACGTTTGTCTTTATTGGTTTCGTTGGCAATGTCTGACGCGGTTAGGGGGAGGTTGGGTATGGCCTCGATGCTTAAGGTGGATGTTGTGGGTGCTGGGTCAGCATCCAGGTCGGGTAGCGGTGTGCGGCTCAAGGCGTCTGCGTGTGTGATCGTTTTGCCGGGTCGGTGGATCAGCCGGTAACTGTAGGCGGCGAGGAACTCAGACCACCTTGTCATTCTTGGGGATAGAATGTTCGGGGTGGCCTTGTTCCCTGCCAGGATGCCCAACAACGGCTTGTCATCCGTGATGATGGTGAATGTCCTGCCGTAGAGGTACTCGTGGAACCTTTTGACGGCGGCGATGATTGCCAGGGCTTCCTTGTCGAGTTGGCTATAGTTCCTTTCCGGCTTCGACAAGGTTCTTGAGTAAAAGGCGATGGGTGCTTCGTTTCCATTTGGGAGTGTGTGGCTGAGGATCGCCCCAATCCCGAATTGTGATGCGTCACACGTGACTGTCAGCGGGAGGGTCTCGTTGTATTGTATGAGGACGGCATCCGATGTGAGTAGGTCCTTGGTTTGGTTGAAAGCAGCTTCCTCTCGTTTCCCCCAGGTCCAGGTGGCTGTTTTATCGAGCCTATGCAACGGTTCCGCCGTGGTTGCCTTTTGGTGTAGGAAAACATTGTAGAAGTTAATCAGCCCAAGAAATGCCTGCAGTTCTGTTTTGTTCCTTGGTCTGGGGGCTTCTTTGATGGCTCTGATTTTTTTCTCGGTTGGGTGAATGCCGTGCCGGTCTAGGAGATATCCTAGGAACTCGACCCTCTCTGTATGCAGCTGGCATTTTTCTTTTTTGACTTTAAGCCCGGCCTCTTTGAATTTTGTTAGTACCTCCCGCAGGCAACCCTCCAGTTCTCTTTGGTTGGCTGCTGACACCAGTACGTCATCGAAGTAGGGCACCACCCCCTTGATTCCTTGTAGGAGTCTTTCCATGAGGCTCTGGAAAATTCCTGGGGCTACGCTGACTCCAAACTGGAGTCTCTTACAGCGAAAAGCCCCCCGGTGGGTTACTATGGTCTGCGCCTCGGCGGTTTCTGCATTGACCGGTAACTGTTGGTAAGCTTGTGCCAGGCCGAGCTTCGCAAAAACCTTGCCTCCCCCCAGTGAGTGTAGGAGGTGCTGCACTACTGGGACGGGGTAGGCGCTTTGTTGTAAGGCGCAATTTAGGGTGGCCTTATAGTCCCCACAGATTCTCACCGACCCATCGGGCTTGACTGGGGTGACTATGGGGGTCTCCCACCGGGCGTGATCACTTGGCTCTAGGACCCCTTGTTTGATGAGCTTGTCTATCTGCTCATCGATCTTAGGCCGGAGTGCGAAAGGTACCCGCCGTGGTTTTAAGCATATCGGGGGAACGCTGGGGTCTAGACTGAAGGAAATAGGGGGTCCTCGGTACTTGCCTAGGGTGCCGTTGAACACTTCCTGGAAGTCCCTTGCGAGTTGCTCTTCCCAGTCTGCCTCTGCGATGTGGTCGATGCCGGTTACTTCGATCCCGAGCGGCGCGAACCACTGTAGTCCCAAAAGGCTGGGTCTGTCTCTATCCACGACCGTCAAGGGAAGCCTTGCTGTGCGCCCTTTGAAGGTCACTTCGAAGAGTTCTGTTCCGACTATGGGGATGCGGTTCCCTTGGTAGTCTTTAAGGATTAACTTCTGGCTTCCCAGCCCCCTCTTGTGGATTGCGGCACCAGGCGCTTGATTTCCCGCCATGCAACCATGGAGAGGTAGGACCCGGAGTCCACCTCCATTTTGCATGGCTTGCCCTCGATGCCCACTTCCACGTATACCTTTCGGGCGTCTCTGCTTGATGAATGGCCGATGACGACCGTTTGGTGGGTCTCCTCTTTCCGCCGGTTTTCACTGTCCCGTCGGGCCCATCCGTCCCAGTTCCAATGACCCTCGGCTTGGCGGTCCCTGGGCCTGGGGGGTGGGTGCCGTCTCGTCTCCGGTCGCTGTTGTCTCGTCATCGGGGGCTGTAGGCCTTCTTGAGTCAGTAGACTCGGGCAATGTGGCCTCTTTTATTGCAGTGCCGGCAGATCGCGTCGAAAAACCGGCACTCTGATCGAAGGTGGTCACCCCTGCATCCGGCACATTGGGGTCCCGACTTACGACTCCGCCGGTCGCGCCGGTCTCATTCTGTTTGGAGGCGATGGATGTCCTCCTCCTCGTCCGTGGTGTCGGAGGCGGAGTCGAGGTCGCCATGGTGTGTGGTGGTGGCCTCTCGGCGGCTTGCTTCTGGGCGCGTCTCGGTGGCCGTACCTGCCTCGGAGGTCACGGCTTGGTCCCCGGTGTCTGGTCTCCGCATTCGAGCCGCCGATTTCCGGGTCGCCTCGGCGGCGGTGGCCTCAGCAAGGGCGTCAGTGAGGGAGATGTCTCCTTTTGCCATCAGCCGGCTTTGCAAGACTGGATCCTTGAGCCCGAGGACGACGCGGTCTCGTAGTGCCTCGTCCATATCCGTGAACCCGCACATGCCCCCTAGATTTCGTAGGTCTGCCACGAAATCACTGATGCTCTCACCCGGTTTCTGGTCTCGCCTGTAGAAGTCGTGCCGTCTGATGAGGGTGGGCATGGCGGGAGCATAGTGGCTTTGGAGCAACGGTTCGAGGTCGGCCCAGTCCATCGCCTTCACGTCCTCGGGTTTCGAAAGGGCTTTTGTCATCTTAAACACTGCGGGCCCGCAGTGTGTCAGGAAAACAGCCCTTTTTTTCTGCCCGTTTGCGTCCTTGAGGTTGCTACTTTCCAGGAACATTAGGAACCGGTCAATGTACGATTCCCAGTCCTCAGTAGCTTGGTCGAAGGGCGCGGGCGGTGTGAGGTTGGCCATCTCGTCGATCTCGTTCCCTCAGGACCACGTGCTCGGTGGGGATCAGCTCTGGTATCCCATCCTCGTCGCCAGTGTTGTGTCCGTCGGGAAAGGAGACTCGGGAGCCAGTGACTTAGTTCAACTCTTTATTAAGTTCCGAGATCGGCTCGGCTTATAGAAGAAAAGCGGCGGCTTTTATTCTCTGGCTGCGGCGGCCGCGGCCAATGGCACCACTTTGAATCTCCCGCGATTAGTTTCCACCAATCGTGGGGGATTCGCGGCGGGCCAATCAGTGCGGCTCGCTCAGCCAATCAGGTTGCTGTGCGTTCTGACCAATCACAGCACGGCGCTTGCGAGTATGTTAATGGATCGTACAGAACATAATACATTTTCTTTTTTTTTCAATAATTTTTTTATTTTTTTACAAGATTATCATTGTGTGACCAGTATGGTCCTGTGCTGTCTTACATTTTGATAAAAATATTGTATGACAATATTCCTCTTATATAGTTGACAATCTTTTAAAATTTGATATTAATACATATAATTTGTTAAATTATCAACCTTAATTATTCAATATTACACTGTATTATTAATCTCTATATTCTTAACCTCACTCCTTTTACTAGCGGTTATATATTAATAATCATATTTGCAATGTTTACCAGATTATGTAGCTCTAATAACAATTCACACATTTATATTAAATTATAATGTTCCATTATTTATCCCCTTTTTAATTTCTAAATATGCCACTATTATTTAAAAAATCCCCTTTCTAATCATATTTGATAGAAGTACACTAGTATTCACCATATTTATGTTTAGCAAATTATGCAGTTCTAATGATAGTTATTTTTACTAAATTATAGCCTTTCATTATCTATGTAGTGCTTCACAATTTTATTTTTGTGTCAATCAAATTCCATATGTCATTCTTTACGTATGATAACATGTTAACATTCTTATTTATTACATTGAGAAGTTATACTGTATATCTTAACTAGTACTACACATTTCTATAAAATCATACTCTCCTTTTCTTTTCTTTTTTTAACCATCATCTCTCATTAAAGCTTTAATAAAGCTTTAATTTTCCATTTCTTAGCTTTTCTCCCATATTTCTCTCTTACATTTCTGTCGCTATCTACCACTATTTGATCTTTCCTCTTAAACATTTCTTCCTTCTCTATTATATTCTATTGTCTCATTTTCAATGTATCTACTCTCACCCCTATCTTTCTCACAAATATTTCTTTTCCCCATTCCATTTCCTTTATAGTATTCTCCCCTTGGTTTACATCAATCATTATATTTATTTTTATTTCCTTTTTTCTTTGGTTGCTCTTTCAGTTAACTCCTCTTCCTGGACCTTCTGGTCATTTGTGTCTCAATTTCCAGCTCTGCGTCCATGTTTTGTATTTCATTCAAAATGTCCTCAAGTCCTCTTGTCAGTATATCCAATCATTTCCCGAAAACCCAACATAATTTCTTTGCAAATTCCACTCATCTTTATTTTTGTTCCTTTATTTCTTCCCAGCCAATTGTCCAACTGTCCAACTATCCTTTATCCAAGCCAAAATGACTTTTCAAGCTGAAAAACCAATATCCAATGTCCAGGAATCTTTATGCCCTAAAGTTAATCAATCTGTTCTTTTAAAATAGTCTAAGAATTTCACTTTTAATTCTCCATGTATCAAGTATTTTCAAAACTTTGGGGATCTGTTGTTTTTTCCTTTGACAGCAGGTGGTGCTCTTAAATCAGTTTTCACTTTGTCTTCTCTTTTAAATCAAACTTTAATCAAACTTCTGATATATTCCAAATATTTCAAAAATAAATACTACGTTTGTTTTTATATATATTTCAGCATTTTTATAAATGCCTATCCAAAGCCAGTGCCTATCCAATCTCAAAATCGAGTTTCTATATTTTTAACAAATTTGTTGTTTTCTTTCTTCACTTCCTTCTGTTTTTAGAATATTAACTTTAGAATATTATTTAAAATATTAACTTTTAACTCCAGTAATTAGGTCGCAGCCACTTAATATATTTATGAGGTCACTTTTCTGAATATTCTTCTCAGGGTTCTGTTTTAAAATAAAAAGGATAGTTCTCACCCAGTTCCACACTGTCACTAACTCTGCTTCTGCACTTTGCTTGGATGTTAAACAGTTGCAGGCTGTGTGGTAGCCATCTTGGCTGCCTCTTCCCCATGACATGGCATAGAGAGCAATAGCATGGGGCTCTACAGGGAAATTGCATTTTCCCCTGGAACCTCACAAGGCACCTCTCCTTTGCTTCACCACCCCTTCAGGATGGTTTTGGCTGACTCCGGAGCCCACAAACAAACAGCCAGCACAGGGGACAGAGAGCTCCTTTCCCTTGCAGCTGGTGTTGCTGGCAACCCCTCTAATACATTTTCTTTTTTATAAAAGAGTTTTTTTTTAAAGACAAACATACACATATAAAACATAAAAACATAAAACCATCTTCCATTTTATATACATACAGTGTGTCAGTTGGTTACGAATCTTTTGTGCTATACTTTTGTAGTCATTTACTCACAGTTTATATCAATTTTCACATTGGCAAACTTACATATGCTTATATATTTATCAGTTATTAATCATCCATGACTAAAATATTTATTCCATCATTTTATACGAGATATTCCAAATTTTATCTTAAAATTTATGTTATACTTTCAACCAATGGTTATATATGTCTATATTGTGTTTTATATCAATCTATTAAGTTTCTATCAAATAATTATCTAATATATTACATTACCATGTCTTTTTATCCAACTGTTGATAAAACAAATCCCATATCATATAAAATTGTTTACCTTCTTGTTCTCTAATTTCAAATGTCAATTTACTCATTTCAGCATGGTCCATAATTTTCTTAATAACTTCCTCCTGCATAGGTATTTTATCGTTTTTCCAATTCTTAGCAAATACAATCCTAGCCACTGTTAATACATTTACAATCAAATATTTCAACTGTTTGTTGTGTTCAACTCTTTCCGGTATAATTCCCAATAAAAATATCTCTGGTTTAAAGTCTATATGTTGTTTTATCATTTTTTCCAACCATGTGTGGATTTTAGTCCAATATTTCTTTGCGTCCGAGCATGTCCACCACATATGGTAATATGAACCAGGTATGTGATGACATTTCCAACATTTATCCGATTTATTAAACATTCTCGCAAGGCTAGATGCTAGATGCCACCTGTAAAACATCTTATACAGATTTTCTTCATATGTAGTTGACATTGTCATTTTATAATTTTGAGACCACAATTTTTGCCATTTTTCTAAATCAATCCCATATCCAAAATCCCCCCCCCCCCAAGCAATCATCATTTCTTTAACTTGTTCCTCCTCCAATTTAAATTCTAATAAGTGTCCATAAAGTTTTTTAAATTACCTTTTCCTCAGTACCCATCAAAATTTTATCTAAATCAGTCAACTTATCATAAATACCTTCTGTTTTAACATCTTTATCAAATCTAGATTGTATGTGCAAGTATGAAAACCAGTTCATGTTTATACCTTGTTCTTCCAATGCTTGCATAGATTTAAGTTCACCTTTTTCATTCAATATCTCACCATATCTGTTTGTTCCTTTTTATATATTATTGGATAAGAAAAAGCTTCAATGGTAGATATCCATAATGGAATTTTTAAATAATATTGTCTTTTTATCTTCTCCCAATTCAAAAACAATGCCTCTCGAGTGTAATGTCTTCTAAAATACCCGTGTTTTAGTTCCCTTATACCAAAGGAAGGCATGCCATCCCTACAGCAAGTCATGGCCTTCTAAGGTCAATAGTCTATTGTTCCTTTATGTTATCCATTCCTTTACCCACATCAAATTTGTCGCCTGGTAATACAACTCCCAGTTAGGCAAGGCAAACCCTCCTCTTATTCTTGCATCTTGTAACAATTTTAATTTTATTCTTGCTTTTTTGCCCTGCCAAATATATTTCAGCACAATTCTATTTAGGTCTTCAAGAAACTCTTTCCCTAGTCGGATTGGAATTGTCTGGAATAAATATAAAATTCTAGGCAGTACATTCATCTTAATTGTAGATATTCTCCCAATCAATGAAAATTGTAATTTTTCTCATTTTGTCAAATCTGTCACCATCTGCTGTTTGAGTTTAAGATAATTATCCACCTTCAGTGTGCTACATCTTGGTGTGATGTATATCCCTAAATATTTAACCTTGTTTGTGACCTGTATTTCTAAAACTTCTTCCAACTCTTTCTTTCGTCTTACTAACATATTCTTTGTTAATATCTTTGTTTTATCTTTGTTTATTTTCAAACCTGCTACTTTTCCATATTCTTCTATTTTTTCTATTAATTTAGGTGCTGTTTCCAATGAGTCTTCTAATATAAATACCAGGTCATTTGCAAAAGCTTGCAATTTATACTCTTCCTTTTTGATTTTCATTCCTTTTATTTCTTTGTCTTCTCTAATATTCCTATTCAACACTTCCAATGTTAACACAAATAGCAGGGGCAACAGTGGACAACCTTGCCTTGTCCGTTTTCTTATATCTATAGATTCTGTTAGTTTTCCATTTATCATAACCTTTGCAGTTTGTTCATAGTATATCGTTTCAATGGCTTGAATAAATTTCTTACCAAAGCCCATTTGTTCCAATTGCAATAACATAAATCGCCAACTCACATTGTCAAAGGCTTTTTGTGCATCTAAAAACATCAAAGCCATTTGCTTCTCAGGATGTGCCTCATAGTGTTCCAGAGTATCCAAAATAATTCTCACATTGTCTTTGATTTGTCTCTTTGGCAGGAATCCATTTTGATCGATATGTATAAAATTATTTAAATATCGTTTTAGTCTTTCTGCCAAAATTGAAGCAAAAATTTTATAGTCTGAATTGTGGATTCTCAACCCCGTTTTGGGGAAATTTGGACTTAGGCCTTGCCTTGTGAATCAGCTCTGGTGACTATTGGATCTAGTTTATGGGATGGGGTTGCAGTGCAATAAAAAACTATTGGTCCTATGTCTCCCCACATGACCTGGGTAGACTTAGAATAACTTTATTGTCACTTTAAATGTACACTAATTGGCATACATTAAAATAAAATTTCATTGCATACAGCAAAGAGTCACCACCTCCAATATACACTATATAAATACGACAAAATAAATAAATAAATAAATACAAAATTATGCATGTACCCACATACCCACATATATTATAGGGCACAGTCTAGTCCGGATGTAACAGGTATATGGCGGAAAAAAACAAATCTTTTTTTTTTCTACCAGATGGATGACATAGGGGAAAAAGCTGTTAATCTAGTAGTCCTGCTAGAAATACTTGGAAACTTCCTCCCAGAGGAGAGGAACAGAAACAGACCATGGGGTCTCTAACAATGCTTTGAGCTCTAAGCACATAGCACTTACAAGCAGTGTCCTGAAAAACAGGAAGTGAGCTTCCTATAATCTTCTTAGCTTTCCTTACCACTCTACTTATCAGTTTTACTTTTATTGCACCCGTCCACCAAAGCCTTCACCTCTTCCCTATAAGCATTTTCATAGTCATCCCGGATAAGACCCACAACTGCCATGTCATACTTCATACTACCACTGCATACTTCACAATTAAGATTCATAGCAGATTTGGCACAGCAGTCATGGGTCATCAAGGTGAACAGTAGCGGACTCAAGACAGCCCTGTGGGGAACCTGTACTCAAGGAGATGTAGTTGGAAACTTTTCTTCCAACTCACATAAGCATAAACTATCAATAAGGAAATCAAATATCCAATTACATAAAGGAGTATCAAAATTCAATGAAATTTCATTTTAATGTATGTCAATTAGTGTACATTCAAAGTGACAATAAAGTTATTCTAAGTCTAAAACCTATAGGCCGAGTTTGTTCATCAAATGCTGAGAAATGATTGTGTTGAACACTGAACTAAAATCAACAAACAGAATTCGCAAATGGTTATTATTCTCCTCCAGGTGTGCTCAGCTAAGATGAAGCACACAGGAAAGTGCATCATCTATAGAGTGGTTCTTCTGATAGTCAAATATAGGGGGAAGGCATGAAAACATGTAGTCCTTTACCAATCTCTCATAACACTGCATAACAGAGTTGCTGTGTGGGAGGAACAATATAAGTCAGACTAATGAGCACTTTGTCTACTGGTTCCCTCAAAAATGCTATCAGTTTGGGTAGATTCTTGTAAAATAAATGATTGACAATACAGAAACTGCTATGGATAATTTACAGAGTTGTCACAAAAGTGGTTTTTCAGGAGGCAACTGGACTTTTTTTTTCTTTTGAAGATGTTTTGCTTCTCCTCCAAGAAGCTTCTTCAGCTCTGACAGGATAATGGGGAAGTGTCAGAGCTGAAGAAGCTTCTTGGATGAGAAGTGAAGTGTCTTCAAAAGAAAAAAAAACCAAGAAAGTCCAGTTGCCTCCTGAAAAGGTACCTTTGGGACAACCATGTCCTGAATGATTGAGAATCTCTACAGACTTTTAGCAATTCACAGAGTTGTTCTGGTTTCTTGGGCCTGACACCAGGGATAGGCTCTAAGAATCCATTCTCATAACATAGGTTTGCTTTCCTTCTTCCATATTGCTGAAGATATGCTTCCAGGGATGGCAAAGTGAGATGCTTCCAAGAGAAGTGTGAAGGCTGGAGAAGATAGGATACCCTTTTACACGTGGGCCAGAGTAGGAAAGAGACTTCGTCTCCAAGGCCATGGGACATGTCCCACAATTTTCATTCCTTTCTTCCTCTTGTTTCTTCTTATTCCTTATCTAAAGAAACCAGGAGGACCACAGACAGGGAGACTATGGAGGATCTGGATAGGAGGCAAAACGTAAGGAAATACCAAGAGTGCCACAAACACACAATTGTCTTTCATCATTTTCAGATGAAAGCTTCTGTTCTCACTTTACAGAATTCTTGAGAAGCTGTGACACAATGGCATGTGAAACATTTTCCCAACGCTGTTGGAAAGTTCTTGCTGAAGTTTGCCAATCTAATAGTTCTTACTGAAGTAACAAAATGGATATGGAGTAAGTTATACTCCAATTTGTTTTTATGATTTCTCCATTCTGGACTCCTTTTTTGATGGAGTGAGAGTGATGGGAGAAATAACTGTGTAACAATGCTGGCTCCATCTGCTATTATTTAAATAGAATATTAGTTTTAAGTATTGGTAGAGTCTGAAGCAGAAAAGGCATCTTTGATAAAATATACATCTTAATTACAGAGCTTCTATCCAATAAAGATAATTCCAATTATCCCATCTTAATAGGTCTTTTTAAATATCATACCAAAGAGGCACAATGTTATTTTGAAACAGTTTAGAATTTGTATTTGTCATTGTAATCCCCAAATATTTCACCTTTTTCTCCACCTTAAACCCAACTGTTTTTTCAATAGTTCATAGTCCCAAAGGGTCATATTCTTAACAAGTATTGTTTTTTGTTTATTTTAAAACCTGCTAAACCCCCAAACCCATTTAATTTCTTCATCAAATCTTCTATAATGGTTTTGCAAAAAATTAACTAAATCAACAGTACATGCTTTCATTTATAAACTTCCTTTTTAATATTTATACCTGTTATTTTCTTATTCAAAATTTCCAACACCAATATAAGCAACAAGAAAGATAAGGGACATCCTTTGAATTTCACAAGGTTTCCTTAAGTCTCCATTAATCTTTGCTTGCTTTGCACTTTGACCTATAGAATAAATTTCTCACTAAAGTCTGTATCTTCTAAAACTCTGAACGTAAAAGTCCAATTCAAATTATTCTAAGGCCTTGTCTGCATCAAACATTATTTAATAATGAAATTGGTCTGTAGTTTTTTTATTCTCATGATATCTTGATCCTCCTTTGGTAATAACACAATATTGTGTTCTTTCCAAATTTGAGGTATCTTTGCTCCATGTAATACTCTATTCATTATATCTTTTAGTGATGAAAGGAGTTGATCCTCAAAACATTTATAATATTGGCTTGTAATAACATCTGGATCTGGAGTTTTATCTATTTATTTATTTATTTATTTATTTGATTTGCCAATTGTTTACAAGATAATAAGTATAAGTGAATACATAGCTGTGATATTTATTTCTGCCCATCATGCAGACCCAAACTGGACAAATATATTGCCCTGTTTGGAAGAGTTGATACTATAGAAACACGAATAACATCCCTTGACACCAGAGGAGCATCCCTGGACACTTTAAAAGAAAGATTAACTAACTTTGAAAAAAAAGACACAACATAAAAACCCGAACATCCAATAGCTACAAACCACATCTCTACCCAACAACCGCAACCCAATCCACAAAAAAACATAAATCCAACAAATAATGATATCCCAATCCTAGTCAGAGAAGCTGTTGAGCATGAACAGAAGTGTCCAAATGCCATCTTATTTGGTCTAGAGGACATCAATGACAATGATGACATCACAATTATCTGCAACATCATCAAGCATCAGCCATCTCCCCTGATGAAATTTCCTGCATCGGCCCAGAGTTCAAAAACACAAGTGAATCATTCATAAGTCATTAAATTTACAGTCATCAAATTTGTCCTTTTACCCAGGTTATTATCAAAATATTTTTTCACAGTCGCTTGATTGTGAAGAGAGAGAGCTCCTGTCTGCTGCTATCTTTCCCCCAAAAGGAAAAAAAACTAACAAACATATGGAAGCTTCCCTTTCAGACCCCAGCTGTCCTCTTTTCAAGGTCAAATAATACCATCTAATTATTGCAACTATCACACCTATTTATACATGATAAAAAGCTCCACTTGGGCTTCCTTTGCTTTTAAAAGAGGTTACGGCACAACTTGGCAGGGAGAGTGGGGAAAATTGCTTAAATCATCCAAGCTGGAACTAAGCAATCAAAGAATTACTTGGTTGCTTTGTTGCTGTAATTATCTTGCAGCTCTCCTTAATTTGCCCAGCCAAAAGGCAACACCTAACTGATCCTGGATATTTCAAAAAGATAAGCACATTCCAACTAATTTTTCCTTAGATGGGAGAGCGTTGAGTCATATAGTTGTAGGCTGAACTGGAATGTTGAAAAACTTCTTAGAAAAAACCACAGCAACAAATCACTTCTGTATTGCTGCCCAATAAATTATTTTTTTTGACTTTAGCCTTTATCTAGCCTGTATTATATTATATTGATAAATAACTCAAAGGGTTTAACATACCTAATATTCATTCCTCTTTCTATTTTCCCCACAACAGCCTTGTGAGGTGAGTTGGGTTGAGAAAGCATGATGGACCCAAAGTCATACAGTTGGCTTTTGTGCCTAAGGCAGGTCTAGAACTCACAGTCTCCTGTTTCTAGCCTGGTGCATTAACCACTAGACCAAATTCTATTCATGCATTCATGAAGCCAGTACAATTCAGGTTTAACTCATAAAATCTCCTCAACCAATTAGCTATAATTTTTTAATGTTTCTGTGGAATGATCACCAAGGTTTCTGGACTCTTACTAACATTTGGGGGCATTAACTGATTCATGCAATACGTTTGACTTGCTTACAGTACTGAATTTTCTGGGTTTGCAGAAAATCTAATCAGGTAAGTTAGGTTTGCACCATAACATAAGACACAAAAAGTCTAGCCAAGGATATCATTAACCATCTGTAGCATGTTATATACATGCATCTTGTATATCTTTACTATACATGATATGGATAAGTATATGATCATGCAGGACACTTTAACTTTAGTTGCAATTTAATTCTTTTATCAATCAGGCTATAAAATCATATAAATCCAGAGTTTTATATTACATTTACAAAGTCATAAGATGGTTCTGAGTGATAAACTGACACAAATGCTTGAATGCAGTGAATCATATTCTGCTATCACTTAATTAACATAATAACCAGAAAAAATGGGGTCAGGATTTCTCCTTCGTTTGCAAATGAGTGTTTAATATAGTAATGTGGACAAATAGAAATGGCACTTGTCCCCCACTCTACTCCAAACAATGTAGATATTGTTATTCATTCTACCAGTTCAATATCAATTGAGTAGCTTTTTGTGACACAATATACTTACCAGTAGTTAGCTGAAAGTAGTGACCCAATCTCATTTCCTGCACCTATGAGGGAGATGAGCAAATAAGAGGTATAAATAAATAAATAAATAAATAAATAAATAAATAATAGAATAATAGAATAATGGAGTTGGAAGGGACCTTGGAGATCTTCTAGTCTAACCCCTGGCTCAGGCAGGAAAGCTTATGCCATTTCAGACAAATGGTTGTCCAATCCAATAAATAAATAAATAACTTTTCACAGCAGATTAAACTACTATAGTCCAGATGAACTGCTCACTCTATTAGGCTAAAATGTGACTGAGTACTTAGTGGCTCTTCCTGTGTGACATCAACTCAAAAATCAAGGGGAAATTGCAGATTTGGAGGGAGCTATTCCATTATACCCATTCTGATAATTTCTCCACTTCTTTAGGGCTACATGTTTTGGAAGGGGACGGGTGGACATTTTATTCATTATTAAGTCATTTGCACAGTGCAGTTCAATAGGAAGATTTAGCTCATTCCCACCAGGATCAGGTAGGTTGGAGTTAGAATTAATTCCTTCAATTAGAATTAATTCATGTAGGGCAGGGGTGTCAAACTCGATTGTGTCACATCATGTATCATGACATATCACGATAAGTTTTTGCTTTTGTTGAGCTAGAGTGGTCATGACTTGTGTGTGACATATCTGGCCCATGGGCTGCCAGTTTGACAGGCCTGCTGTAAGGGATAAAGAAGGGGATGTGAGTTTTTGTGTGTGAAAAACTAACCTTCCCTGGCCCAGTGAAGTGTATTGTCTTAGCAAGTCACTGTGTCATGTGAACACAGCATTTGATACATTCTGTGAGAGGAAGGACAGCTGTTGAGGCCTGCTGGCAGCAGGCGGAGCTGGTAGCAGAGTCGGACAATAGTGAGGAGGTTAGGGAGGGTGAGGAAGGCTTGGGTGAGGGCTCTGCATCAGAGGCAAAGATGGGGCTAGGGCAGGCTGGCAATCATCAGCTGCCTTTAGGCTTGGACAGAAGTGAGGCGGGGGAACTTCTGGAACTGGTTCCCAGCCTGCGCATGTGCAGAGCTGCCAAAAGGAAGGAACAATTAAGAACTCAGGGTTGACATGGGAGTAAGGCCACAGGTGGACAATGAATGGCCCCTCCCATCAGGTTTAAAAGAGAAGCAAACTGGAGCAAACAACTCACTTGTTTGTTCGTTCGGCTTTGTGAAGATTTGTCTGTATAACCCAGCCCTTCCCTATCAGCACTGAGTGTGGAAATATTTACTGGGCAGCGTTCTAGGATTGATAAGGTCTGAGCTAATTAGTATACCTTTGCAAGACTGTTTACCAAGCCGTTGGCTGACTATGAATGAAATAAATTTCCATTAATGTAATAAAAGAGGTTTTGCCAAGACTCAGAATTGACTTAGTGCTTTTTGGGGTGGCCTAGGACAGAACAACAGCTGAAAATAAAAGTAATGAGTAGTTAAAGTGCCCAGTATAATTTCTTTCACTGAATTTTTATTTTGTTTTCTGAACGGAGCCCTATATATTATGCTTGTAACAGGCATAGTTCCCCTGACACTGCAGCCAGATCCTGTTACTGTGTTTTAATTAAAATGCCAGCAGTTGTTCAGTTGAATTGCTTTACTAGGCAGGTGATACACAAGTTTTAAAAAAGGAAGAATACTTTGCTTAATCAGGTCAGGCAAGGTAAATAACACTGCATTAAATTGTGACCTTTTCAAAGAAATTAACTTGGCAGGCATATTTTATCCCTTCTTGATTAAGCAAATTTTAATTGCTAGTTAAACTGTTGTGAGGATTAGCTTTTGCAATAATAATCTTGGTGGTGCTTTGAGAAATGCAAAGCTGATAGTTAGAGCAATAGTCTATGATACAAGACAATTGAGAAAGTCTTGAAATAACATTGTTATGAAAACTGCAAAATGATTCTAAGCAGTATGACACTGGCTTGTTTTGAACTTGTATGGTTGCAGTTTGGAAAAAGAAAAAGACAATCTTATTTGACTTGCAAAATCATCTTTATCCCTAGTAAAACGTTGAAGGTCATTCTTGCTGACAGTTAAGGCAACATGAGAATGAATATTTATAAGCCCTTCCCCCAAATTATCCCAGCTAAAATAACATGTCTTCACTAAATTTAACTAAAATAACATTGCTAGAAGGGTCTTTCCCATCCATGGTAGCTGAATGTCAGGTGTGAGGAAGAGTGGAGACTGAGAGAACATAGCTTGCCCAAAGGCAGTTGACTATAATTTTGGAGAAAAGAAGAAGAATTTAGTTCAAGTGACCAAAAAAATTGCAATATCAGAGAAATCCCAGGTATGCATGTTTGAAAAATACAGCCTATTGAGTCCAGTAAAAGAATTATTACTGGGAAGAATGTATTGGATTAGAGCCTTCAAATTCTACTTTTAATATATATGCTGTTATAAACACAGGAAAGGTTATCAAAAATATCATCCAGAACAACTTGAAAGACATGCAACATTTTGATAGCATAATGGCAATAGACTAGGCCAGGATAGAAATTAAACTTGATTGAATTTAATATATTTAATGTACAGTATGAACTTTACAATATAATTACAGAAATACAGTTAATATGATTACTTGTTATGTACTTAATCATCCTTTCAGTTAAATCTTTTTTTTAAAAAAAATGCAGATCTATGGAAATGTTTGGAGAAGCTCTGGGATTTTGGGGGGGGAAACCCCCATGCATTCTGGGGGGATTTCAAATCATGCATTGTTGATGTGAATTTTAATCTCTTCTTTATATAGCTTCCCTGAACTGGATCCCTGCAGGTTATGGAACAATTTATGGAAGTATTATGCTTTGTTGTTGTTGTTGTTGTTGCTAAGGAGCTGGGGGGCCTCTATATGTGCATAAATGAATATATTGTATATTCATAAGACAAAAAAAGCAGTTAGCTTGAATAAAACTTTTTACACTCAGATTTTGCCAATTAACATAAGTTAGTTTGTGCATAGTAATTCGGCTAAGTGGCACAAAACAACAATAAAGCTACAAGCAAGATATCTGATACAGAGGTAACATTATCTCTTGCTATCATACTAAATAATAAAATAAATAAATCAAGCCAATATAGCCTTTTGACAATTTAGATACAAAATGTTTCAAAGGTGTTAAATTGGCACAGATATTAAAAATTTAGAAAAATGCTAGATTTGCAAAATGTTAGGGCTATGAAACCTTTCTGATTTCTTCCACAAGTGGTATTTCAGAAAACATACAAGTCCAGAAATGTTTAGAACTCTTTAAGCCAACTATTCCTTTTCCAGGGATTGCATGATATTGCCCTTTTTAATCATCTCTACATTGGGAAATCTCCATATCTGCTTTGTTTCTTTCCAACCAATTGGTCCAGTTTTGTTACTACAGTAACACCAAATGAAAAGTTTGGCTCACCACTTGAAGCAAACCTTTCTGGCTTCTGGACAAACTTAATATTAAATGAATACCCATCTGCAATTCAGACCCTTGATTTTTTCCTGGATAGATAGATCAAAGACATGTCAAGCAGATTTACTGTATTTTTCATTCATTAGCAATTAATGGGTCAGATTCCCCAAATGGTTGGTTCCTAGTGTCATCTAAAAAAATAATACCTCCAATCTGCATGTAAAAGTGTTCTATCTGTGCTATCTCAGGGCAATAATTCTACTTTGAGCCATCCTGTAGAAGATCAATCATGAATGTTGTAACAGAGCATCAGAGTTGGAAGGGACCTTGTAGATCATCTAGTCCAACCCCCCACCCAAGTGAGAAACCCTACACCATTTCTGACAAATGGCAGTCCAATCTCTTCTTGGAAGTCTCAAGTAATGATGCTCCCACAACTTCCGAGGGCAAGCTGTTCCATTGGTTGATTGTTCTCACTGTCAGAAAGTTTCTCATTTCCAGGTTAAATCTCTCCTTGTTCAGTTTCCATCCATTATTCCTTGTCTGGCCTACAGGTGCTTTGGAAAAATAGCTTGACCCCTTTCCTCTCTGTGGCAGCCCCTCAAATATTGGAACACTGCTATCATGTCTCCCCTGGTCCTTCTCTTCACTAGACTAGCTATGCCCAGTTCCTGCAATCGTTCTTCATGTTTTTAGTCTCCAGTCCCCTAATCATCCTGGTTGCTCTTCTCTATACTTTTTCTAGAGTCTCGACATCTTTTTTATAGTGTGGTGTGGTGACCAAAACTGGATGCAGCTATTGGGATATACAACGAAAGGGTGGTGTGGTAAGAAATGCACCACAGCATCATATTATTAGCAGGAGATTCAGCCTGAATACTTATCAGAAGTGTGTTTAATCTGAAAGAGCATTGATCCTCCTCCCTGACCTCCTTACCTTTTATATACTAAAATTAAAATGGGGTGAGGGAGGAGGAGAAGACTTCATCCTGACAGTTGCCATTTGTGCTCTAAAGTCTTCCAGTTTCCTAATGCAACAAAAGACAAGCTAGAGATTTCCAGACAATTGAAATAAAATCGCCCCCGGCTAAAACTTGCTGATACCTCATAACAGCTTTTTTGCACAGCCCTTACTAAGCAGTAATCTTTTAAATGGCAGCATCAGAAATCTTTTGATCTTCTGCCATTCTGCCTGCTGCCTGTATCTTGGAATTGCTGGAGGTAGAGCTTTGCTACTGGCATATCCCAAAGATGCCTTTGGCTCATTTGATCATTTCACAGGTAAAAGATGCCAATTTCTTGCTTGTTTCATCTTGTCCAGCAGGAAATCTTCTATAAAGACAGGCCTTGCATAAGTGTAGTGAAGCTTTATTTCAAAAAACAAATATCGGGCACTCTGACTTTATTTCTCTCTCTCTGGGAAACATGGCAATTATGAGAAGGGGAAAAAAAGGTTTTTATATTCCCATTTTATATTCCTTCCAATGTCATAGAATCAAGTTCTGAGACTTCAACATAAATCTAAATGGCAATCTACAGAATTAATTTGTCAAATATGGGAAGCATATCCAGGCTGAAGCAATGTTTTGCTGATCTAAAGCAATTGCAAATCAAAAAAGAACAAATGAAGAAAACCTCATTCTGGCAGACATCAAATTTTTAATATCATGTCCTTGCAATATTGCCTTTGTCCAGGGGTGGGATTCTACTGGTTCAGGCCAGTTCAGGTGAATCGGATGTTAAAGTTACAGCTGGTTCGCCAAACCGATATTTCAACCAACTGGCTGGCCCTGCCCATCCCACCCCTCCCCTCCCAGGAGTCACTGCACAATGCAGGTAAGTGCAGGGTCCACATGGAGACTCTGGGAGGGGAAAAAACAGGCCACACAGAAGTCAGGAAATGGGCCTGTTTCCAGCTTCCGGAGGGCCTCCAGAGCCCGAGGGAGGACCTTTTTGCCCTTCCAGAGGCCCAGGGGAGGCCTCTGGACCTTTGGGAGGGCGAAAACAGTCTCCTCCAGACTCTGGAGGCCCACCGGAAGCCGGAAACAGGAAGTTCTGGTTGGCCACGCCCACCGTGGCCATGCCAACCCAGCAACCTGGCAGCAAACTGGTTTTTGGAATTTTTGAATCCCACCCCTTCCTTTGTCTCATTGTCTAATTCACTGCTAAGGCAATGTAATGTCTTCCTTAGCTGTTCCAGTTTTAAAGTAATGTCTTCCTTCTCCTGACACAATTTTGGCTGTGGATATCTGTTAACAGAATTTTTGGAAATGACAACTGGTGTGATCAGAGATAGGTTCTATCCACCTCCTACTGTCCATTTTAGGCTACTGCAGGCAAATGGGTGTCTCTCCCCCCCCATTGTTACAATAGTCATAGACACAATATTAGGACATCTTGGCATGTTGAAATTTGCAGAAAAAAAGATTAAATGTTTTTTAAAACTTCATTGAATGTTCCATTTCAATTTTTCCCCCCTTTCTTCTAATCCTCCCCAAAACAAAATAAAAAATAAACACCTTCAATCAATACCAAAAGAATCAAAATCATTTATTTGAATAGAAAAAGATATTATCATTAAAACAAAATGGATCCCATCAATACACCAGTGGACAGAATATTCTTATATCTCAGAGTTAGAACAGCCTCCAAAGGTTTCAAGACGAAATGGATATGGGCTACAGGCAGCAGCATGTGTGAATATTAGTATGCATAATATTAAATGTGCATGCCTGGATAGTTGTCTTCTTCAGGAAGGAATGAAAAGATCTGAGTTTCCCATTCTTGCACATTTTCTGCTTAAGCCAAAGAGTTGTGAGTGCAGATATGTTAGGAACTGTGTGAATAAGCAGAATGAATGTTCTCTTTCATTCAACTCCAACAGAATCACCTTTCTTACTTTTTGATAAACAGGTGTTGTTTTCCTGCTTTAAACATGGACTCACAGTGAGAAGGTGCCTGCAGGCAACTATTCCGAAGCTGGCCTATAAAGTTATGTACAAAGTCTTTGATTTTTTCTTAAAGTGGCTGCTTATATAAGATTTTGAGATATAGCTTTCTAAATATGGTAGGACAAGAACCAGAATGTATCTGAGCCTAGTTGGAGTCCAATTATGTTCTGCAACTTTAATAAGAAGACAGCCTAGTGGTCCATGACTGTCCTTAAGTCCAACTGTCATCAGATATAAGTCAGAAAACCTGGGAAAGAGATCTTCTTTGTAGCATCCCCTGATTCTGAAATTCTCGACCTGGAAAAGTAGCTTAAATGCCACTCTTTGTACTTTTGTGTCAAGCTTTTTCATAATTTCATGAGGAGTAGAATGGGAACAAATCAATAGACTGGCATAAGACTGTGTGACCTTTTGGGAAGTGGGAGATGGCTAACTTATATTAATAGCAATAAAACTTAGGCTTATTTACTGCTTCACAGTGCTTTACAGCCCTCTCTAAGCAGTTTACAGAGTCAGCGTATTGCACCCATCAATCTGGGCCCTCATTTTACCGATCTTGGAAAGATGGAAGGCTGAGTCAATCCTGAGCTGGTGAGAATCAAACTGCTGGCAGTCAACAAAATTAGCCTGCAACACTGTGCCGCCATGGTTTTTCTTTACATTTCATGATCAATGTTGGCTATAATAATGGGAGCTACATTCAACACATATAAAGAGCACCAGTCTGGAAGGCAATGCACAACCATCTTGTATAAATTATTGTTATCTTATATATTTTTGGTGACAGCTGGAAAACTTTTGCATTCCTTCTGGCTTTGAAAATCCTCTTCCAGCCATGTCTTTTTGCTGTTGTTTTAACTGACATTTTATTTTGTAGTATTCTTATTGCTGTTGATCCATGAATAAATGTCCTTTCATTTTTATCATTTCAGTTAGTCCTGGCAGTATTATGTCCTTCAGATCACAAAGAATCAGAAATAACTGAAAAACTGAAGCAATATAGCCTGTTTGGTATAACTAGCAGAGAAGAGCAGAATATACATTTATAAGTTGAAATAACTAAACTGCTGCATCAGATCAAAATGCTACTTTTGGCTTCCCACAGTGGTCCATCAGCTGCTTCTCTGAAGCACACAAAGAGGGCTCAGATGTGATTCCTCTGGTTTGTCCCAGTGCCTGCACATTCGTGTTTGAACCTTGGAAAAGATGGTTCCATTTCTCAATGTCAGATAGCTATTATTTCTCATTCATATCCTGCAGTAATGAACTGTACTAAGTCATGGAAATAAACTGCAAAAAAAATTTTTTTTTTTTTTTTTGCTTACTCTGATCCCACTCTTTCTGGAATATCCTGATGTATTCACTTAAACTTGTATTGATAGATAGTTTTAATTGACATGCTCGAAAGTCAGCAGCTTGGCTTCATCAAATTCTAGTAGGGTGATGTCTATTAAGGCCTAAATTTTCACCTAGTTGATTAGACCATAAGACTTGAAAAGAGCAAAAAAACAGAGGAACAGCTGATCAGATCTTGCAATGGGTAGTCTGGACTGAGCACCAGCAAAATCCCATTACTAAGTTCCTGAAATCTGAAAGTTCTGAGAAACAGCATCACAGGACACCAGCCACCTAAACTGCAATACGAAACTGTCCCAGCTTAGTACAATCTAGAAACCACATCTCACAACAAGAAGACATTAGTTGGTCATAGAAGCAAACCAACAACTGTGTCTACAAAAGGGAATGGGACTTTCTTGTTATCTTTTTCCTTGAAAATGTTTTGCTTCTCATCCAAGAAGCTTCTTCAGTTCTGAAGAAGCTTCTTGGATGAGAAGCAAAACATTTTCAAGGAAAAGAACAAGAAAGCCTAGTTGCCTTTTGAACAGCATCTTTGGGGCAATGATGATATGGATTATTGTAAACAACTGTATCTACAAATTACCTGCATCCCACTGATAAAAACTAAACAGAAATGCTTTTATAGATGGTATATAATACTTTCTGGCTAGTTTTCAACATCCTCACTAGCTCTCCTCCACTGTGGAGTGGTCTTTCTTCCTTGTAGCAACATGAATTCTTCATGTCTCACATTATTCAATTTGAATGAGGCCAAAAAGCTTCAATAATGTTTTCAGCTATATTTCTCCTCTATTGTTCTTAGTTAGGGAGTCTCCAAGTTTAGGATAAGTTTAATCACTGAAAAGAGGGGATGCTTCTGCCTATATGAGTTAGAGTTTGATGTGATTTAGTTCCTGTCCTTTGGGAGCCTCATTGTTCTTATTCTCCACTTATCTGCAAATCCTTCTGGACACTATCTTGACTGGCACCACAGCCCACTCCTATTAGATCAGTGGAAGAGCCCCTTTACTCTGTCTTCTCCCTTGTTGTGCCTATCTCCCAACCGGACAATGGGAATTTCTTCTCCTAAGTCTTGAAGGTATCTCCCATCCCGTGCACTTCCAGTGCCCATTCCTCCCACTTTAACAAAGCGAGAAGCGGCGGGAATTGATGTTCATTTTTGTCACGCCAATGAGCTTGAGCGGGGTGGAGAGGCTGAAGGAGGATGTGAGGGGGCAATCGCAGAGGAGGTCAGAGAGCTCATCCCTCTCTTCCAGCTCATAGGTGGCATCATTCAGCATCCGCCGGTGGAGGTGGCAGGTCTGCTCGATCTTGAGTTTGTTGATATCACTGCGCAGGCGCATGAGCTGCCGAGCCAGCTGCTGGTCCTGGAGACGCATTTCCATCTGGAACAGAAAAGCAGTAAGGGCGTGACAAGATGGCAAAGGATCATCAAATCAGGAGGAGATGCGAAGACTTGGGGTTGCAACTTGTACCTCTTTTGACAAAAAATGAGATGGCTTATTCATCGCCACTGCTGCCATAGTTAAAATTCCTGATGTACAGGGTCTAGGAAACCCTTTGCCCCATGACAAGTTCTTTTTTGTGATCTACTTCATTCCTGCCACAACTTACAATCGTAATGGTCAGGCTCCATTACAGTTGTAATTTGAGGACTTCCTATACAGTAGTTTCTACATGGAGTGGGGAGCGGGGTTGGGATTAAAAAAAGAAAACTAAGATGGCGATTGCAGCAACATGACCAAAGCTAGGTTGTTTTGTGTACAGGTAGTCCTCAACTTATGACCACAATGAAGCCCCAAATTCCGTGGCTAAGCAAGGCACTTGTTAATTGAGTTGTTCCCCTTTTTTGCCGCAGTGGTTAAATGAATCACTGCAGTTGTTAAGTGAATCATGCAGTTGTTTAGTAAATCTGGCTTTCCCCGTTGATTTTATTTGTTAGAAGCTGGCTGGAAAAGTTACAAACATGACCCTGGGACAGTGCATCTGTCATAAATACATGCCAGTTGCCAACGCCTGAATTTTTATCATGTAACTAATGTCTTAAGTGTGAAAACTGGTCACAAATCCCTTTCTTTTTCATTGCAGTTGTAATTTTGAATGGTCATTAAACAAACAGTTTAAGTTGAGAACTACCTGTTTATGTTACGTTACATGCTCGTACATGCTTTGCTGTGAGTATTATTTTAACATCTGTAACATCTCCCTACGTATGCTGCTGCTCCTATATAAAGAATATAATCTGAAAGATATTCTATTTTCTACGCTATATAATCACATGGACAAGAACCTATAGACATTTAGATATATCTTAATGTTAGGTTCAATTGATTAATAACAAAACCAATCCTCTCTCTTCCACAATGTTCTATGCTACCCAAACACCTTAATAAAATTCTGGATAATGATGATTGCAATACTGCCTACATATAATATCTGGTTTACAAGTGTACCACTTACCTCTGTTGGATGCCTGCCACCTAGTGGCTACCAAATCTTTTGAATTTAATTGCTCTTCCTGTTGCCTCATTCACATAATCCCGCTCTTTCCCCACAACTGAAACTTTGGAGAAGCTTTTATTTATTTTATTTATTTATTTTGATTTGTCAATCGCTTACAAGATAATAGGTATAAGTATATACATAGTTATGAATACATGAAATGGATATATATAAGAAAAATAAAAGAAACAATAGGACAGGGACAGTAGGCACGATTGGTGTGCTTATGCACTCCCCCTACAGAGGAAAGGGGTGAGGTCAATAGTAGAAAGTCTAAGGTTAAAGTTTTGGGGGTTTGGGAAAGAAACCACAGAGTCAGGTAGAGTATTCCAGACATTGACCACTCTGTTGCTGAAGTCGTATTTCCTGCAATCAAGTTTGGTGCGGTTAACCTTGAGTTTGTATCTATTGTGTGCTCTTGTGTTGTTATGGTTGAAGCTGAAGTATTCATTGACAGGTAAGTCATTGCAATGTATGATTTTATATATCATACTTATATCAGACCGAAGATGGTGTAATTCAAGGTTTTCTAGATCTAGAATTTCAAGTCTGGTGGCATAAGGTATTCTGCAAGGAGTAGAGGAGTGGAGAACTCTTCTTGTGAAATATTTCTGGACTTTCTCAACTGTGCTAATATCAGATACGTAATGTGGCTTTCAGACTGATGAGCTGTATTCGAGTATTGGTCTAGCAAATGTTTTGTATGCTCTAGTTAGTAGTGTGATATTACCAGAGAAAAAGCTACGTAGGATTAGGTTAACAACTCTTAATGCCTTTTTGGCTATGTAGTTACAGTGGGCTCTAGCACTTAGATCATTAGAGATGAGTATTCCAAGGTCCTTTACAGAGCTTGGATCATCAACAAGTCTTGACTATTCAGCTTGTATTTTATTTCCTGATATATTTTTTTGCCAATATGTAAGATTTTATTTGTTGTGATTTGAAGTTGCCATTTGTTTGACCATTCTGATAAATATTCCTTTACTGAGGATGGTTTATATGCATTTCCCCAAGGCTGTTCCTGAAACCAGCTGAACAATTGCCTCAGTAAAGATATATTTTTCAAAACGCGTCAGGCCAGCAGTAGAATGTTTACTGGTGCCTGTGAATCTTTCCCCTAATGTTTTGCCTTTGCTTACTCTTCCTCTGGGAAACTGTTGACAAAATGAATGGATGGCAGAAATAAACAAAATGTGTCTCAGAAACAAATGTCAAAAATCTCCCCTCCAATATCAATTAAGATACAATGAATGCAAGTGTCTCAGAACAAGAAATGCAAATGGTCTTTGAGGGGGTGGGATTAGTACAAATTTGATTGTATTGATTTGATTAAAATTAATTAACAGTCAATCAATACAGTCAACAGGATTAAAATCTACGTATTTAACCAATATAAAGCCAGTTTGGCATAGCGGTTAAGATGCTGACCTGTAGACCAGGAGTTCTAATCCCTCCGTAGGGATGATAACCAATTGGGTGACTTTGGACCAGTTACTCTCTCACACCCCAACCCACCTCACAGGATTGTTGTGGAGAAAACAGGAGGAAGAGGAAGGAGTATTACATATATTTGCCAACCTGAGTTACATATAAACCAGTGGTGGGATTCAAATTTTTTTTACTGCTGGTTCTGTGGGCGTAGCTGGTGGGCATGGCTTGGTGGGCATGGCAGGGGAAGGATACTGTAAAATCCCCATTCCCTCCCCATTCCTAGGGGGAGGTTACTGCAAAATCCCATTTCCTCCCCACCCCACTAACCTGCTTTCCAGCTCCGTTCTCCTGTGCAGGGCAACAAAAGAAGACCCAGCCAATCAGCTGGGCCTCAGGAGGCAGAGAATAGATGGAGGTGGTGTCAGTCAGAGATAGTATTTGCCAGTTCTCCGAACTACTCAAAATTTCCACTACGAGTTCTCCAGAACTAGTCAGAACCTGCCGAATACCACCTCTGATATAAACTAATAAAGGTGGGATAAAGGTCTAATAAATTTCCCTCTTCTATTAATGAAAAATTCCATTGAAGAAAAATGTGTAGATATTCTCAAGACAGGGAAGGGTCATTTGTACCCTGGAACTGTAAGATTGTGCACCTTGCTTTTTTAAAAAATCAAACAACTGATGTTCCTTTCCTGATAAAAAGGTAAGTTAAACTAGAGGAAAAGTGTTCAAAGTCACTCTGAGAGTGAGATGGATAATACCTCAAATTGACCAATAAATAAAATACAGTTATTGCAGTTCACAACAGAAAGTGACTGTTTTGTTTGCACAAGGAGACTCTGTCTAGTCAACAATATTCAATCAGCTTTTCAGAGAGAAGATCTATCAACTTCTGCCAGTCACAAAATGGCAGCAAGTCGTTCAGACAGTGAAAGTGGTGGATTATGGCAATTGTAGATGATTAAACTAGTATTTCCCTAACTGCTACCCTCCACATATGTTGGAAATAAAACTAACTTGTTAGGTAAGAATTCTCCAAGAGTTGTGGTTCCTGTTCATCTGGAAGAAATATGATTTATTCATGTCATTTGGTCAGCTTTATTGGCTTTGTTGATGTTATCTGCCAGCCTTACTTCTGAAAAATGTCATTAATTCATTTTAGTTCTGTGTTTTCCCTGAGCATCATTTGTTATAAAACCAATATGAGAGTTGATTGTCAGATTGATAAAGGTTCTGAGGACTGTTTTGTAAATAGCCATTACAATCTCCCCATTTTCATGAAGGGCCTTGATTACACAGCAGATTACATTAGAAATTCTCCATATTAACATACGTGTGTGTGTTTTAAACTGAAAATATTTCAGTTTCTTTAACCCCAAGTTCTTAATAAATCTCGTAAAGGAGAACTTTGCAACAATCTTCCTTGAAAAGAATCACTTTTCGTTTCAGGTGGCTGCTAAAGAGTCTGATAACTGGGTTGGAGATTTAACAAATACTAAATCTGATTACATAGGATCCGATTTCAAAGGCAGTCTTTCACGAAATGCTAAACATGCTTAGTTTGGTAGCTATCCTTATTTTCTTTCTTAAGAGGTTGCGGGTAAAACCAGAATGTCAGATTAGATTAAAGTTAATACATATTGTCAGGCCATTTCGGTGTCTTTGTGGCTTTACAACGTGGTTTTTATTTTTAGATTGTTTTTTACTGTACTGATTCCCCCCCCCTTTTTTTTTTCTTATAGGGATCAGCTTTTTACTAACTGTAGTCCAATAGCATCAAACTTTTCCCAGGGAGATAAAGCTTCTTGCTGTCAAGAATGTTCTGCCTTCACGGTGAGAAGACTTTTTTGTACTCTAGTAAAATAAAAATGGAGAGGTTGAAAGTGGGTGGGGAGAGGCTGATATTTTGTTGATAAAGGGCACAAGGGAAAGTTTGGGACGGTTGACAGAAGAATTACATGGACAATGAGGAGCAAGATGGCATTGCTGGATCTCATCCCACGTTCAGTACTTGTGTTTATAGTTTCTGGTAGCTTGGATAACTAGCAAGCTTCTTGCATAGTCAAATATTCTTTGGGAATAGAAAAATATACAGGGATAGAAAAATAATAATTTCAACTCCACAGGGATATAATGTTAATCTCTAAAGTCTGCTAAAGCATAAAATCTTCTCTGATCTCTTTCTGTGTTTCTAAGAAAGATTCCTTAAATGAAGAGATGTAAGAACAAGAATGAATGCATCCACGAGTTGCTTTTCATATTTTTTCCTTGCTACCATTTTTCCCAGGTCAACTTATCCTCTGCTTGCGTGACCTGGATTGCTTTTGACAGACAGTTCCTGGCATTCATTCAATCAAAAGCCATTGTATAAGTTATTCCATCTTTTTTTTTAATAAGAAAAGCATGGACGCAATGATGAAAGCATGGGAAGATTTCATGTTGAAAATTATATTGTCTACACACACACCCATACAAATTCTATTGAATGGAAGAAGAAGCTTTCCTCCTTCCAGAAACAGCATATGCAAAACACTATCCAATCAAACTGCATGAAAATAAAAGAATGAGCTTCAATGAAGTTCTGTGTTGTTTTTATCTTTATCATGTTTCTTTCTTTATCCTTAACACTCATTCGCTGTAACACTTAAAAAAGAAGAATTTATTGCTAAACTGAAACAATGATTGGCCAGTATAGTTAATTTTATTCATTAATTTGCTAGATTGATTGCTTGCCTGTCATTCAAGAGCTTCATACATGGCATATAATATTCCTCCAACTTTTTCACACAACTCTTTGGGGCAATTTTATACAAAGAGAGTAGCCCGACCTTAAGTCACCCAATGAACTCAGCGAACTTTCATAATTGAGGATAAATCTGAACTTTACCAAATGTTTTTAGGAGGACCATCAGAAAAAAAAAACCTAAGCTAGTAATCCTTTTCCTAGGTTTTCCCTGCAGCATCTGGTATTCAAAAATGCAATTGTTTTGAACTTTAAATTTTACTTCACTCCAATGACTTAAAGGAATTAAAGGAATTAACTTCCTTCCATTAATTCTTCCCCAGCCAGTTTTTAAAGATATCCATCCGATGACCATATCCCCATTTTGAGACAACAGTGTAATGTTAAGTACTCTTGGTAAGGAATAAGTCCCTGCTCACCAGGAGACTGCTGGAAGCATGTAGGATCGCATGGCACTTTACATACTGTAAGAAATCCTTTCTGTAGTTAGAACTGCATTCATTTTGATAGGTGACTCCAGGTTTGAAGGGAAAAAAGTAGTAAACATACCTCTTTTATTTATTTCTTTTCCCTCTCTCTCTTATTTTACTAGGGTCTATGTAATTTGACAGGGCTCTATTATAACTTCTCACTCCATCTGGATAGTAATAACTACTTTGAGGGGTCCTTGTTGCTCTCAGAGTTTGGTTGTTTTCCTGCAGACATTTCATTACCCAAACTAGATAACATCATCATAGTTTGGGTAATGAAACATCTGCAAGAAAACAAGCAAGCTCAGAGAGCAACAAGGACCCTACATTTCAGCCCTGAGCTACAAACGTTCTCCTTTATTGGAATCACTACTTTAAAAAAGAAAAGAAAAAGGCATTTGAAACTATTTTTTTAAAAAAATAAGTCTCAGATGTGCCCCTGTTTTTTCCCCCCTTATCTCATTGATTCCAGGATTAGGCATTTTGTAATCTCAGACTCCGTGCTTCCTTTTAGCTTTACGGAAATATCTTTCATCTTGCTGTGCAGAACAATTATATAGGCTGTATATAGAAATCCAAACGTATTTTGCTAATTCTTCCTCTTTTTTTTCCTCAGTTCATCTCATGGCCCTACAAGCATTTCTATCAAAACTAGAGAAAGTAGCATTTTAATCACAGCCTCTATTTCCTATCTGATGATGGAATGGTCTCACCCTTGGAATCGGGTGGTTTTATTAAAGTTATATGAACAGATTTTTCCTTCCGATGCAAAGTTTATGGTGGGATGCAATCTATTAATACATCAATTTGAAGCATCACATGCCTCACCATGCTGCTATATTGCTCACTAAAAGCAATGCTCAGATAATGAGACAAAAAAAGAACTACGCCTTAACAAAATTAAGTTTCTCCTTGACTGTTTCAAATGAGTCCAAATGATATCTTTCCCCATTTTCTCATTTTCTAAAAACAGAACTGAAGCAAGGCATATGCATGTATATCCTGCTCTTGCCTTTTGTAACGTGAATACCGAGCAGATAACACATGTAAGCCATTAAAATACTGTATATCCCTTGTTCAAACTGTCTGAAAGTCAATCAAGCCTATAGGACTTAATATTGCCTTGACAATTATGACTCTCCTACTAAAGATGTCTTGTTGAAGTCAGAATCTATTAATCTTCCAAAAACCTTGTAAAAAGCACATAGCAAGCTGCCTTGTGCGTTAATTAAAAAAAATTAATTGCCAAGAATAGGCCTAATTTTTGTCTTTTCAACTGTAATCCTAAAACATGCCTAGAGGTTCTGTTGATAAAGAATTTTAAAAAAACAATAGGAAATTACTTACCAACTCTTTCCGGAGCCAATTTAATGCTTCATCGATGTTTCCAAAGCCACACACTTTCTCCGGGGCAAGCAAAATTGGCTGTCTGGAAGAGCTTCCATTGATACAAACCTGCACATCTCTCAAAGAAATATTTTCCTCTGTTGGTTTCTTCTCTTGCCTCCCCATGTCCCTCTCAGAAGGTTTGGAATGGCTCTTCCAGGCTGGTCCTTCCAGCTGAGCTTTCCATTCCAAATAGGAAGGCCTTCTTGTCTCCAGCCTCAGTTTCTCTGTCAGGGCTTTCAGATTCCGCAAATGATCATCAAATGGGGGATCACCTTCAGCCTTATCATCCACACTATCCAGCATTTCTTCTATCTCGATTTCTGGCATGGATGTCATATTTTCTGCTGGGAAATCAGAAACATCCACTGACAGGTTTGCAACAGAGATGCAGGCAGGACCATTCAAACAAAGATTTGCTCCTCAGAACTTCCTGGGCACACAGCAGTTTTTCCCACTCAATTCAAGACATTCCTTTCATCCAACCATCTAAGCAGAAAAACAAAGACATATTGTTTGATTCAGCCAGGAACCATTAAAAAAAAAAAAAGAACAAACATGCAATCAGAACTTCCTTCTATGGCTTGACTGGAGAAGAAATGGAAGTTGAATATTTCAGCTTAAGAAAACATTCAGCTACGAGATTTTGCACAGCTATCTGGTGATGTTCTGGGGCAAGAGCAAACAAGCTTCTAGCTTTGCAGAGAAACATTTTGCTGCAATGAGACCTGTCAAGAACTATGCTTCAGGCCATAAAGTGAATTACTAAGGATGAAGTCAGACGTTGAGAAGAAATGCAATGACTGGGTGTTACACAATTAATAAACTCTGATCATTATATTGTGCTTAACATGTTCTGAACTTTTCACCATTATTCTTTGCAAGAGGAAAAGAATAGGGATGAGAGGAAAAGAGTGGGGTAGTAAGGATGGAAAAACTGCCTCACTTCAGGAGCTTCCTTTATGGAGGGTCAAATTAGGCATCATACGAATAATGCATGTATCTGTGTCTAAGCATATTTTAAACTGAAAAGGAAACATGGAGGTTGTAACCATCAGTACCTACAGAGAAAATACTTCAAACTCACACACAGCTATATTTTCACTCAAATTTGAATCCACCAGATATTGCTCTTTTGGGCAGTCACAGAACTCTGCAGTTGAGTTCACTTTTCAGGTATGAAGAAAGAGTTACATATTGCTATTGTTCCCCACAATTTCTCCCCTCAGACCCAGCATCTTCTGTTCAGAGGTAGTATTCAGCAGGTTCTGATCAGTTCTGGAGAACTGGTAGTGGAAAATTTGAGTAGTTCAGAGAACTGGCAAATACCACCTTTGACTGGCCCTGCCCCCATCTATTCTCTGCCTCCCGAGTCCCAGCTGATCGGCTGGGTCTTCTTTTGTTGCCCTGCATAGGAAAACAGAGCTGGTAAGCAGGTTAGTGGGGTGGGGAGGGAATGAAGATTTTACAGTATCCTTCCTCTACCATGTCCACCATGCCACCAAGCAATGCCACACCCACAGAACTGATAGTGAAAAATGTTGAAACCCACCACTGCTTCTGTTGCTGCTTTTTAGTTACAACAAAAAGATATTAGGAGGCTATTTTCATATTTTAAAATATTCATACTTTAACATTCCAGCCTTCACTCCAGAGAAAAGTGTTAAATTTATCTGGAATTTTAGAATAGAATAACAGAGTTGGAAGGGACCTTGGAAGTCTTCTAGTCCAACCTCCTGCTTTCGTAAGAAACCCTATGGCATTTCAGACAAATCATTATCCAATCTCTTCTTAAAAATTTCCAGTGTTGGAGCATTTACAACTTCTGGAGGCAAGTTGTTCCACTGATTAATTGTCCTAACTGCCAGAAAATTTCTCCTTAGTTCTAGGTTGCTTCTCTCCTTGATTAGTTTCCACCCATTGCTTCTTGTCCTGCCCTCTCTGGTGTTTTGGAGGATAGCTTGACTCCCTCTTCTTTGTGGCAGCCCCTGAGATATTGGAACACTGCTATCATGTCTCCCCTAGTCCTTCTTTTCATTAGACTAGACATACCCAGTTCCTGCAACCGTTCTTTATATGTTTTAGCCTCCAGTCCCCTAATCATCTTTGTTGCTCTTCTCTGCACTCTTTCTAGAGTCTCACAATAGGATTACCTCTATTGTAGTTGATGTGAGCTTCCAAATCCTCTTCAAACAACCAAACTTGGCCACAATAAATGATAAACTGTTAACTGAATAAGTGAAATGAGTTTCAGCAGAGGTGCTCTGCCATTAGAGTCCCCCTCTTAATCATTGGGGTTCATATAATCCTGAACAAATTTTTGTAAAACTAAGTTTAATTTCTTCTGAGAATAGAAAAGCATATATTGTAAGTAGAAATCTGGTTGTCAGAACTAGCTAGGTTCACACAATTTTAAAACCGGAATTAACAAAATACAGTTTAGTGATTAAGAGGCCAGGCTAGAACAGAATTCTGTGAATTCTAGTCTCACTTTAGACACAAAGCCAGACTTCGAATCAATCATTTACTTTCAGCCCTAGGAAAGAGGCAATGGCAAACTACTTATGAAAGACCTTGCCAGGAAACATCAGGGACTTGCTCAGGCAGTCTCTGAGAACTGAACATGATTGAACAGAAGAAAAAATATATACAACTGCTACTTTTACTTCACAAGCTCTGCCAAAAGAAATAAAGCTTATTGTTGTTTAAGACAATGGCCTAGTTATCACATGTTGAACAGCAAAGTAATCAACCATTTTAACTTAATCTAGTGATTTGGGCGAACTCAGCCACAGGGTAAGGTTGTAGCATTTAAAATGCAAGTAAGAGCTGGCACAATTTAATGATCATCTGTAAATATACACATAGAAATGTAACCTGTCAAAACTTTCTCCTCCCTGATGGTTTTCCAGAATCTTTTCTCCCTGCATGAACATGTTTCCAGACCCTTTTAGTTATGCTATTGTGATTCCTAGAAGAACAAATATTTCTTTGTCCTTTTAGATATTTGTAACCCAACCTAAGAGCAAATGAACAGGAAATCTCTGAAACTTTCCCTTAATAAAGATTCGGGCCATTCATTGCATCAAAACCTCACAGGGTTGTTGTTGTGGGGAAAATAGGAGGAGGAAAGAATATTAGATGCATTGGCTTCTTGGAATTATTTTTTTAAATAATAAAGGCAGGATAAAACAAAACAAAACCCACAATAGTGCTGATGTCAAGCCTTGACCCAAGGATATCTGTCTCCATGGTTACAATGACCCTTTTGTCCTTACATTAGGAAGATCTGTTTAATCTAGGGGAATGAATCAACCAGCTCTTCTAATAAAAATGGTTGTTCATGCAGAATGAGGAAATGTTTCTCTCATTCTCCTTCATTTATTCTCTGAAATAGTAGTAAATGAGATCTATCCAGCCTTGTGATTTTTTGTTTTTTTAGGAATGTATGAAGACAGCCGGAACTCTCTTCAAGAGATTCAGGCAACCAGACTCAGAAGATCCATCAGCTACGAGAGGGTTTGCCTATTTACATACCGAGCAATCAATCAGTCAAGGAAGGGACAGGTAATATTTTTGAGTATCAGATATGAAAGGGGTGAAATTTAGAGCATGTTGTGAGGGTTTCACAAAATGCTAGGTAGGAGATGCCCATTCACAGAATGTTTCCACTTTGGAAATTTATTCATGAGAAACTGATAAAGTTACTCCTTGCTACGCCTTCTAGTTCTCCAAGTGATGGTTGCTGATGATGGTGATTTTTTAAAAAAAATCCCTAATCCTCCTTTGGGGAGGTACAGTAGGTTGATATATTTCTAAAGAAAGACTTGCCATGTTTCTTTTCAGAGAATGCCTGTGGGGCCCAGAGGTATTTCCATAAATCAGGATGATACTAGAAGCTTGGCTTTGCAGAACACCCGCTTCTTATTTAGTCATTTATTTGGTAATTAAGGAACCTTAAAAAATAATGCCTAGCAGGGTAAGAATCTTGCAAGCACCAAGAAAAAGATGCTGTGGGCATCATTGGGTAAGTTAATTGGTTGACAGTTTGAGGGCACCTGTCATGCTGATTTGTGGAAATTAAACTGCTTTGGCCAAAGCATTTGTTAAAATCATATTACCTCCTATTTGCTTTGCTATGACATTTTCAATCTGTATTTGGGAACAAAATAATTATACATTATAAATTTACCAGGCATTTGGCAAAAGGAGGACATGTCCTCCTTTTTCTCCTCATGTCATCTGTACAGCAGGCATACTCTTAAAATCAAACACTGTCAGTCTTTTCAAGTATCTCTTACTATGCAGCTTTTCTCCGTGGGGCAGTGCTTTCCTAATGTGCTAACTGAAAAGTTAACAAGCTCCATTCTGTGACCTTAATTTGTTGATTATAGTCCTCCCGACCAAGCCTTACTCAGTTACATACTGAAGTTTTTGCCTAACTGGCTCTAGCACATTCCTGTAATTGAAAAACCAGTCTTTCTGATGCTGGAAAAAGTTAATTGTACATTTATATAGACGTCAATACATTCTTCTTCAGATTTTCCTTGGAATTATTTGTTGCAGATGCTGAGAAAGTTAAACAATTAATGTCCCCCTTTCCAGCCCCCACCATTTATCCTCCTTTCTAATTGTTTACCTTGGGGGGCCTTCAAACTTGACAGCTTTAAGACTTGTGGACTTCAACTCCCAGAATTCCTCCTCTAGTCATGTTAGCTGAGGAATTCTGGGAGTTGAAGTCCACAAGTCTTAAACTTGCCAAGTTTGAAGACCCTTGGTTTACCTAGTAACTTTAAATCCAAGGGATACTAGAGTTCAAAAGGATAATGTGATAGATTCGGAGACTGATAATTTCATTGTAAAGTTTTCAATGTTTCTCTCATTTAAACACTCACTTATAGATGTAGACAGGCAGTCCTCGCTTAATGACTGCAATTGGGACTGGCAACTCCATTCCTAAGTGATGTGGTCATTAAGAAAAACATTGCATGACCATGACAGACTTACAACCTCACTTCTGCTGTAGTTGTTAAGCAAGACATCAGGTGACCACAACTTGCAATTTACTGCCCGCTTCTCCATCGACTCTGTTTACCAGAAGCAGCTGTAAAGCATGCAGATAGTGACCTTGTGGTCACAAGGACTACAATGGTTGAAAAATGTGAGGACCGGTCATTAAATTACTTTTTCAGTGCTGTTATTAAACAGGGCAGTCATTAAGCAAGGACTACCTGTTGTGCATGGAGAAAGTTAAAACTACAATGATTTTTGGCTGATGGCTTCCTATGTGAAAGGAAGTTTTGTGTCTAAAGAAATAATCTTTTCACTCTCATTCTACCTGCCCACCAATAAAAAGGATTTTATCATTTGACTTTATTGAATGAATACATTTCTAATGGGGTCTGAACTTGACTATTATATGTCAGTGTTAGTGGAAGAAACTATTTCTAGCTTTATTTTTATTTTTTTCAGAAAAGCATAATAAGAATTCTGCTGGATGACTCAACAGGTATCCCTAGCAAAGACCTCATATATTTGAAAGTAAATTTCAGAGTCTGATGTTACAGATTACAAATAATCAGAGTTGGAAGGGATCTTGTAGATCATCTAGTCCAACCCCCTGCCCAAGCAGGAGACCCTACACCATTTCTGACAAATGGCAGTCCAATCTCTTCTTGAAAGCCTCCAGTGATGAAGATCCCACAACTTCCGAAGGCAAAGCTGTTCCATTGGTTGATTGTTCTCACTGACAGAAAATTTCTCCTTATTTCTTGGTTGAATCTCTCCTTGATCAGTTTCCATCCATTATTCTTTGTCTGGCCTTCGGGTGCCTTGGAAAATAGCTTGACCCCTTCCTCTCTGTGGATATTGGAACACTGCTATCATGTCTCTCCTGGTCCTTCTCTTCACTAGACTAGCCATGCCCAGTTCCTACAACTGTTCATCATATGTTTTAATCTCCAATCCCCTAATCATCTTGATTGCTCTTCTCTGCACTCTTTCTAGAGTCTCAACATCTTTTTTATAGCGTGGTGACCAAAACTGGATGCAGTAATCTAGGTGTGGTCTTAGTAAGGATTTATAGAGTTGTATTAGTACCCCACTTGATCTTGATTGTATCCCTCTGTTAATGCAACTTAGGATTGCATTGGGTTTTTTGGCTGCTGCCACATACTGCTGGCTCATAATTTGGCCCCAAAAGCTTTACTTCATTTTCCAAAAAGGTGCCCTATTAAGGATCCCAAGCCAATCATAAAAGCCATGTTCATGTTCAGAACCTATTCAGAGCCAGGTTGTCCCTGATTTCAAAAATCAATCACAATTAATCACATTTCTGAAAATGAAACTTGTACTTGTACTATAACACTGCATGCAAAACATAGGAGATCCTGAAATGTTCACCCCTTTATTATTTTTAAAATGAGTGAAGGTTTTTTTGTACCTTTTTATCACCTATTTTGGACTTGAGGTTTCTGTGGGGTACAATATTTGTAATAATCTTTTAATGACAGGTAATGAAAGCCTGAGTCAATTTATTCTTGTCCCCTCTGTTTTTTAGATTTAACTTTCTACAAGACTTCCAGAAGAAGTCTTTTCTACAAGACTTCTTCTGGAGGAGAAAGTGCAAAGGGAAGAAGATGAAATATTCCATGTCTGTTTGGATTGCTTGATGACTTTGGGACGTTTGGAAATTATTCTAAGATTAAAAACATTTGGGTTGTTTTTTTAAAAAAATGGCATTATCCGTGGATGAATTAAAAATGGAATTTGAAAAATTAAAGGAAGAAGAACAAGAAGGCAAGGGCTCTCTGGGAGCTGTTTTCCATTTTTTAGAAATGGCGATTTCTACCTACCAGCAAATACAACAACAAGAGGTTTGGGAGGAAGAAGAAGAAGAAGAAGAAGAAGAAGAAGAAGAAGAAGAAGAAGAAGAAGAAGAAGAAGAAGAAGAAGAAGAAGAAGAAGAAGAAGAAGAAGAAGAAGAAGAAGAAGAAGAAGAAGAAGAAGAAGAAGAAGAAGAAGAAGAAGAAGCCACCTTTAATGGACAAAAAAATTTAATTAAGAAAGAAAATAAGAGGGGAAGGAAAATGGAGAATTTAAACTTTAAGAAAACAACCAAGAAAGAGAAAAATAAGGTGAAAAATCGATACAATCTCAGAAAACAACAGAAAAGAGGAATACAACAGAGAGGGAAGCTAAAAGGAGAAGGTTAGGAGATGGGGGGTAAAAGGCCAGATTGGAGAAGAAAGGAAGGAAAAGGGAAAAAAGGGCTTGAAAAAGCCACAAAGGCTTTGAAACAAGATAAAGTACAATTAAAAAAAAGATCTTTTAGAGATTTGTAAAATAGTAATTGTATTAATTTAAAAAATTTAAATATTAAAATGCTTATTGATAGCTTTAAATTACAAAAAGATAGTATTGTAGTATTTGTATCTTGAAAATCAGTGCGTAAAATTGAATATTATAAGATTTAAAAATATTTTTAAAATGCTTTTAATAATGATAGACTTTAATATTTAATAAAAAATATAAAAGGGAATGAGTAAAACATTTAAGGTTTGGCTATAGAGTTTAATTTGCTATTGTTTAAATGTTATTATAAATCTATTACTTTATTTTTCTATTTTAAAATAATGTATTAAGCAGAATTAGAATGGAAATTATATACTTAACTATATTACAAATTTATTATTTTCTTATATTAAAATGTAACATGTAGAATGTACTAAGCAGAATCAGAATGGAAATTATGCATTATTTAAAGCGTTAAATTTAGGGGAAAGATAGAAAGGCATCGTACTTCTATTAGTGATTACAGGGGAAATTTTCTGTTAAAGAGAAGAGATAAATAGATAATTGGAAAAGAACGGACAAAAGATACAAGTATAATGATCTAAATTAAGATTAAATAAACAAAATATAATTAAGAGAGTGAAAAGAGGGAAGTTATATAGAAAATATAGAATGGTAAATAAGATAAGTAATAGTATATAAGGTGAGCATGAATTTGATTTAGGTCTGTAAAAAAAGATGTAACCCGGGGCTAAGCCACTTTCCAAAAAGATGTTTTATGTTCTATGTTTGGGGCATTTATGTTTGACTGAGAATTAATAAAACCTAGGAGGAATAAAACTAAAGGGAGAAACAACGGGAAATTTGGAAAAGATATGTATGTGCTTAAATGATAATTTGGAACTATGTTGTATAAAACAATGCTTATTTGCTTTCTCAAAACCTATAAGTAGTTTTCAGAAAGGAGGTTTTATGTTTCTATGTTTTATGTTTTGTTGCTCTTTTAAAAAAATTATGTTTTGTGTTTTGTTTGTCTATGTTTGAATTAATCAAATTTTAGAAGAATGTAAGAAGAACATTGAAGAGAATAATGAAATTGTAAATAAGACAGATGGATATAAAGAATATATATAATCTAAGGCAAAAGAAATATAATTGAATAGTAGAAGGAAAGGGAGAAATAAAGAGAAGTTGGGATAAGATATGAAGTTGAATAGATAAGATAAATATATATATTAAATTGTGTTTGTATGGAAATGTGATAATTTGGAATTATTCTGTCTTTAAATAAGATGTTTTATTGGTTTCTTCAGAAAAGATGCCTTATGTTATTACATTCTACGTTTAGTTTGTTTATGTATTGTTTCTTAAAAATTAATAAAATTTGTTTTAAAAAATAAATAAATAAATGATGTAAATAAATAAACATGCAGCTAAACAGGATGTAGAAAATGCAACTTACCTTCCACCCTCTTATACTAAGTAGAGTGGAGGGTAATATTATATGTAAATTATGCGGATACAATTCTTAATTGTCTTTCTATAGAAGCCTGAGATCACCTGAGATTTTAATGGCTTTGTTCCATGTAACATTTCCCAGACCATCTGTTGGTTTTGTTTATAAAATTTCCCTAGAAAGGTGCTTGGGTCTGTACTTAAGCAAGAGGCATTCCTTTATATCTTGAAGGATCTCTTCTTAAATAATTAGCTATTTACACAAAGTTAAAAAGAAAAAGCATCCATTAACAAGGAAATATTCAGAGAAATACACCTATAAAGGGCAGACATTTACAAGGTGTGGTTGCCTCAGTTGTTGATTAGAAGTACATAATGGAATTTCCTGTTGGCAGATCTCAGTTTGGCAGATCTCACAATGTTCTCTGGCTAAAAAAGGAGAAAAAAATAGTGGCTGGCATAGTTCCAAGTCCCATGGCGATAATTTCTTTCCCCACCCTAGAGAAATCTTCCCCCTTAAGGGAGTTGATTAGAACTTCTGAAGAATAGCCATGCTATACTTCATCCTGCATTGCCATACAGAATGGATTTGCATTTCTTCTTGATCTTTTGAGTACAGGTAGCCATCAACTTAGGACGAAAGGGAACCAGTCAGGGAGTATGAAGAGGACTTGCACAAGGGTCCTGTATCCAATGCAGGGATGGGGTCAGAACCATCTGAGAGTGGGGTGCTGCCTTCAGAGCCTTCGGAGTCTGGCAGCAGTGAAGCAGAGGACTCCAGGGAGCCTCTTCCCAGTGCGCGTGTGCGCACAGCTGCTAGAAGGCAAGAGCAGCTGAAGCAAAAAGGGCGACTCGGGAGTAAGGCTGGGAGCTGATTGCCCCTCCCATAAGGGATAAAAGGCAGTCCTCAATGATGAAGAGCTTTGCAGGAAGCAAAGCAGTTCAGTAATCTCCGAGTCCTCTCTGTACCTTGATCAGTTTTTTCTAGGTTTTTAGGTTGATTTATGTTTAGCCTTAATTGGACTTCTGTTTCTTGGTAGCATTCTACAGCACTGAAAAGTGTGCTCTTATCTGGAGGAACTGTATATAATGAGTTTTGGCTGGGAATGCAAGTAATTCCCAACATTGCATTAAAAAAGGTTTTACTTTTAAATTAAGTTTGTGTTTTATTAAGTTTGATGAAGCCTGAGTCAGAACACTAACTCAGTTGTTAAGTAAATCTGGTTTCCCCATTGACTTTGTGGGTTAGAGGGTCACAAAAGGTGATCACATGACTTCAGTACACTGCAACAGTCATAAATACAAGTCAGTTGCCAAGCATCTTTAATTTTGATCATGTGACTATGGGGATGCTGTAACAGTTGTAAGTGTGAAACACGGTCATGTCACTTTTTTCTGTGCCATTGGAACTTCAAATGGTCACCAAAGGAACTGTTGTCAGTCGAGGGTTACTTATACAATGAGATATTATCCAAAAGGAATGACAAGGTGGATTGCTGAATTCTGTAAAATGTAATATTTTATCTGTATGTTTGCACACATCATGGATGACAAGAATAGGTAGGAGGAATGAGATCTAGGTAATCAGGTTGTTGTTTATATTTGTTTGTTTAACTGTATTAGCTGCCCAACCTCAATAGACCACACACCCAACTCCAAAACTACTCCTTTTTGCTTACAATTAAAAAACGAATTTAAAGAAAAATGTAACTGACCAGAGAGAAAAGTACAAAAAGAAAGCAAAGCAAAAGCAAAAATAGTCTCCAAGACCCACCTTTCCCCAAGGCATGGGTGAACAATTCCTTCAATAATTTCCTGAAGAACATTGGGACACAAGGAGAGAATATTCCAGAAAGCAGGAATTTCAACAGAATTTTGTTATTTGCATTTTCATTGTTCTGTTTTTATCATTGATATTGTTCTGTTGTTATTATTATCTGCTTCTTTTGGTTTGTTTGCCAGGTTTGTATTATGTTTGAGATTTTTCCACAGGAAAAGAAAAGTAGGATATAATCCAAGGAAATAAGCAACCCAAAGGTGGTATTCAGCAGGTTCTGACCAGTTCTGGAGAACCGGTAGCGGAAATGTTGAGTAGTTTGGAAAACCCACAAATACCACCTCTGACTGGAGATTTTACAGTATTTTTCCCCTGCCATGCCCACCAAGCCATGCCCACAGAACCGGTAGTAAAAAATATGAATCCCACCACTGAAGCAACCCCTCCCCACTTTCCTGGAAAAGCACTGGGTTGAGAAAGTTGACTGAGACTTAAGTTAGTATTGATTTGATTAAATAGGTACAAACCCATATTTCAGATACATCTTTCATGAAATATACTGAATTCTTTCTTATTTTCCTTGTTTGTTTGCTGACAAAGAATGACTTTAGTCCAGTGCTTCTCAATATGTGGATTTCAACTCCCAGAATTCCCCAGCCCCAACATGGTGTTTAGACTATGCTGTGGATAACAAAACCACAGCTGAAAGGCCATTTTACTACCGTGTTTCTCCAACAATATGGCCTCCACCAATAGGAAGGCCCAGCATGATTTCTAGGCATGAGGTGAAATTAAGCCCTGCCCCCAAAATTTAGGCCTATTTAAACCATGCATTTCCCCACCATTTCTCACATCATTCGTTAGAACTACACGAGGTGAAGAGAAATGGGAAGGGAGGGGGGGAGAAAACTTGCCTTTAGGAGTGCCATGCAGGTAGCCTAGGCTAGAATACCCTGATCTACTACCAATAGAACATCAGCTGATAGAAGCTCCCCAAAGGCAGAGTGACCAGCTGCTTCTATCGGCCGGTAGAAGCGGCTGCCGACTCTGCCTTTGGGGAGCTTCCATCGGCCGATAGAAATGGCCTCGTGAGGGGAGCTCACATTAGTTGTCTTTGAATCTACCAGCGGGGCAGGAAAGAAAGCACATGCATATCTGTGTCTGGATGAAAATTGTGAGATTGCAACAGAGGGAATGGGAGAAAATGCCTTAGCCCAAATGTATTCTTGTTTTGCTTTCTTGCCCATTCTCTGATCAATCTCTCCAGGGCAGCTTTTAGCCTAAAATCGCCCAGGTCTCCCTCAGCTAAAAGAGAGGGGAGGTCTCCAAAGACCATCCCGAACCTCCGCCATTTGAGAGGACCAAACTCATTGCTTCTCAAAGTTAGACCCACAAGTTTTTCAAAAGTTCTTCTGAACGCCTCCGACATCCGATGAAATCAAGAAATGTCTCGTGATTGAACTCAATCAAAAAAAAAAAAAAGAAGAAGAAGAGCCTGCACCTCATCGCCAAGTCCCTGGTTTTACGGCTCCTCTCTCGTCCCAAATTATGCCGAAATAAGGGATTCCGAGGCTGGCGTTGGTTAATTGGTTAATGACGGGCGCTCTTTCAGGCGCTCAGAGAGAGAGAGAGAGAGAGAAAAAAGGAGGCGTTGCTGAAGTTATCAGACTCCCCCCAACTGTTAGCCACGCCACCCGTGAGCTGTGGCAGGATTGCCTCAGATCATGTGCAGAGTGCCTTCGCCGTTCAGCTCCCCCCACCATGACTCAAGGTTCATACTAAAATTAGGCCTTTCCAACCAGCCCCTGCAAATATTCGGCCCTCACCAGAGCAATAGAAAGGACGGTTTAGCTTCTCTCCTGCCCTTCTTCGCTCCAGCTCCCTCCCGCCCTCCTGTGACATGGCAGACCTTTCACACTCACCCCGCTTCCCCGCCGCATTCCTACGAGGACTGCTCCCGCGTCTCCTTTCAGGAGCCCACCCAATCTCCCTTCTAAGGGTAGCCAAGCTCTGCTGCCTCCTCTTCCCTCCCCGGCACCCCCCTCACTCCCCAAACCAGTGGCAGCAGAAGGTAAAGGGAGGTCGGCTGCCCTGGGACTTTGGCAGGGTGCCCGGAAAAGGTCTGGCCTGGGGAGGGGAGGGCGGCAATGGGAACCCGCAGATGCTGAGACCTTCCCTCGCCAGAAGGGCTTGGCTGACCCAGTGCAGGGATGAGGGCTAGTAGGGGTGGTGTTTGTGTGTGTGTGTGTGTGTGTGTGTGTGTGTGAGAGAGAGAGAGAGAGAGAGAGAGAGAGAGAGAGAGAGAGAGAGACTCAGCTTGCTTCCCTTCTGCTAAGAAAAGTTTGCAGCCGCTCTCCCATGCACACTCCCCTCACCATGAAGCAGTTTCTATTGGCCGATGGAAGCGGCTGGTGAATCTGACTTTTGGGAGCTTCCATCGGCCGATAGAAATGGCCTCGAGGAGAGTGTGCGTGGGGCGCTCCTCTCAGGAGCACCCTGTGGGCAGCCACGCCTCACCCCAAAGCGGCTGGTGACTCTGCCTTTGGGGAGCTTCCATCGGCTGATAGAAACAGCTTCATGGCGAGGTGAATGCGCGTGGGTGATTGCCCCAAGGCCGCTTCTACCAGCCGATAGAAGCGGCTGGTGACTCTACCTTTGGGGAACTTCCAGTGGCAGCCTCATGGAGAGGTGAGTGCGCATGGGGCACTCTAGGTGGAGGTGTGTGTGTGGGGGGGGAAATTAAGTCACCCCCAAAAAGACGTCCTAGCTGTTTTTTGGGGGCTCAAAAAAAAATAAGACCTGGCCTTATTTTATGAGAAACACGGTAGGTAACTTTATAGTTATCAATATTCCTTTAGAGATTAGAGGGGAAAGAAGTATTATGAAATCATAAGACCTGGTAATGGGCCAAGAGATTGTTCTCTTTCCCTTTCATTCTGCAATATTCTGTAAACAGAGGGAGATACCATATAAAACAAGACTGGGAGATAGTTTTTTAAAAAAAGGATTTTTGTAGCATGGAAAATGCATTTGAGTCAGATTTCTATTTTCCAAGATAATGTTTCTTAAAAATACTAATAAACAAATATATATAACACTGAGGCTGCACATCCTAAACTAGTGACCATATATGTCTTGGGCTACAAGTTACATTACGTGATAACTGCCAGTGCTATCTGGGGGGAAGATTGATTTAGTATCTATATACAATCATCATTTACTAAGACCAACATCACCTTTACATGGTCCTGTCTGGGATAACTGGTCCCCTTCCAATATTGCTGTGAGTCACTCTTTTATTGTAGACAGTTTGGTGAAGTGATTAAGGGGCTGGATTAGAAATCAAAAGTCAGAGAGTCCTAGACCAGGGGTCTCCAACCTTGGTAACTTTAAGCCTGGAGGACTTCAACTCCCAGAATTCCTCCAGGCTTAAAGTTACCAAGGTTGGAGTGCCCTGTCCTAGACTTCCCTTAGGCAAGAAGGCTGACTAGGTGACTTTGGGCTACTTACTTCGCTCAGTCCAACCCACTTAACAGAGTTGTTGTGCAGAAAACAGGAGACAAGAGTATTTGGCATGTTCACCACTTTGAGTTGAAAGAAATGCATGTATGCATGCATGTATATGCATATACAGGTAGTCCCTGACTTACAACTATTTGTTTAGCAAGGGTTCAAAGTTACAACTGCATTGAAAAAAAAGTGCCTGGAGCATCACTTGAACACTACTGGCATTGACAAAATCACCATCAGTCAATTACAAAAGGCAGCTTTACTTGGAACAGCTTACATCATGTGACAACACCTTTAACATCATCATCATCAAAAAAAAAAACATCTGACGATCCCAGGTCCTTGGGAAGAACTTGGGAAAAATGCCAAATCCAGTTTAAACCCCTGCTTGTCTGGTTGGCCAACCACAATGTAAAATAAAATATATAAGAAATAAAATTAAAAATAAAATCGGGAATTCTTCCAATCTGTGTCCAACCTTACCATTTAAATCCAACCTTACCATTTAAAAGTTCCCACCATGTCCTAACAAGGTTTGGCACATTGTGAGAAATGCCTGAAACTATGCTAATGCTGTGTAATCCTGCTTGAGACGCCTGCAAGAATGGAGATGGGCAACTATTCAGTAGCAAATTGGGCAGAGACATGTGGCACAGATGGCTGATGGGAGGTATTGGGAATCTTTGCTTTTTATGTATGATGTGCCTATTTACTGATACGCTAAAATTCTCATGTTTCCTCTCCTTTTGTCATTGATAGATGATGGAGGGAAGAGACATCTTCCCCTCTGGGGATCATCTTTATAACCCCTTGGCTGCCATATCTCAGGAGCTCCTGATTTCTCGGCTGCTGGAAGAGGACTATTAGGGAAAAAAAAAAAACTCCTTGTGAGAAAAAGGAAGCTGAGACCCCATGTAGCAAGTCCACAAGGGATGTTAGAAGGAACAGCTTTTTTTCTCTACAGCTTGTCTGCCAATTTTAAGCTAATCAAAGCACACACATTCTTCATACCTCCATTTTGTATGCACCTAATATTCTTGGTGTAGAAATGGTTTGTAGAGCAACAGTGAAGACAAAGATCCCTCCCTTGAAGTATTTACTATTCAAAGTTTATCCAAGGAGAGAGTTATAAAGCAAGATAAGGAAAGTGGAGCAAAGGTACACTAAGAGAAAAGAAGAATGCAGTTTATTTGCTCACACCAATCAGTTTCTATAGGGAAGGAGGTCTTAAGGGGCTAAGGGCAAATGCCTCCCAAATACTGGAATTTTGAGGAGAAGTTTGAAGTAGCAAGGAGAGGTACATAAGTATCCTCGGAGGAGCTCCAATTGCGGTCCGGTGCCACTTTCTCTACCTTACAAAAGGAAGTAAATACATAGATGCAAAGATTGGGACAAGAGTGGCTTACAATGCAGTGATATCAAATCTCTCTCGCCATGCATACACTCACACACACTTTAATTCAAAAGGACAAATCAGTCATTACTTGCAGCAAAATTGCAAGCTAGTTTACTTGTTAGGAACCTTAAATGCAATATTTCAAAGGTAACATCCAGTTTTTAATATGAAATTTCATTTTAAAGTTAATATTGCATATTGTTTTGGTTCTGTTAAAACTATTTTGTTTCATCTGCTGCCACTTAATATTATCAGATGGGAAACATGTAAACCCTACTGCATGTCACATACTCCACAACTGTGTTTGGATGATGTCCTAAAGCCATAAATCCAAATCTCAGCATAGTATGTTGTGTAAAGGTTCCCCACTCTCCCAAACAGTTCCCAGATGGTGAGGTGTGTTTGCACTTAAAAATAACAAAAATGTTTTTGTCATGCCCCTGTCAGAGTCTGAATCTGAGGAGGAAGACGAACAGCTGACAGGGAATGGGAGTGTGGTTCCATTGGCTGTGGAGGAAACTTTATTTATTTATTTATTTATTTGATTTGTCTATCGCTTACAAGATAATAGGTATAAGTATAAACATAGTTATGAATACATGAAATGGATACATATAAGAAAAATAAAAAGAAACAATAGGAGAGGGATGGTAGGCACATTGGTGTGCTTATGCACGCCCTCTACAGACCTCTTAGGAAAGGGGTGAGGTCAATAGTAGAAAGTCTAAGGTTAAAGTTTTTGGGATTTGGGGAAGAAACCACAGAGTAAGGTAGAGTATTCCAGACATTGACCACTCTGTTGCTGAAGTCGTATTTCCTGCAATCAAGTTTGGTGTGGTTAACCTTGAGTTTGTATCTATTGTGTGCTCTTGTGTTATTATGGTTGAAGCTGAAGTAGTCATTGACAGGTAGAACATTGCAATGTATGATTTTATATACTATACTAAGATCGGACCGAAGGTGGCGTAGTACTAGGTTTTCTAGGTCTAGAATTTCAAGTCTGGTGGCATAAGGTATTCTGCAACGAGTAGAGGAGTGGAGAACTCTTCTTGTGAAATATTTCTGGACTTTCTCAACTGTGCTAATATCAGATACGTAATGTGGGTTCCAGACTGATGAGTTGTATTCAAGTATTGGTCTAGCAAATGTTTTATATGCACTAGTTAGCAATTCGATTGACAGAGGTTGGATCATCAACAAGGTCTTGACTATTCAGCTTGTATTTTATTTTCTGTTTTTTTTTGCCAATATGTAAGACAGAGCATTTATTTGTTGAGATTTGAAATTGCCATTTGTTTGACCATTCTGATATATATTCAAGGTCTTTTTGAAGGGTAGCAGTATTGTCTGTAATGTTGAATAGCTTTACATCATCAGCGAAGAGAACGCAGTTGCTCTTAATATGATCACAGAGGTCATTTATGTAGAGTATGAAGAGAGTTGGTCGTAGAGCACTGCCTTGGGGGACACCACTGTTGACAGGTACAGAATTTAATAGAATGCTCCGAATTTTGACCATTTATTGTCTGTTTGACAGGAATGCATCTATCCAGTTATGCAGGTGTCCAGAGATACCATAAGATTTTAGTTTTAGTAGTAGTTTGTTGTGTACAATTGAATCAAAGGCTTTACAGAAGTCTATTGCTTTGCCCTGATCGAGTTATGTAGTCCCTATGTTTTTGCAGTGTAAGAGTTGCAGATTACATGATAGTTTTTTTTCTGAAACCAAATTGTTTATTAGAGAGTAGGTCTCTAAGTGGAGGATAATGGATAATAATAGATTCCATGACTTTACAGGTGACGCAGCATAAAGAGATTGGTCTGTAATTTTCAACTAGGTTGGGGTCTCCCTTTTTGAAGATGGGGATGACCGTGGCCTGTGACCATAGTTTTGGCAAGGAGCTGGTCCTGAAAGATTTTTCAAAGATTATGCTTAGAGGTTTGGCTATAGCAGTGCATAGCTTTTTTAAGAAGTAGGCACATATTCCGTCCAGTCCAATAGATAGATATGGTTTTAGATTGCGTAGTGCTTTTTCATTTTGCAAATGACCCTGCAGAAGCGTGGGGCCACCGAGCCATTTCTGTTTTTGAACTTTGGGCTGAGGGCAGAGCAGGGAAGAGGTACAACAAGGTAGAGGGAGTTCAGAGGAAGACCCAGGCCCACCCTCTCTTCATCCTAGGGCACGCAGGGAGGAATGGAGAAGAGAGTAACATGGGTTGCGTGGCTTACAGGGGAGGAAAGAGCCCTGATTCCCTTCATTAGCCACAGCTGGGAATAAGAGTTTAAAAGAAATGCATGCTGAATGCAGCAGCTGTTGGGAGCAAACATGACTTTATCTTGTGTTGACTTTGCTTCACTGTGTTCCTGGCATCTTCCCAACCGTGTTGAGTTATTGCCATGCCTTCACATCTGGAATTCTTGCTCCTGCCCTGTCGGAATAATTACCTCATTTTGCCTTGATTGGACTTATAGTTACAGTTTTTGTTGACCACATTTTGGATTTTATTCTCTGCAGCCAAAGGCTGTTCCTGGGAGCGTTTTTCTCCAGCCAGAAGGTAACCAGGACATTGGGGGCAAAGTTGGAGCTAATAAAGGGACTCCTATTGTTTATCTGACTGTGTTGCCTTTGTGCCACACCCCAGGTAATCACAGTTTTAGTACAAATTTCAGATCATAAAGCCTGCTGGTAATTTGCACTATTTATATATTTATTTCCCATCTTTATTATTTTCAGAAATAATTCAATACTGCAAACATGCCTAATATACTCCTTCCTCCTCCTATTTCCCCCATAACAGCAACCCTCCAAAGAGGGTTGAGAAAGAATGACTGGTCCAAGGTCACCCATGCAGCTTTCATGCCTCAGGAGGAACTAGATCTCATAGTCTCCTGGTTTCTAGACCAACACCTTCACCGTAAGAGTTATGATTAAGTATCCTACAGGAATATGCCATCCATCAAGCTTTGTTTATGTTAATACAATATCTGAGAGCGTTTCATATCACTATACAGATTCTAAGCACAGTTGCATGAAAATAATCAGATGTGCTACTACATCTGAAACAATTATCTATTGCTACAAATTGAACTTGAAATAAAAAATGTCCCCACTATTTGGTGAATAGGCTGAATTTGTGCTGAATATTTCCAACAAAGCTATCAATGAGAGAAGGAGAAATTCATTTATTTACAATGAATTCAAGGCCAAATAGTAGAGCTTCTGCACTTTACGAATAATGGTTGAAAAATTGATGACTGGCTTTTTTCAGCTCAAATCTTTGTACTGAAACATCTATAAACTCTTTCTCACAGAAATAGATATATGGACAAAAGCTCACAAGGGAATATATAAATATAGAAACCTATTCTAATGAATAGTAAATGTGTGTACATTTTGCTTACAATGAAGAAATCTAACCTGGCTTTTACTTTTTTTTTTGACCTGCAGGCAGTCATTGTTTTTTAAATTTACTCATACATGCATGGTTTATGGTCCAAAATTGCTATTCCTCCCCTCCCCCAAAACCCAGCAATGGTTATGGTGGGGAAAGCACCGAAGCTAATGAAATTCACATCCAACTCTTCACTGTCAAGTAGCTTATTGAGGGACAATGGAGTGACAGAGTCCGTCTCTCACTCTGGTTCAGGAAGATGTGGTTGTTCTGAGGAAACAGTGGGGGGGGGGGGGAATGAGACGGGTAAACACCGGAACTGTCTCTGAATTGTGTTAAAGGAAAGATGGGCTACAAATACTAATACTGCTGCTATTACTATTCATAACTCATAGTTATTCATAAGAGTCAGTTTGGTTTATTGGTTAAGGCAGCAGGATAGAAGCCAGAAAACTATGAGTTCCACCTTAGGCATGAAAACTGGATTTTGGGGCCAGTCACACTCTTTCAGCCCAACCACCTCTCAAGATTGCTGTTGTGGGGGAAATAGGAGGAAGAAGTAGTATATTAGGTATCTTTGCCATCTTGAGTTATTTCTGAAAATAATAAATGTGGGGAATAAATATATAAGTAGTGCATCATAGGCTACCAGCAGGGTATACAGTTAGACATTTGTTAGCTTTAAAAATGCAGACAGATTACATACCATGCAAACATACCTCACCATCTGGGGACTGTTTGATGAAGGGGATACGGTTATTACACTGAGATTTGGTTTTATGGCTTCAGGACATCATCCAAACACAGCCAATATCGCTGTTTCCTTTATTTCACCCAGTCTTCTTATATCCAGAATGTTCCATTTAGCTGTATTTTCCAAGGAAACATGAAAGCCTTGGAAAGTTTCTCAGTAACCCCCAATAAAACCTTAACTACCTTAAAAAATTGATTCCACTTGTAGTGATGTTCCCTGCTTGCCCCAGAAAAGTATTGGGTCATGAAGAACACATGAAGCTGCCTTATAGTGAGTGAGTCCATTGCTCAGTAGTCCCTGTTGTATATTGTGACTCACCACTAACCCAGCCAGAAACCTTTCCAAGAAGTATGATTTTTTTATTACAGATACTGAAATAGACAATCTTCTTTGGACAAAGCAATAACTGTATCATCAATTTATCTAATAAAAAATATTGAGGAGGAGGTGGTCGGCAGTTCGGCGGTTCAAATCCCTAGTGTTAGGGATAACATTGTTTACCCTAACTGGTTTGGGTAAAAATAATAAATACGGTATCATGGTTTGTTATTTAAAGTGTGTATAACTTTAACAGCAAGAATGTAATTAAGGGTGTGGTTGTAAAAGCAATATATAAGAAGCGAGGCAATAGCAGCTCGCTCGCTCTCTGGCTTACTGATCACTAATTACTGGATGGATTGATGACTGCGTTCTTGTAGGAGTGTTGATTTTTCTCAACTGAGAGAAGATAAGATTGGACTGATTTATAGTAAGTGTACTGACATTGGCTATTCAACACGGACTTTGCAAATAGAGTATCCCGACAAGACTTGACTGAAATTGATATATGACTAATGGACCGTTATTTGACTATGCTATAATTCTTAAATGGAATAAACTATATTTTTGATAGCACAAGCGTATCTGTATTTTTACTGCGTGTTAACTAGAAAACTTATCTCACACATTTACCTGTCTTCCTATCTGACTTCGCTGCACATTCTGTTTAGTTTGTTTTCCTTAACACCCGTTGGGGAATCCAGGCTTAACACCTAGCACCACATAATGGAGTGAGCTCCTGCTACTTGTCCCAGATTCTGCCAACATTGCAGTTCAAAAGCATGTAAAAATGGAAGTAGAAAAATAGGGAACACTTTGGTGGGAAGGTAACAGTGTTCCATGCACCTTTGGCATTTAGTCATGCCAGCCACATGACCTCTTTGGACAGCGCTGGCTCTTTGGCTTTGTAACGGAGATGAACACCACTCCCTAAAGCCGGAAACGACTAGCACATATGTGCAAGGGGAACCTTTACCTTACTGTATATACTCATGGAAAAGTGTATCCACAGGTAACCTGAACCCAATTTTTGGAAATTATTTTACAACCTAAAATTCTGGGCTTATCTATTAATATATATGATAATTTAAATGAAGACTTTTGAAAGTACTTTATGGTGACCCAAAGGGAGGGAGAGATGGGATGGATGACTCCTGCAGCATTTTGCCAGCCAAAATGAGGCATGGGGGACCTTTTTGGCTTGCACGGCCTTCTACAACAATTTGCAGGCCAAAAACGCCACTCCCCTGCATCCCATTTTGGCTGGCAAAGTGTTGCATAAGGCCATCCAGGCCATAAATGGGCCACACAATGGTTGCATGTGGGCCCCCCATGCCCCATTTTGGCTGGTAGTGTCCAGATAAAAAATGGGCCATGCAGGGGCCATGCCCTACACCTCATTTTGTCTGCCAGACGCACCGCGGGCTGGTCCTTTGCTATTTCCAGGCCAGCCCCATGGGACAGATTTAAGCATCCCATGAACCGGATCCAGGCCATGGGCCTTGAGTTTGACACCCCTGCCTTAGATGGTTTAGTACTCACTCTAGAATTGCCTTGTCTACACTGGTGCCCTTCAGGGGTGTTAGAATTATAAGAATGTCTAAGTTCCAAGATACAGATAAGCACAAAAAGGGAGCCTTGAAACATTCTTCAAAAGTTTTTGTACGTAAGCATGGCTGGAACAAACAGACTCAGATTTGTTGTTTGTACTACTATATCTTGTTATAAAACCTATTAATGTTTTCAGCTCACCATTTGGATACAGGAACAGAGTGATTGGGAATAGGCAACAAGGTTCTCTCATATCCCCAGTGGACACAGACCATATATTGTGAAAAAACAGAGTAACTCTACCTTTTCGAAATACCGTTTAGGTAGAGAATATTTACTTTTATGAATGCACATGAGTGCATGTGTACACACCTATTAAAGATAAGATGTTTGCACCATCCTCACCAACAAAAAAAGCTTTCATTTAGTATGACTCTCCAAATATTGTAGTCAACCAATTATTATTTTTTATAATTGACTAACTTTGATTAATCGTGCAACACATTTTTAAAAAGAAGTACAATAGAGACAAAGCAAGCAAAACCTGATCACTTTACCATTGGGCCAATTTACGTCATATAGGTGTTACCAGAAAACCTCTGCTTCAGTTCATTTCATTTCATTTTCCTGCTTTCTTTCTTGTCCATCAGGGGAGGACAAGGGGAAGGAGATCAGACCAATTTTCTATCATGCTGAGATCATCTGTTCTATTGAAGTTCCTTTCATGAGCTATTCTTGTTATTTTTTTAACAGGAAGTAAATGCAAACAAGTGGAGATGGCTGGGGAATGCAAAGGGATGAGAACTTGAGAAATGAGAATATTTATTTCAAGAAAAGCCTTTACAAAATGAGGTGAAGTCTAACTTAACAAAACGGTGAGTTTGCACCAGGGATGGAACTGTCCTTAAATATTTCTTACTACCCCATTCAACCATGCATAATATATATCAAAACCCTCACCGTCTTAATAATAATCACTTGTCACACACCTGCAGCTACAGGTTTGTTTTTCCAGAGCTGTTCCTGGATTTCATGATAGGAGCATAGACTCGAGAAGCTTTCAGGAGATGCTTTTATTTGCCATTTCAGAATAAATATTTCTGTTGGGGATTCCTCTTTTTCACCATCTCCTTTCTAGTTTGATATGCACACCCATACCAACAATGTACTTCAGAGAGCAGTTGTAGAAATAAAGTGAAGGAAGACTCTCCATTCACGCCATCTTGGACGCTTGAAATAAAGGTGGGGTATAAATGCAAAGAAAGGGGGAGAGAAAGACAGAGAGAAAAGAGCTGAAGAATGCCTTTTCAATGTTAGGGCTAGGAGCCATCCATAGAGATACCTCTGAAAGATACTTCAGTAAGTTGAACTATGAGTTCCTTATATAATAACATTTGTGGCTCAAGGAATGAAGAGCCCCCACCCTGTGAAATCAGCCTGACACCCCATTAAAAGCATCTATTTTTCCCAAAGGACACTCCTCAATTCAAATACCCTAGAACTGAATTGTATTTAATCTTATCTCATTTTCCATTGTCCTTTTAATGAAACCTATCATCCTTATAATAGCCCTCAGTTTTCAATCTTAAAAAAAATCTTAGTTCACCACACACTCTTCAAAGCCTTTTGGGGGACTCAAAAGTGCTATTGTGCTTCTCACAAATCTCCTTTGCCCCACCTTACTATCTGGGCAATGATGAACGTTTCTATTTAATAGAAGGTGTTTTCAGCATTCTCTCCCTTCAATATTGTTTGCATTCCATTTTCAGCAATTTATTATTGTTGCTCATATATTTTTTATTTTTGGTTTCACACTATCCAAAGAATGTTGTTATTTATTGGAAAACTAATAATATAACACAAAAAATGGACCAAGACAGGAGAAAAGAAACCCTGTCTAAGATAAAGAGCTCTCCACCCCGATTTGTGGAAATGCAACGTGCGCTATTAAATGGAACTTTTAGAGCTGTCCTTAAAATTGCAGCTTTGCTATAATAAAACATGGTGATTTGCCCACCTCAACATGATGCAGAAATGCCAAAATCTCCACCTGGGAAGAAGAACCCTGGAGTAGGCATGACTGTGTATGAACACTCTTAGACTCAATGCTAGCAGCTTTCATAGAAAGCCACTTTCTTTGTGAGTGAATGGGATAAAATAAAGGGAACTCACCAGGTTTTCTGGGGCAGAGAGGGTTTTTCCCCATTAAAATCTGAGAGTCACGTCCTCATATCTTGGTCTGCATCTTGTTTTTTCCCAACATGAATCTCTGCCCAGCTGCAGCTGTGGTCCTATTTTACCTCCTCGTCTTCCTCTCCACCTTCACAATCTGTGTCTGCCTCAGCTTTGAAAAATGTGTGTGCTTTTTTTTTTTCCAAAGGGACTTCTCTCTCCCCCTTCATGAGTATATATGTGATTGCGTCAAGCTGGTTGCTTAGATACCACAGTACTATTCCAGTTTCAGGCTTTTCACTCTAGAATTACTGTCTGTCTCTTCTCTCATTCATGCCAGTCAGCTAGCCCTGGATGCTACCTCCCACTAAGACATCACCCTGAAAAGACCTGAAAAAGAAGATGCTTTGAGTAAGGCTGGGTCCTAAACCCTGCCAGATTTGATTTTGCTTCTCACAAATGAACTTTCAGGTGTCAAAAAGCAGAAAAAAGTTCTCCCTGGACAGTCTGCATACCTCCAACACTATTTGAATAAATACAGTAGACTCTGTCACGTTTGAATTTCCATGTCAATGTTCGGTTCGGCTCTTCCCCAGCCATACACAAGAGTTATTTGGTTTTTGGATGCTGTAGTTAAATTCATTAAATTTGTAATACCATAGCTGTTCTTTTAACAGTTTTGAAACTGGGATAGTATTTCCACTTTGGGTTAAAGATATGCTAAAAAAAATATGTGCAAATGCTCCCAACAAGCTAACATATAGGTTATCAGTCACATTTTATATGAAAAGATAGGCAGTTCACAAACTGGCATTTAATGTATGGGATATTTTGGGAGAGGTAGCACCTCTGGTTTAGGGTCTGCAGTGCCCTTTCAAGGGCTGCTTGTTTGCTTTTCATCCCCACCTGGCATTCAGCAAACACCTGTAGCTCCAAATAGCTGTAACATGTGCAGCAGCCACATCCCAGTAAACCATCTCGGCAGGTGGGCCAAACCAGATAGATAGCTGATGGGTCTTCTATCTGTGGTGAGGTCTCAATATGTGAAGTCAGGCCCTGGCAGATTGAGTGGAGGAGATTGATCAACAGTCTAACAGTCAAGAAGTCAGGCCCAGCAGGCTTTGTGGAGCACTAAGAGCATGGTAAGATACATGGACTTCCCGATCATCCACTGCTACAGGAATAGTCTCCAGCTGTAATGGTTCTTCTCCATGCCACTGGATTAAGGTCTCTTCTGCTAAGAGAGCAGGGCTATCCTGAGATGTTATGGGTGCCCAAGGAAATTCATGGAGTTGATTCAACTATTTCATGATGGAATGACAGCAAAGGTCCTTTGCAACAGTGATACATCAGTTACATTTTTTATTTACAATGGGTAAAACAGGGTTGTGAACAATGGTGGGATTCAATTTTTTTTACTACCGGTTCTGTGGATTTACTGCCTTTTGCGGAGGTGGCGTATAATAATTCTGTACACAGTAGTATGGATTTACTCCTTTCAAAGTAGCCACGGGACAAGATTTTGTGCCATACCTGAACTGCCTCAAGAAAACCCCACTATCCAATCGTTGGACGATTGGATATCTAAGCTTCAACAAAATTGCCGGTCGATTCGCAAAGCTCTGGACGAGGCACACCAATCTCATAAGAAATTTGCTGACAGAAAGCGAGCCCCACAGATGATGTATAAGGTGGGCGATAAAGTTTTCCTCTCGACCAGATATTTGCAGACTACTCAGAAGTCGAAGAAGTTGGGTCCTAAGTACGTGGGACCTTTTCCCATTGAGAGAATTGTAAATCCGGTGACTGTTCAACTGACTTTACCAAAGACTCTTCGTCGTATTCATCCTGTTTTCCACGTCAGTTTGTTGAAACCAGAACATACCAGTACTTTGCGGCCGACCCAGTCTGATCCACCCGTACCCCTGTTGATCGAGGGGAACAACATTTCGAGATTAAAGAAATTCTAGATTCTAGGAAATGGAGGGGTCGTGTCCAATATCTTGTAGCGTGGAAACATTTTCCTCCTTCCCAAGCTGAATGAGTTAATGAAAAAGACATTAGGGCCCCTGATTTGCTTAAAAAGTTTTATGCCAAATACCCTGATAAACCATAGAAATGTATGCCAATGTTAATACATGATTGTTTTTCTCTTACAGGGACTAATGTCCTTCTTCTAGGGGGTCCGAATGTCAGCCTCAAGAGATATCCATCCCTACCTATCAAGATATCTCCGCTCCTAATTATGGCTCATTTGTTGCTATGCTTTTACTTCTCTTTCGGCTGTCATGAAACGGTGGGAGGGGGGAATCTTCGAAGGGAAGAAGGCAGGAGGTGTTTTGCATTCCTTTGCTGGGTAAAGAAAGGGAGGGGGATTCTTTGTTGTAACTTTCCATTTCTCACTAACCTCTGTCCTTTTTATGCGCAACTGCGAACTTTTATCAAAAATGTCAAGGTCACTGACAGTAGCCTCATCATCACCTAGAGATGACCACATGATCCTATTCAGAAGTTTTAATTGGAAGAATCATTTGATCTCTGGAGGGGAGCAATTCTATCCCTTTGTATATGCATTTTACCCACCAATATTTTAGTTTCGGAATTGATTCTGTTGCTACCATTCATTTTCCAGTAAAAGATAAATTCTGCTCTACACCATGGAGTCTGAGTATTTCTTTCTTGGGATTTAGAAGGAGCACAGTCTGACACCTTTGCTGCTTGAATGCACAAAGTACCTCTACACAGCCATTTTAAAAAACTTTCTTTGGTGAAGATCATGCATTCCTGGCACACAAAAATAGCAATCTACAGTTGATGCTGAACAAATTCTCAGAAACCTCTGTCCTGTTCTGATTATCAGCCTGAAGAAGACAAAAATACTTCACCGGCCCATGCAAAATACTATGCCTAAAATACAAAAATCATGATTGAAAATACCTGGATGACAAATGTAAAGCAACTTCAACTACTTGGGAAGCTTCATCTTGAGTGATGGGTCTCTGGACAAAAAAATAAACTCTAGGATCAGCAAGGCCAGCCAGGCACTGGTGTGGCTGTATACTAGAGTCCTCAATCAACACAACCTCTGTATCTCCACAAAGCTAAAGGTCTACAGAGCAGTGATTATCCCTTCTCTCCTACGTGGATGTGAGCCTTGGACTCTGGACCAAAG